>NC_133770.1:68752613-68896168 GCF_003597395.2 Chelonoidis abingdonii
CTGCAACTGGTGCAAGTGTGGACACACTGCAGCGCTGGTCGCTGTCAGTGTGGACACACTGCAGCGCTGGCCGTACACAGCTGTACGACCACAGCTGTAACGGCCAGCGCTGCAAAACTGTAAGTGTAGACAAGGCCTCAGACTCCGTGCTTGTGAGAGGAGATGTATTGCCTCCTAGAGGCGCCCAGGGGGGTGTGGTATGTAAGTGTCCCAGGTCACTGGGTGGGGGCTCGAGCCGGTTATGCATGGTGTTCTTGAAATGGAACCCCTGGATACTGAACCCGGCCCTTATTGCTGCCAATTCAGATGGGCAGAAGGGTTACACACACAAACCTATTCTGGAGATTGAACCAGCTGACAGGGCCATAGTCCATACTACACTGATGAAATGTCAGCAGCTGTAGAACATTAGCATGCTGCTTAGACCATGAATCAGCAGCTCTATCTGTTGCCCAGCAAGTAAAATGGACTATCCAAAATGAACTTAGTACCAGTGGGATTCACCCGGGTGGCCTTCACATCCTGTGCTGTTTTTTTGCACATATTAGGGAAATTTTGGGGAAAGGCAGGACGGCTAGACCATTTTGTTGATTCTGGTGTGTAGGCAGCTTATACTACAAGCAAATGCTTGCTTGTAAGTAATTCAACTGTGCTCTTTGTGGCTTGATTCTGGCATTTGTGGCAACTGTGTGCTCTAAAACGTTATTCATTTGCTAAGCAGTGTGAGCAGGAAGGAGGTACTCATATAGTTACAGCATTTGTCTGGCAAGTGTTGGCTGACACTCAAAAGGTGTCATTAAAGAGCTTGATGCTGTAATTCAGCATATGCTACCACTACCAGAGGAATTTCAGACCTTCGGGGTACACTCAGCTTCCTATATTTGAGTTCAGGGAATCACTTTCTCCAGGTTTTGCATGGCTGAATGGCTGAGTGAGAGGATGATTGAAAATTTCTCTCTCTCTTTGCCCCCCCCCCCACCCCTATGCATTTCCATACTACTTTACTGCAAACATGCCCAAATATTCCAAGTGGATATCAGTCTACATTCTTGAAATGTTAAATCTTCCTACACCGAACTGTGTATCTGCCAAGGCAATGAAGACTGTTCATGCACTGTGACTGTTCATAACAATGAACAAGATGTTGAACAGAAATATCGCCAATCTATTAAATTTATACAAGTATTGAAATGTATTAGACTTTGTTTTCTCTGTGACCTCAAAGCATCATAAGATCCCATTTTATGTCTTGAAATAACAGTCGTTAAATTAATGAACAATGACACAATCTACAGGTCAAAATGACTGCTTTGAAATTTTTGTATTAGTTTATACCTCTTTCTATATGTAACTTTAGCATCCTTGTGGCCAAGATGGAGTCTGCTCTGCAGGCAGCTCTGGCAAAGAGAGAGCGCACGCAGGAATGCAGCAGGAAAAATCCCTTCCACCCCAGGGGCACCTGTTACGAAGTGTGAACACCCACACTCACCAGAAAAGTACAATGGATATAAAAAAGAGAAATATTTATTTTACAGAGGGATGAGAGGAGAAAAACAACAAGGGGGAATATAGGGGGAGCAGTAGAACAGGGTTGCATTCAAACCAAGGCCGCACAGGCCCAGTGGTGGCACAGTCTGAAAGGGCAGACACTGAGCAACGTGTCTGCACACACAGTTCGGAAGTCCTGAGCAAACTCAAGGTGGTGAGTCTTGGGTGCTCCTGGTTGTCTTCGGTGCCAGTGAACTTTCCCCCAACAAATCTCTCGGTGCTGTCTTCTGTTGCTCTCTGCAAAGCCACACAGAGCGACCACCTCCCCACTTAACTATCTAGCAACCTCCCTCCTTGTTCCCAATGCAGAGTCACAAGCCCCAGTAATCACAGCCTCATGCAGTTCTGGGCAGCCGTAATACTGGGTCCAGCTCCGGCCTGTTCTCCTCAGGCGATTCCTCCTTGGCACAGTGCTCCTCCTGGCTCCTGTCCTGGGGTGTCCCTGATCAGCCGCCCTGTCCTTCCCAGGCTTCAGGTTCCCTGCTGCTTCACTTTTACCTGCTTGCTGCCACTTCTCATACCCTCCCAGCTTCAGACTCCCCCCACCCTGGAGTTCCCCTCCTTTTTTCCTCACTTCTCCCTCCTGTTAGGAAACAGATTTAAAGGGGCCATGTTCTCTAAACCCCAAAGGGGTTACATATGGTAATAGCATCACTTGACAGCTCCATATCATACCTCATCTTAACGTAAACATAAAAAACTTTCAAATGGCTCTTATGGTGTTTGAGGGAGGGGTGGAGAGGGTACATATTGACCGAATCAGTGATTTCTGTGGCTCACCTAGTAAATTTTGAATTTCATTAATAGGGGCTCATGTGAGAGAGAACTAGGTGGAGACTTCACAACGTGAATCAATAAAAAATATTAGCAGAGCTGGTTTATAATTTTCCAACAAAATGACTTTTTGACAGAAAAGGCAGTTTGACACTTTCCCATAATTTCAGGTTCTGACATTTTCAATTAATGTTTTTTTGATTTATGAAAAACTTTTGAGAGAATTTCATCATTGTGAAAAAAACAAAAGTTTTTCCAGTCTGAAGCAACTTTTCGTTTTGAAATATAAACTAATTATAATAGAGAAACTTTAAATCAAAACAATATACTTCAATTTGCCCAGAACCAAATATTTTGTTTGGATTTTTGGTTCATGAAAACTTTCAAGATTTATACTCCTGTCCCAGGAAAACTTGTGGGATGGGAAAACTTGCTTCCTACGCAGCTCTATATCTAGGCAAAAAACATTAAATTACTAGAAAGGGAGTGCGAGCTATCGCCTAGAGCAAGGAAACTGGAAATTGGTACTCCCCAGCGTTGTGTGACTTGAGCTCACTACTTTCCCTGTAAACTGGGTCTGAATCCTTCCCTTTCTCACAAGGGTGTCACAGCTAGAACTATGTTACATGCAGGGGTGTGGTACATCATTTATAATGTTGCCCCGTTGCCAAAGTGGCAGTAGATTTCAGGGCCTTGTGAGTCAGTTTCCCATTTGGTGCAGTGATGTGGTATTTATCTTACTGTGTTTTTGTTTATATAATGTACACAACTGCTGTTTCCTTGAGCAGGGATGGTGGTAAACCACACAACAACCTCCTCTTGCAGAAATCTTAGGTAAGGCACCTCGTCTTGTTTCAAGAAGGAGCTGCCTTGGTGCTCTGTCTCTTTCCAGGGCTCTCAAAACTCATCTAGATCCATTAGGGTTAATAGCCACTCTACATCCCTTTTGATCCCTCCAACACCTTGCACTTTATTCAAGGCTCTCCTTAGACCACATCATCTGGAAAAGGTGGCTTGGCCATTTAACCCTTCTCATGCACCTGCTCTGCATTTAACCCTTGTGCACCTGCCCTGCAATAGAAAGGAAGTTCTGTCAGGAAGGTGAATGTTTTTACCCACACCATATCCTTAGCTCTCCGAGGGTATGCACTGCATGGCATCTGGGACACTGAGCCACCGAGGGTTAAGCAACCAGCAGTCTAAGGCGATGTATGCACTGTGCACCTTACAAGGTCAAGGTCAAGGTTGCCCTGCTGCTCTTTGTTCTGGGAGAGAGCTCTCCTGGCAACAAAACATAACCACCCCCACCAAACAAGGGCAATAGCTTCCCACTGTCGAAGCCTTTCCACACCAGCAAACTTTTGTCATTCAAGAGAGTGATATTTTTCACATCCCTGAGTGACAATGACACAAGTGCCAGTGTAGACAAAGCCTAAGTGACCCAAAAATCAACTTTTAAGAACATATTAGAGAACCACTGAAATGGTAAACAGGGCCATTTCTTGTAAATGGTTCTCAAAGCCAGGTTAAATAGACTAAATTCTTTGAACTATAAACCTGTATTGTCAAAGAATTAAAAGTTACATACTAATTGTATTTGTTTACCTTGATAAATTTCTAAGTTGTAGATAAACTTGTATTCATCTGTTACTATAGTCTATTGATTCAGAGATCAAAAAAAGAATATTAACAGTTAAATGAAACTTGGGGTATAATCTCATTGTCTACATTTCTCTTTGAGGTTTGTAGTAAACTGTGAACTGCTTGAATGGTTAATTACCTTATGCTAATGAATGCAGCTAGTTACCAGTGTGTGCCTAAGAAATAGAGATTTACTTCAAATCAACTTTGTATTGTACAGGTGTGGCCAAACTTACAGATCCTCTAAACCACATATGTTAATACTCGGAAGTTTGAGAGCCAGGTGCACCTGCCAGGTGCTTCTACCCTGCAGCAGCGTGGTAGGGTTTGGGGCTTCAGCCCCATGGGAGGCACCTGTCAGTGCTTGGGGCTTTAGCCTCACTCTTGCTGAAGCCCCAAGCCCCAGCAGGTGTCTCGCATGTGGCTGAAGTCCCTAGACCGTCTCCCCACCGGGCAGAAGCCCCTACTCCCACTACCCCATGGCAGGACAGAAGCCCCAAGTGCCCCCCTACCTCCATCTGGTAGGTGGAGAATGGCGGGCTGTGGTGGGCTCTGTGTGCCACACTTTAACTGTAAAAGAGCTGCATGTGGCTCGTGAGCTGCTGTTTGACCACACATGGTATAGTACCTATTCTACATCCAAGGAAATGCCTCTGGTGATGTCTGTTGTCAAGAGGCTATCAGAGCCTGCTAGAGAACTATAAAAGAACTCTCTTGTGCCTCATCCTATTTATCTCAGATCTGCTTAAACTTTGTCAGGGGAAGTTCAAGCCGCAAGACTGAGGTCTCCAGGCCTATGCTGGAATGCCCTTGCAACTTCGCATGGAAGAATTTGAACAGACTCTACACGTGGACTGCCTATTAGACTATAACTTACTGAATTGATTCTGGAAGGACTTGTATAAATCAGCATCCTCACCATCTCTAGCTAAGAACTTTATTCATATCTGTATGTATAATCTTTTAACCACAGCAACTGTTTGTTTGTTTTGTTTGTTTTAATAAATCTTAGATTAGTTGATAAGAATTGACTGTAAGCATGTGTTTGGGTAAAATCCAGGGCTGGCCTTACCATGAAGCAAACTGAGACGGCCGCCTCAGGTGCCAGACTGGGTGTGTGGGCGGGTGCTACTAGGACCCAGAGGGTAGAAAATTGTTTCTGCTGCAGGTGCATATGTATTCTCTCTGCTCTAGATGCACAGAGATGGTGGAGTGCTGTGCTGAAGGAAGGAGGTCACAAGAGACACGGCAGGCAGGCAGAAGAAAAGGTGAGAGGGAATAACAGAAAGCAGCAGGAGCTGCAGGGAGAGAGAGGAGGAGGAGCCTCTTATGTACCTCTCTAGCGTCCCCAGGAGCCTGGACTGATTAGCACTGGCTTCTCAGGGAGCTTCCTGTTTCTTGCTGCTTCCCTGAACCCACTTGAGGAGAACAGGCAGTCAACTGAAGTAGTAGGAGCCAGTTAGGCCTTTAAGACACTGATATCTTGCCTCACTCAGGCTCTGCTACCAGCCTGCTTATTTGTCCCTTCAACTGAATGTTGAGAGCCACTATAGCTGGCACAGAACAGCAGTCATGAGTGAAAGAAGAAAACGACGCTCTAGGACAGCATTCAGAAAAAGAAAGAAAGAAAAGGAAGATTTTCTATCTAAGCAGGAAGGAGCTCTCCTGAGATACATAGACACAAATGTTCATGGTGAGCCTTCAGACCCCATTGAGGATGTGAGTGGTGAGGAGATGCCTGATCTTCCAGTTAGTCAGAGTGCAGGTGACCTGGCAGCTACTGCACATTCCTGAAGAAAAGTGTAGATCAGAGAAGAGTGTGGTGGAGGTGCAAGAAACAGCTGCTGCTGAGTTCAGTTCCTTAAGTCTACATGATCCAGGACTGTGGACCCACCTGAGCAGTAGCCTGAGGGACATCCTTGTGCTACATGGGCCACAGCAAGTGAAAAACTTCATGTTCCCCAAAGACAATGAAAATAGAAGTTTCCATCCAACACATTACTGGTGTGAAATCCCCAATGGTGACAAAGTGGAGAGGCCATGGCTTATGTACTCAAAAACCCAGAATGCTGCATAATGTTTTTGTTGTAAACTTTTCCAGTCTAATGTTCCAGCCACATTGGATTCTACAGGAACATAGGACTGGAAAAATCTGGCTAGAAATCTGGCATGCCATGAGAGGACAGCAATCTCATGTCGCAGCTAGTACATGTGGCGAGATCAATGTCACACTCCTCTTGCCTTTGTAGTTTAAGGAATAACTCTACAGCCACTCATGATCTGTAGGTCAGAGCAAGCAGCATACTGGTAAATAGTTCAGGATCCATTCCTGCAGCCCAAAGATGCAGGGTGCACAGTACACAAACTGAGAAAAGATGGTGCCAAATGTGGAAGGAAGCACAGGGTTGGTGTGATGTGAAGCAATGCATCATGGGGCACTGGGACAGGACCCAGGATGCCCCGCGACCCCCTCCATCTTCCTATAACTCTTAGCAGTAGAAGAGGAAGAAATGCTCTGTGGAATAGCTGCCCAGATTGCAACGCTCCAAGTACTGCTGCAAGTGTGAACAAGCTATTGCACAGGTAGCTGACAGTGTGAACACACAACAGTGGTTTCCCTTCAGCGCTCTCTGAGCGACACTGTACCTCCTGGAGCTGTAACTCTGCCAGTGCAGAAATGCCCTCAGTGTGGCCCGTCCATTGACCAGGGTCAGATCATCCTAACTCAATCTATGAAGCATCCTCCTGGGTGCTTAAATATCAGTGACTCCTAAAGTAAAAGCCATTAGCACCTTTTGCGATAGTAAAAAGCATGTTGAGATCCTGGGATGAATGATGATGATGCAAAAATTAGAGAAAGGATGAGCTCCTCAGTAGCATGTAATATTACAGCTCTGTGTTCTCAAATCACTTAAAGCCAGTTAAAATTATTAGTGGTAAAAGTACATTTGGATTTTATGAACACAGTTGCATTTAAAAGGATAAAGTATGTTAAAAGTAAATATGCTTACTTGATTCAAGCTCCTCTTTGGCACATGCCTAGATCTGGTCAAAAGGAAAAGGGAGATTCTGCTAGTTCAACTGCCTTGAAAAATGTCTGAAGACTAAATGGAATCTCGAGTGTAAGAGTTTATTTTAAATAGCAAATCATAGATTAACACCAGCAACTTGGAAGTTATAACACCAAATCAAGGCTGTTTCCATGGGTACGCCTCTAATTCCCAAGAACTGCTGTCAATGCGCCAGTAAAAGCAAAAAATAAAAAGCTGGACCCAGGCTCCCACTC
Source organism: Chelonoidis abingdonii (assembly GCF_003597395.2). Classification (NCBI taxonomy): domain Eukaryota; kingdom Metazoa; phylum Chordata; order Testudines; family Testudinidae; genus Chelonoidis; species Chelonoidis abingdonii. The sequence goes on from NC_133770.1 coordinate 68,759,863, forward strand.
CTTAGCCACAAGACAACTACACTGTCAAGCTTTGTTATAATGGAAAAGAGGATCAGGAGCAACACCAGGGTTTTTGGTGCCCTAGGCGCAGGGCCGGCTCGCCAGTCCCACGGCTCTGGTGGACCTGTCACAGGCGTCCCTGCGGACGGTCTGCTGGTCCTGAGGCTCCGGTGGACTAGGCGTCCCTGTGGAGGGTCCGCTGGTCCCGCGGCTCCGGTGGACCTGCCGCAGGCATGCCTGCGGGAGGTCCACCAAAGCCGTGGGACCAGCGGACCCACTGCAGGGACGCCTGCGGGACGTCCATCGGAGCAGTCTGCCACCCTTCCAAATCCTGGCACAGTCGCCTAAATGGAAGCGCCGGCCCTGAAGAGGATGTTTACATTTTGTGATATAAGAATGTGAGTAAACACAAAGTCCCAGTCTGTGAGCTGCCCTTGACTTCTATGAAGTCCATAGGGCTCCAGGGCCTTCAGCAACTTGTAGGATCAGCCCCATGGTATATAATTTCCAACTACTCTAGCTGTACTGTGTCAACTCTCATTACAGCAGATGGACTCTGCTAGTGAAATAATTTTCATCAATATAGTAAATCTGACCCAGAGTGATATCTTTTCCAGTTAAGATTATGACTAGCAATTGAGAAATAGGTCCAGTGATAGAAGGATGTGGAAGTTAGGGATATGGGGGAGGGAGGAAATATTTAAAAAAAAAAAGGGGGGGGGGAGGGGTAGAAAGTAGATTCCTTCTTTCCCTCTGCCCTGAATGTACAGCCTGAAAGGGGCATTGAATAGAAAAGTAAAGAAATGAAAATCAGAGCTGTGTTTAAATTTGCTCATTTATTATTTGTCCATCTCCTGTTTATCTAACTGCCCCTCTCTTCTAGCTAACAGCAGGCCCTCTTCTGCCATTGGCTCTCATTGTTATGGTGTGTGCCCCTGGGGTTGAGTGCCTGGCCCACCTCTTCTCTGCCTTCCTCACCATCTGTCCAAACTGCACCATATCACATCCTGCACCTATCCCTGGAAATGCTGGACCAAACTGCCTCACCCTCTTCTCAGAATCTCTTCAGAGGCTTCCTGTCCATTTCAGGCTCCAGGAGGACTGTTCCCTCTGTAACACTCAATGGACATGTTCCTTGTCTCCCTGACAGTGCCTCTTCCTATTAACCTGCTCATTCCCCATACTCCACAAATATCAAACTTTCTTCTGCCCCTTTTTCCTACGCTGTCCCATTAATTGGAATAGTCTCTCTCTGCTTAATGGACTCCTTACCTACCTCAAAATCCCACCTCAAGAGCCATTCTTCCTTTGGCCTATGAGTCTTCACTTTCTCAATAGACTCTATTATGGATGTTTTGCTATCTCCACTTGTAAGGAAAATATTTTTAATCTCATGGCTCTGTTCTTTAAGACTGCAATTACGTAGGTATAGCTTCAATTTAATACAGTAATTTTTTGGTTCATAGGCAAGTGTGTTAGTGGTACATTGTTCCAAAGTTTTGTAGTGAAGTGCTGAGACTCTGGGAAGGATTTCACTAACTGCTTGCTCAAATGTTGTTTCTAAAGATACAAAAGGCCAACCCCCCCCCCCCGCCCAATTTTTTAAGGCAAACAGGCACAAGATGTGGAAATATATACCTCTTTGTGGATCCAAACTTGTGGTCATAGTTACCATAATTGTGTGTGAAAGTCAGACATTTTGCATATACAAATCAGTATGTAGACATACTTTGACAAATTTATGCCATGATCCCATAACTGGACCCACACAGACAGACACCTGCACTTGTGCTTTGCAGGACTAGGGCATATGTATTACAATTTTGGCAAAAGGTGAAATAGACGGAAGAGGAAGAGCGAATGAACCTTGGGACAGACATAATTAAGAGATCCAGAAGTTGAGGAGTGTCAATTGTTTCAGTTACAAAGAAGGAGCAGTTAGATCAACTGAGACATTTGTACAATACTCAATTTGCATGCACAATGGCAGGAATTGTGTGCGCAAATGTCTGGTCCTTGAGTTTTTGTTTTTAAATTCTGTTCCCTAATCCTGTTCTTGGTACTCTGAGTCACATCTTGCCATTAGACAGTTAGATTTTAAAATTTTGGCCAAAACACTACACATGGTTGCCCTGACAAAGGGACATCAGTATGAGTACAGGTCTGGCCTGCAATGACTATGGAATAGAGAGATCTTTCTGTCTTAACAAGGGAAGTGGAAAACGAAAACACGGTCTTGAAAAATGCCGATGGTTGTGCCCACAAATCATGTTGTTCTGCTTTAGTAATACTCCCCCTAGTGGAAATGAAAATGTTTTCCTGTTACATAATATAACATTTAATCAATGGCTATAGCAAAACTCTTATTTCATGGCTGTGATGTAAGAGGAGAGTTTTATTGTCTCATTTTAGGTAATAGTCTGTTATACTCTGAAAAGTGACTAAATGTATTGTAGCAGCAGACTTGCCTGCTGCAAGTCATTCTGTACACAGGGTCATGGGATGGTGCCCCAGCTAGTACATAATCCTGCACTTCTGGTGCAGACAAATCTCCATTGCTTCATTGATTTGTCTTGTTCGGGAGAAGGATGTAGAACTGGGTCTCTTATTTACTGTTGAGCTGTTCAACAACTGTACCGAGTTAGTCAGGATTGTCCCACTTATCTGTCTAGGTACAAAATGGCCCCCAACACTGTAGTATCTGAAAGCCCCATAACCATTAACTAGTTTATCCTTGCAACACTCTTGTTTTTATATTTCAGACTGGGAGCTGAGAACCAGAGAGATCCCACAGGAATGGCAGAGTCAGGAATTGAACCCAAATCTAGTGTCTTAACTGTGCAATGATAATACATTCTCCTATAGACTCACTAAAGAACAAACTACAAGCAGGCAAAGAAAACTGCTGTCAGTTGGTGTAGGAAAGTAGCAGTATATACTATTTATTCACTATAGGTCCAGTCCTGAAATCCTAACTGCAGCAGCACTGAAGGATTTTCCCAAGTAGGTCATAAGTAAAGACTTTGGGATTTGGATCTAAACTCACCACCAATAACAATATATTAACATTTTTAGAGGACATGATTTATGAATGTATTTGAGAGAGAATACAAAGGATACTTTTGCTGCACCAACTTTTCAGTCCATGCATGCCTGATATACGTTAGTATAGGTTATGAACTGTGTATAATCTTTCTCTAATTTTGTCCAGGCAAAGAAAAGAGCATTACACTTTTCCCAGATTTAGGATCATATTATCAGAGATGACAAAAGTCTCAAAAAAGACCCCACCTCCATCCCCCAGAAGAACACCCCAACAAGGAACATATCAAATATTAAATCAGTATTGGCAATTACTCTGTGTATTAAATAAGCTGGCTTAATAAAGTAAAACAACTTCTGTGAACCTTTGCATTTTTAATTAATGTAGTTTTCTTTAATTTGATTGGATAGTGCAAAATGTATGTTAGTGTTATTTGTATTGCTTTATACTATTTAAAACAGAAGATTGTTAAACTTATCTTCTCAGATTGTTTGTGTCTCTTTTTTATGGAAAATTAGCACGAATGTTTTTTTAGAAATGATTAATTTTAAAAGAATAATGGAGATTATTCACAGAAAGCAAACTTCAGATTTTCTTTTCATAAAAACTTGCACCAGAAACCTGCTTCCCCCCCCCATTTGCCTCAACCAATAAACCAAGGAAAAGAGACCTCCCCACCCTCGCATCTGTCTCATCCCCCACCCCTGCATCTGTCTCATCGCAGTGAGGGCCTTTAGAATGCTGAATAGTCTCTGTGAACAGCTTGTGAACGAGTTGCATAAGAAGAATTATTTGTAAATAATTCGACAAATAATTTGGAATAACAAAATCAACAAAATTATACCTTCTTTGTGAACAGAAAAAAAGGTGCAATGTGTTATAGTGTGAATAAATTATTTAATCTTAGGGGTTTATAGTGCCACCTATCACTGAAGTATTCGAGTGCCTTTTACGTTAATAGCAAGAGCGTTGTCCCTAGTGTGCTTTCTGCACTCGGACACCCTACGATGTTCTCCCATTATGCAGTCAAAACTCTGCTTGCGGTAGGGTTTGTTTTTTTAAAATTATGTATTAATATCCTTTTTTTGTAGTTTGTTCTGTTTGCATTGTTTGGATTGGTTGGGGAATTTGAGGTAGAATGGGGTGTCAGTGTCATGAGGATTCTCATGGTGGAGAAAGGAAAAGGACAACGATGTAGTTAAGAATAATTATACTCAACTCTAGTATTGAGTTCAGAAAGGTCCTTTTAGCCCCTGGTACAGAATATGAGTGGGGAGAAGCTGTGTGTATTAACTGATATTCCTTCTTTCATTAACCAATGTTCTTCAAAACTACATTTCCATTACGGGTACAAATGCTCACTAACTACCACTCACCCATCACATATTGCACAATACCACAATATTCCTTTATGGGCCACACCATCATCCCGCCACTTACTCACTATATAAAGACCACAGACTGTGTTCCTGCCTATTTTAGCTTCCCTGTACTTCTGGATCATATTATCATTGGTTTAGGCTGGTGCTAGTTTAGGCGTCAGTAGTCTCTTGGCAATTACAGGCCCACAGTGAATTTATATTTTCCACATACTGGTCCAAACTGAGATGCCAGAAAAGCCTCATGTGGGCCCTTTTGTGAAAGTGTTTTTCAAGGGTGTAAATTCAAGATGGGATTAAGCTGAACGGGATGTGTAAGAAAAAGCAGGTGTAAATCCCAGGCAAGGTGGCTGAAAGAATGAGACTGATGAGCTAAAGACAGGGCTGGCGCTTCCATTTAGGTGACCTAGGCGGTTGCCTAGGGCACCAGGATTTGGGAGGGTGCCATTTTGCGGCTCTCAGCGGCAATTTGGCGGCAGGGGGATCCTTCTGCGCTCCGGGTCTTCGGCGACAATTCTGCGGCGGGTCCTTCATTCACTCTGGGACCCGCCGCTGAAGTGCCCCCAAAGACCAGGAGCGTGGAAGGACCCCTCTGCCGCAGAATTGCTGCCGCCGACCGGGAGCGCAGAAGGACCCCCGCCTAGGGTGCCAAAAGCACTGGCGCCGCTCCTGGCTAGGAATGTTACACAGCTAAGTTCATGAAGGCTAGCAGGAAAGCTGCTCACTGGTACAACATTCAAAACCCATTAACAGCAAATAGCTAAACCCACATCACCCAAAGCAACTGCTGTAGCTGCTCAAGCCATAATACACAGGAATCACCAAGAAGGTCACATTGATATCACTGAACCATTACAGACTGCCTTATTGGTGAAACAGATACATTATCTGATCTACATTAAAATATATTTTTCATGTAATCAATTAAAATATGTATATTTAAATATTCCAAAATTGAATTTTTAGAATGGTAAAACCTAATATAATCCATGTATTCAGAGCTAGATATTGCAAAACATTAATAATGTATTGCACCGATACACTTGATATAAAACTATATTACTGATACAGGTATAACATATAGTGACTACACTAAGCTAATTACTTAATAAAACTCAATAGAGGTCAGTATAAAATGATGGGAAAGATTCACTTCTCTGGGATTGTACAAATTGCATTCTTCTAGCCTGAGTCCATGGAGCTAGCTGTGAGGAGGAGGAGGAGGAGGATCTGGAGGATGCAGAAGGCAATGGAGCTCTGTGCAGGTGTTCACCTGCACAGAGCCAGTTATAGTCCCTAGGGCCTATTTTGGCCACTTGCACCATCACTGAATTGCTGATTTTCCCTGTGACACTGGAAGACCCTCTCTTGGACAGGCCCCACCTCTTTTTTGCACCCAGATCCCTGGATGACTAAACAGAGTTAGACAAATTTTAAATAGTTTGGCACTAAGTCCTTTTCTCTGACTAACACTGTCATAAATGGATAGGTAAGGTAAGGGTTAAGTTTCTTTTACCTGAAAAGGGTAACCGAACACCTGACCAGAGGACCAATCAGAGAACTGGATTGTTTAAAGTCAGGGGCGGGAATTTGTATACTCGGGGTCTTTGTTGTTTTCTTAGCTATGAGGAAACAAGTCTTCTTCTAATTCTCTCCTAATACTTCTTCTAAACATCTGTAAGTACCCAGGAACCGCAAAGTAATTCAGCTATGATGGTCTTTGGGGTGTATTTACCTGTATGTTAATTTGTTGTGCTGGTTTAATTGGGCTATCTTTTAAATCAGACTGTTTCTTTATATTTTCTTATAAGCAAGAGCCTGTATTGAGTTTCTTAATGCAAGATGATTGTTTTATATTTTCTTTCTTTTTTTCTATAAAGTTTTCTTGTTAAACCTTGTGAAAGTTCTTTTCCTAGGGAGGCAAAGGGAAAAGCCAGGCTGTGGGCTATTTTCCTATTTGGGTCCAGGGAAAGAGCAGACTACGGGGAAAGAGACGAAGAATTCTCTCTGTTCTCTGGTGGTTACAATTTTTCCCTCGTTCCTGGAGCAAGGGGGGTGGCAGAGCCCAGCTGTGGGTATTTTGCATCTCCATTGTCCTGAGGGAAGCAGAAAAGCTGGTTTCTTGGGTCACACAGGTTAGCCGCGAGGCAAGCCTGAGAAGGAGGGGGAAGGGGTTATTTTCCCTGCTTTTAGCATCCAAGGGATTGGGAATCTGGGTGTCCCACCAAGGGAGGGTTGGGAACACCAGAGGGAGGAAAGGGGGGATCAGGCCCCATAGATTAATTCCTGATCTGGTGGCAGCGAGAATATCCAAGCTGGTAGTGAGCTTGGGGGAGTTTCAGGTAAGCCCCCAAACTTTGGACGCAAAAGTCCAGATTTGGGACAGGACCAGACTGGTGGACCCTAAAGTCCAGGTCTGGGACTGGACGGCTAGATTACCACAAACACTCAATGTACAATAGGGGTGAGTAACAAAGATGACTACTGCTGGCCAGGTCAAGAACATAATACTTAAGTGTGTTTGAACCATTTGGGCTATAACGAATGTACTGTGGGTGAAATTTACCACTGCATCGAGGACCAAGATGAAACCTATGCACCCCAGCAATGCCACTAAAGTCCTTCAAATAGGGCTTAGGTGGTACTTAATTCATGCATAGCCCCTCTGCACAAGGTGAATTTCATCCTAATTACGTAGGATGGGTTGGAAAGGGGAATAATCCTAGACTTTAGGTAAACAATCCACAGAAGCAGCAAGAAACAACTTTTAAAAAATATTATTGCTCTGCTTTTTGGATTCCTCACTACTCCTGTCTCTATAGTTTCCTCTTTATGCTAAGGCAGTATTTGTGTATAAATATATGACCTATTTGGGTTAAATCAAGTTATTTTCAGTTTAATAATATAGGTTCCAAGCCCACCCCATAAGAATTTGTGCAAGTAATTCTGGATGTAACTAGCCCGTAAAATTGATCTCTAATCTAAGCTAAAAAGCAGTCTTGAAAAATTGATACAAAAACTATTTTAAAATTTGGCACTTAAATCTCTCTCTCAAGTACATTTTCAATGTGTCGTTTTTCTTCTTCTTCACCTAGGCCAAAGTTGTTTTTGGTTTTTTTGGAACACTCAGTCAGGGGTAAAAGTAACTTAAAGGACTTACCGGTACTCCGGAGTCCTGAGCAGGGGGTGGGTCCTCAACCGGAAAGGGCATGACCTCAACTGGAAAAGGATTGGGGCTTTAGAGCCTGGGGCCCTTTAAATCAAGATTTAAAGGGCCCTAGGATCTGGCTGTGGTAGTGGCAGCCCCGGGCCCTTTAAATCACTGATGGAGCGACCAGCTGCAGAGGCAGCTGGGAGCCCCAGGGTTCACAGGCCATTTAAAGGGCCTGAGGCTCCGGCCGCCGCCACCGCAGTGGGGCCCCAGGCCCTTTAAATCACCACCTGAGCCCTGCTGCCTTAACCCCAGGGTAGCAGTGGCGGCCGGGGGCTCCAGCGGTGATTTAAAGGGCCATGGGCTCCCAGCCACCACTACCACCCCGGGCCCTTTAAATCGCCACCTGAGCCCCGAGGTAGCGGCGGCGGGGCTCGGGTGGTGATTTAAAGGGCCAGGGACTCCCAGCCACCGCTACTGCAGCGGAGCCCTGGGCCCTTTAAATCGCCACTGGAGCCCTGGGGATCCTGGCCACCTCCGTTACCTGGGGGCTCTGGCGGCAATTTAAAGGGCCCAGGGCTCCAGTCGCTGCTGGGAGCACCAGGCCCTATAAATTGCCACCTGGGGAAGCCAGTCCGGTATGGTGTACCAGCTCTTGCCAGTACGCCATACAAGCTTACTTTCACCTCTGCACCCAGTCGAAAAGGGACCCACCCCAGCCTGGTGCAAATGAGTGAGGGAGGGTGGGTGAGAGAGAGCAACAGAGGGAGTGGGGATGGAGTGAATGGGGTGGGGCCTAGGAGAAGGGCAGGGAAAGAGTGTTTGGTTTTGTACGATTAGCATATTTGCTACCCTTTAAGGTGCAAGTCAAGCATTCACTGGAAATGTGTTTAGAAGACTCTACAACCTGTGGCAGCAACTGGAGCAGATTATTGAGGCCAAGGATTACCTGGTTTGATAACTAATCTGAAAACTGATTTTAGCAGCAGATAGTACAATGGGGAGAGGGATTTCCATGACTTAGAATTCCACAGAAAGACTTTCCATACCCACAACACAAAGACAGCAGTCCATAGGCTACCAGCATAGCCTTTCAACATCCTCAGTGAGATGAGATTTCCATTGTCTGGATCTATGTGAAATGGATTTGCTGAGTCTTGGAATTACTTAAAAATCCTGCTGGATGTAGAGACACCTCATCTAGATTTTCTAAAATACCTGAACATGATTTTCATTGACACAGATCCAAGGAAATGAGCATCCAGTTACCTGAAGCACCTAGAAGGGGCTGGTGTTTAAACAATCCCCAGATTGAGGATTTTCTGTTCTACAAAAGCAACCACAAACATTTTTCCTTATTCCTGAAACGTGTGGACAGAGCCTGTCAGGCCACAACTAGATTGTGTGTTTCTTCCTGCATGAGGCGAATCACTGACTGAATTTGTGGAAAAGAAAATCTGCTGGGATGAGCAAACAATATTTTGCCTTTATAATTTAGAAGGCAAAGTCCTCCTCAAGAGCTACTCTTGGGAGTTTAGAGATTTCATTTATAGTTTCATAAGCTCCTAAAAAAAAAAATTTGTATATGGTACAATTTGCGGTTTGAGCTCCCAAAATGGCCAGACTCCAGGTGCTCTATGTGATGCATCGGGGTATGGATTTTTACAGTGGAATAGGAGCAGCTGCACCCTTCTGTTTAGTAGGCAGTTGTTTTAGGATTTGGGATTTAAAAAAAAAAAAAAAATGCTGAATCCAGCAAGTTCCAGGGGCTAGGTACATCTGTGCTGTGCAACTGCTCCAGTTTGCAACAGGAGCTGGAATTTTTCTTTAGACACTTTAAATTTGTGAGGGGCAAGGTAGGGGGTAGATTTAACCGCTGGGCTCCAGGGAGTAGAACCGTGTGCTACTGGACCGGCATTCACCAGCTCCACTTAGTGAGATGGTGCAGTGTGGGACTGAGTCATACCAGGAAATCTGGGGAACCAGGGCCAAAAGGAGGTTGGGGTTTTTACTGTACTCCTCTTCCAAGCTGTGCCGAGGCCCGGATTCATCCCCGCCGGAGAAGCCAGGGACCTTGTGCTCTGTGGGGATAGTGCAGCTCGGGGGCTGGACACCGCAGATGCTCAGGATCCAAGTTTGACGATTTCCTTGGGGAGCGGGTCGGGGCTTCGCAGGCCTCTCACCTGAGCCCAGGGGCCGGGGCCGCCCACCCCCCGCCGCGCTCCCGGGGCCGGGCCTGGCGGCGGAAGAGCAGGTGGGAGGGAGNCCTCCCCGCCGGCCGCGGCGGGAGCGCAGAGCCGCTGAGGAGCAGCGCCCCCGCGGGTTTCTCTATCGCGGATCGTGGGGAGGTCGCGGCCGCTGCAGCAGCGCCGGCAGGTCAGTGAGCCAGGCCGGGGCGCGTGTGGTCCTGCCCCTCCCCCGCCTGCTGTCAGGCCCCCTCCCGGGGGCTTGAGGACAGAGTCCCGCTCCCGGAGGGGCACCGCGGTGCTGCTCCGCGCCGGGCTTGCTTCCCTCAGCCCGGCTCCGGGCTCCACGCCGACCTTCCCCGGGCGGGCGGGCGCCACTGGCCCCCGGCCTGCAGGGGACTCCCTCCAGCGGGAAGGTTCACGCCTGGGGGTTGCTGCCACCCCTTCCCCCAGACGGGTCGAGAGGGCTGGGAACTCGCTGCCTGGCCAAGTGCAGCTTGTCGGTGTTTCCGTGCAATGCAGCCTGGGCTGGGAGGCCCTTGGAGATGAGGGGCTGGATTCCAGAAGTGGTAAGTGCACCGGGTAGCGCCCACCAGTATCGATTATCTGTATCTTAAACACCTGAGTGGCCAGGCCCCGCCTTCCGACCAGCCTATGTGCTCATAAGCCGCCGTGTTGGTAACAGATATTTTAAATGGCATCTGTGGCATGAAAATGACACACACTAGGTGTGACTGCTGAGTGCACTCGGGACTTCTCTTGACGTTTCTAGCTTCTAGGTGGAGTTACTCAACCTTCTTGTTCGTCCAGCATTTTTTAATTATTAGCTGTAGTGGTTATATAGATAATTATAACTCCCTTACATAAAGATATAAAACAGCAAGGATTTCAATGGGACCAAGATTTTTCCTAAGGTGCTTCAGTCCAAAGCCAACACAAACTGAAAACAGGGATGGTGGATGGCCGGTAGGGTACCTGTAAATAAGAAGGGAGAGGATATAACCCTTTGAGATGTAGTTTCTTTCAGTGTGGCTGGTTACAATGTGGATTTCATGTTAGGTACAGATTTAGTTAGCATCAGTTTTTGTTTTTTTTAATCTCTTTGAATCAGAATAACTTGTAAGAACTTATGAAGTTCCCCCTTTTCCTGAACTTGAATTAATATGCAAATTAGAGACAATTAACTTAGGTGTAAACAGAGACTGGGAATGGAAATAGGTAATAATTGGAGATATACCAATCTCCAGAACTGGAAGGGACCTTGAAAGGTCATCAAGTCCAGCCCCCTGCCTTCACTAGTAGGACCAATTTTTGCCCCAGATTCCTAAGTGGCCCCCTCAAGGGCCGAGCTCACAACCCTGGGTTTAGGAGGCCAATGCTCAAACCACTGAGCTAGCCCTGCCCCCTTAGCTTGGGTCATTACACTAATTGAATCTATTTCCCTATGTTAAGTTCTCCTCACACCTTCTAAGGGTCATCTCAATTATCACTTCAAAGGTTTTTTTTCTCCTGCTGATGATAGCTCATCTCAGTTGATTGGACTCTTACAGTTGGTATGCGTACTTCCACCTTTTCATGTTCTGTATGTATAAATATCTCCTGTCTGTGTGTTCCATTCTGTGCATCTGAAGAAGTGAGCTGTAGCCCACGAAAGCTCATGCTGAAATAAATTGGTTAGTCTCTAAGGTGCCACAAGTACCTTGTGTAGTTCCTAGCATTTGAACAAGATTCCCTGGGTATCTGACATAATTATTTTTGAATAATGTTAAAAATTATATTAAGTGCATATAAACAGAGAAGTATGTGTGTAAAACTATCCTTAGTGATTTAAAATTATCCATGTTAGCATAGCATATCAGGAGAGTATATAGCTAAAGAATAGCTGGAGGGTTTTTTATACTACAAATATTGCACATTCATGAGAGTGTGAGATTATGTCACAGGCCATGGGGGGTTGGAGGAAATGTGTGGTTGTGTAGTTACAGTTAAGAACATAAGGAGTTCAAGGAATAGAAAAGAGTCATCCGGGCCAACATGCCCGTCCTTTATGGTTTGTTATTCAAGACTGGATAGTTCTGGTTAAGTATTTTAGAATAGTACCAAAATCTTGCTAAAATTAAAACAATTTTCTGTATGGAAGTAAAAAGGGTAGTTCATTCAAAAAAAGAAAGGAACTTCAGATATATGGTAGGTGGTGGTCATTTCTACATGGAATAATCATGGAGCAGTCTTTACATAGGGTCTAAAGTTTCCAAATGCTTCCAGTGATCTAGAAATATTGCTTGAAATCATCTTTATCCATAAAATTTGTACATATTACCGCAAATGTCATGTGATGTTTTTATTTAACTATCTATTACTATAACTCATTTTTAACATCTCAGATGGCATGTTCTACAGATGTGTGTGTCTTTGTGTGTATACAGATGATGTGAAAAATTAAATGAAACAGGCTCATAAATCAAATGGAAGTTTAACTTTTTCTGTTAAATCAGTCTTTTGTTTTTTTTTAGTTTTATATAATTTTGTAACTTGAATACAGTCATTGTTAAAACAACAAAATGCAGCTAGGTTATTACTATTAATTTAACATTATAAACATACAGCATAAGGTGTCTTTGGGCAAGTTTTGTTTTGCCATAACAGTACATGTAATAGCCGCTGAAATATTTCAAAGACTGACTACTGCTTCCCTACAACCTTCCAGGCATAGAAGTTCCTAAACTCAGCAGAGCTTCTGTATGTTGTTCACGTGCATGAAAGGGCAAGCCACAGAGAAGCTATGCAGGGAGGTTAGGCAACTCTATTCTTTGATACCTCTCCGCATTAGCTTGTAGGGGTGGAGGAGTTATTGGACATATGCTGGATGCTAGTGCAAGTCAAATACGTGGATTCACTGGCCTAAACATTGATGTGAATGGAGTGCACAATGATCATGGATGCTGCTGCAGTCCATGGCCTTTAATATATTTTGCATGATCTTGGGTGAGGAGGGAAGAGTCTGTTTCTCCCCCAGCCCCATCCTTTACCAAATTCCCCTGGACAAGGCTCTTTTACTTAAGCTTTGCACATGGGTTCAGAATTCCTCCCTTAGGAAAGAATTATTCTCGTGTTTTGTTGTGCTGTTGGTTGTTTTGCCTTAGATAATGATGACAATTTAAGTATGGACTTGGCCCCAATCCTGCAAGAAACTGTGGGTGGATCCTTATACCCACACAGAGCTCCTTTCAGGAATGTGGCCTAAGATATTACATGCAACCCATTGCCATGTTAATGCAACACTGTTATTGATGATATGCTGTTTATATTACCTATGGGCTCCAATCAAGATCGAGACCCAATTGTGTTAGGCGCTGACAACTCCTATGAAAATGTGGTCCCTGTCCCAACCACCTTGCAATCTGGGTGTGGGACTATAATTAAAAAAACAAACAAACAGAGTTAAAGCTATTGTGCTTTTTACTGTCTGTTTTTAATTATTTTGGAAGTACACAGATGTTATGATAGGGGCTGTATACATTTTTAGATCAATAGAAATTTGGGCCTTAATCTTGCAAGCTACTTCATATAGGCAGATTCTTACCGACTTTAGTGGAACTAAATTCAGTACGGGGTCAGTACAATAGGGATTTTCATTCTGTGATCACACAGTAGTGAAAAATGCAACATAATACTGAATTTGGCAAATAATACAGTCTAACAGCAAGAAACTCCATTTCTTTTTTTTCTGTATTGCTTCTCCAATAAGAAAATATAAATAAGCTGAATTTGTGTACTGTTTTCTGAAACACGGGATGCACAACTGGTATATCTCATTGTCTGTTACTGCATATATATTGTATTGTCATATAATGAAAGACCCCTGCTGGAATGTATCCTGATTTAAAGTTATTGCTAACTTTGAATTTTCTCACTCTTCTGCTAAAAAAGCCTACGTCTGTCATTGCAATACTTATTCTTTTTTTAATTTAAGATCTACAATTCTTGTTAAAGATTAAAGAGAGACAATATAAATAACTTATTTTAATAAGCACTTAAAATCAGCATTTATCTGAATGTCTCATCCTAAAAAAAAATAAAAAATTCACCTCTGGGCTGGGACTAAGCATAAGAATTTCGGCCTGAAGGTAGATATTTTAGAAAGTCAAACTACTGAAAATAAGGGCTTAAATTGAAAAAACGATATCTTAACAATAACTATCTAATGAATAAGTGCATTCTAGCAAAAAACTCCAGAGCTTGATGATGATTGTGCCAAATACAGAAAGATGTCCACGTGCTTAAATACTGAATCCATTCCAGCATCAAACAGAATCAGGGATGTCTGCATTCAGAAGTAGTAGCACTAACTATCAAACTGCTTTGTATGCTGGTAGTAATCTGTTCGAGGCTTGAAAGTGAAATGATCTTGTCTACAAAAGATCTACATGTTTCATAGTCTCCTGTTTTTGTGGAGGTGTCTTCCCTGCAATTACTGACCAGGTTCACCTCTGCTTAGCGATTAAAACTAGATGAGAACAGGCATTAGGACTAGCAGAACCTTGCTTTTTCTCCCTCTAACTTCCATAATTTATTGTTTCTGGATGAACTTGAACATCTGCTCTATTATTATGTGAGCATGTTAGACCATTAGTTTTAAAATGTCATAAATCCCTGGACAGGTGAAAGGTTAGGGCATGTTACTGCTGCAGGAAAATTATTTTCTTCTTGCGCAACAGAGCTCACAAAGTCCAAGCTCTTTAGAGAGTATAACAACTTGTCATTTTTCAGAGATCCGTTTTGAATTAATCACTATGTTAACATGGCTATTAGAGCAACACCTGCATTACTCTGTCATTACCTAGTTCTTACATTATTGAAGAATCAAAGGATTATGTTATTTGTAAATTCCATTACTGTAAATTACTGTGAACATTTTCCTCTCTTTGGAAAATTGAGGAAGTCAGAAGTGGGAAATGGTTATACAGTTCTGAAACTCAGCTGATCCTGATGAAACCTAAACAGGGTTTCCTAGCTTTTCATCCACAAGTGGTATTTGATCAGGATAGTCCAACGGCTGTCAGAGTTCATAACAGTGATGACTGATGGTATAACCAGATCTATACTTGAAAACATTCAAAGTGCTTTGGTGAATGCTTAAATCGGTGAGAAAAGTATGTCCTATATATGCTCAGTACATAGTTTTGCAAACGTTCATAACTTTAGGCCGTAACCAAGTGCCTTCAAATGGACGCATTCACTGTTAGATACATGTCAGCTTGAAAACTTTAAAGCAGCCATTGGAAAACTATTATGTGAAACAACTAAAGAATTTTCATGTAATGTGGAAAATATTTTTCCCATGCTTTGATAACACAAAAAACAGTTGAATGTATTTTCTTCAAACTTTCCAAAAATATCTACATCTGGGCTAGCACCAAACATGAGGAGCCTGATTCTCCATTGCTTGACACATTATGTTGCCTCTTAGCTCTGTGCATAATGGATGTAAAATGCTTTTGGATCAGCATGGTAGCGCTTTGTACCCTCTCTACATAGGGGTAAGTGATGACATAAGGTGCAAGGCATGGAAAATCAACCCCAAGAAATTTGCAAGATACAATTCTCTGAAATTTATAAGGAAATTATAATAGCAATTTCCATGATATACTCCTAGCTCAGTGTTGACACTGACACTTTGAATGATCAAGAAAGCTGCCAATTGCGTCTGTTTTGCTACTTAAATATAATGAAATATCCATCATTTACATTCCTGGCAATTGTATGGTATATTAGGGAGAACTAGAATTACAATGTATGCTTGGTACCTATTGCTCTCTGAAAGCACACACTTCCTATTAGGTTAATACAATGAATTAATTTACTGAGAGAGATCTATTTAAGCAGATACTATTTCATAAATTATAAGCATGATATCATGACTCTTGAACCACTTGTTAACTGTATCACATTTTACCTTTGTTATACAATCACAGACAGGACTGCAGCATATGGCACTAGATCATAATGTGTTTGGACTTTTGTTTCTTTGCTTACTCCCTTGTTAAAAGGCACTGAAGATATGTTGCCTTCTTTACCAGCACAGTATTATGCAATGAAAAGCATACATACTCTCTGACACTCCTTGCTGTGTATAAAATAGTACTGGCTGCTGTTAGACTTTTTGCCCAAATCAGTTACACTTTTAAAATGCACTTGGGAAGACTTTTTCTTTTCTTCCCTGTATAAAATCTGTGTGCCTGTTAAAGTCATCATGCAAATATGCAAGGAAAATAGGATGGGCACAGGAGGTTGGTGTGGGGTTGGGGGGTTCTGTATCAGGAGAACAAAGGATTTCTTTGGCAACTTAAATCCAAAGAGAATACTGGCTTCTCTTGGGGTTATTTTGAGTAATTCCAAAAGCATTTGTCAAATTGTAGCTGGAATTTGATCAGGAAGTTGCTTACTATTACTATGAACACATTTCCATATGTTAGTTTACAAATCAGAGTCTTTTAAAAATAAATTACCTTATATTCTAGGGCCCTGAGCCTGCCAACAGTTTTGCACATGCTTAGTTCTATTCCTGGGTAGTTCCACTCATTTCAATGAAACTATTCATACTATATGTGTAATTAAGTTAAGCACGTGCGTGT
Source organism: Chelonoidis abingdonii (assembly GCF_003597395.2). NCBI lineage: Eukaryota > Metazoa > Chordata > Testudines > Testudinidae > Chelonoidis > Chelonoidis abingdonii. Next base: position 68,776,257 of record NC_133770.1, read on the forward strand.
TTGCAGAATCAGGTCCTAAAGGACTGATCCAGTTCCTACTGAAGTCAGTGGGAAGATTGATACTACCTTCAATAGAAGACACATCATTTCTTAAATTAATATGTTAATATTGGGAAATTGTCATTGTTTGTTTGTTTGATACAGCAATATGAGTGGCAGAAATGTGGACCATTGACATCTCATGCAGCTTGCAAGGCAGAAGTAGAATGTTCTTATTAGTGGACTTTTGGTATATCTCCTTCTGTTTCCATTGTGTGTGTTTGCCATGCTGAATCTGCTGCAGTTGTCACCTGCAGTCACTCCACATACGGCTTGTCTTCCTCTACTGCAGGTGTCTCTGTCATTCTAGGTAAACTGCTTCAGTGTCAGTAACCTGTGCATCAGAGAGCAGGAACCAGATAGGGAAAGTGATCGTAACAGTGTTCGTAACAAAGGAGGAGACAGATGGTGAAGGGTAAAGGAGGATATAAAAAACTGGAGAGAAGAGGGAACAGACAACTGGAGGAGAGAAGAGGAGGGCTAAAAACTTAAGTAGAAGATAAAAAAAAAAAAAACAAAAAACAGAATCGATCCTGCCAGTCACAGACAAGAGATAATGACTATCCTGGGGATGGAGCTGATACTGGAATTAGGAAGTTGATCAAGTGATCAACCTCTCTAGAGAAAAAAATCTGCACAAAAACCTAATTCCGGAACAATTCCTAATAAACAGGTCTCTCTCCTAGCCTTGCCCTTGGATATCTCCAATACTGGCAATTTCATACCATTTTCCATTGACAGTGATTCTTGAATTTTATTTGATAACAGGGAAATTGTATTACCATGTATACTCATTCATAAGCCAATTTTTTTTAGTAAAAAAGGGAAGCACCAGAGAAGGGGGTCAACTTATGAACAGGTATAGACAGGGAGAGGTGGGACACAGCCCCTCCCCCAACAGAGGGAGCAAGGCGAGGCAGCAGAGCCAGAAGGGAAAAGGTGGGGCCAGAGTCTCTTCCTTTCTGACCACGCTGCTCTTCCCACTCCCACGTCCCCTTCTCCAAAGCAGAGCAGGCTGTGGCCGCCCAGCCAAGCCCGCTGCAGCACGCTACGGCTGCGCCGCCCAGTCTGGCCCGCCCCAGATAAGGTGGGAAGGGAAGGGATGGGGAGAGTGGGCTAGGGGGTGGGGTCATGTGGAGGGTGGTCACAGGGGTTATTCCCCTGACCCCTAGCTTCTCCCCCTACAAAAAAATTTCCGCACGAGTTGCAGGTCCTGGCCCATCAGGATAAGCAGCTGGTGCACCAGGACGCTTTGTTTACTTCGGTTTACCTCTGTGCCTGCAGACACTTGAGGTAAACAAACCATCTCAGCCCACCAGCGGCTTGTCCTCATGGCCTGGGAGCCAAAGTTTGCTAACCCCTGAATTATAGGGTCGGCTTATGAATGGGTCATTAACATTTTCTATTTTTACTTATCTATCTTGGGGGGGGTGTCGGCTTATAAACGAACCATCTTATGATCGAGTATATATGGTAAATATTTAAGATTATTGCAACACTACTGGCCTGTCTTTGACTAGTGAGGATAGTTGATCCCTGTATCTTTGTAATATCCGTGTGTGTATTTATAGATTCTTACTATGTTTTCCAACAGCTCTCTTCTGCGGTATAAATGTGTTAAAATCTGCACACAGTTGAAACCAAAAGCCTTAAACAGAAATCAAAGTGCACAATTCTTAATCTGGTAAAATTCCCATTGGTTTAGATGGGCGCTTTGCCACTATCAGGAACTCAGAACTAGGTATACAAGTAAAAATACTTAGCCTCTCCTGATCCCTGACATTAACTCATTAGAGAAATAACAGCCACAAACTACCTTGAAATTACTTCTTGCACATAGTGGATGAAATCAAGACTCTATATAAATCAATGGGAGTTTTGCCATTGAATTCAGTAGAGGCAGGATTTCACCCATGGTCTTTAAGTTGGTTGATCAATACATAGGTCACTATATTTTAATTGAGTTTTTATAACTGTTAGCTACAACATTTTGAGAGCAGTGAAAACTTTGCTTTGTGCTGTTCAAATATTTGTCAATATCTATAGCCAAGCTGTGCTATGTTAGAAATGGGCAAACCAGTTAGGATAAAGTAGAGAATGGCCCAAACCTTTGTTAGGAACTCCAAATAAAGTGAAACCAAACCTTGCTCTCAAGAAAGTTTTATGATTCTAGCCAGGACTGGTAATGCTGAAATACCATAAGAGAGGCTGCGCTGATAATTGTTTCTCCCTTGGAAGTAACTGCCAGAAATCTCATGAAATTTTCAGCCCAATTTAACTAACCCAGAAAGTTTGAATAGTTTTTATGAAATGCAGTTGGATAAACTTCCAAATATTGGAGTCAAAGCCAAGCAACCAAACCTCTGTAGGGTTACTTGTCTCTGACCTTTTAAGTAATAAAAAAAAATCCACCCAATATGGTGGCAATGTGCATACGTTTATTAAATAACGTAGATCTGTAAAGCACCTTTTATCTACAAGTACTAACACACTTGCCCTACTTTAATAAACACACATACTGGAATCATCACTTCTTCCATCAGTGGACTGCAACCACTTTTGGGGTGGAATGTAGCAACTGTTTAACAGTGTTCAGCCCGACAGTTTAAGAAAGAAAGTGAAGAATATTATGTCCAGTTGACTTTACAGTGGATGAATAGAATGTAATGACCTAATGGAATTTGCTCAGGAGCCTATGGCTAACACCCATACTCTTGCAAATAGACATGAGGATGAAATCCTAGCCCAACTGAAATCAGTGGCAAAACTCCCATTGATTTCAATGGGATCTGGATTTCACCTAAGGCTTTAATGTCCACAAGTGGTCAGGCACCCCATTGTACTCTAATTTAAAAGGTGGTACTCTGGCAACAGGCAGTATCCCCCAACACAATGTTGAGGCATAAGATTAGTATTGAATCAGAGAGAAGAGTGCTTCCCACTGAATTGCCAGCACTACCTTCTGCAGCACCTTGAGTTTTGGGGTATGCCTTTAGCTGGTGAAACCTCAACCTGAGCTGTCATGCCTGCATTTCCAAGAGGAAAAAAATGAATCATGATGAAATACTTTCAGATATCAACCATAACTAGTTTGGAAGGGGGAAATGTAGAATGGGTTAGGCAGAGATTTAGTGAATCATCTTGCACCTTTGCTATTTTAAGTTCAGAACTAGTGCCACCTAGCTCAGATGATATTTTAAAACCCAGTTTCACTGTCTTTGCCATGTATTGCACAGCATAAAGGCAAGATTATGAATACTACCTTGCTTGTGGCTAAAAGACCAGCTATTTAATTGGAGACCGGAACATCCTTCCACTGAAGGAACTGATTACTCAGCTTGCTGGGATTGTTCCTGTGGGAACAGTTCTATGTAAGAAAAGGAGCAAACAATCCAACTTTGCCAGAAACATGGTCCCCATTTGAATTTTTCTTTAGGTGCAGAACTGGAGAATAGCAACACTGCTGTTTCTGGAAAGACAGCAAGTCTTGAAAATGTGACTTGAGAGGGTGTGTAGAAGACTTTGTACATGCTGCAGATCAAAACAAAAACAAAACGCAACAACAAAGAAGCTAAACAAAACACCTCACCTTTTTTGGATTAAAGGACTCAAGCCCTGCCCTTACTGAAACACCTGATCGATAGAAAAGTAGACAATGACCTTGAACTTCCATTAAGCCACTCTTTCTTTATTTAACGCAAGCCAATGATTGACTTTGCTAGTGATTATGCATCAAAATCAATGTTGTGTTTGTTTATCTCTTAAATGATAAGATGTCTCTCTCTGAGTGGTTGATTTAGTCCAAATGTTATTCAAAGGAAACTCCTTGTGTGGATTCTTCCCTTCTACAAATGAATGATTCACTTCTTTATGTCAGACTGAGGCACTTTAACGTGTGGTTCTCATCACTGTAATCTTAATGCACTTCTTAATTATTTTTCTCCGTTTCTGGTTTAAAGCTAGAGGGCCAAATTCTGTTCTTCTGCACTAGTGCAAGTCCATTGAAGTCAGTAGACTTGACTCTCAGCCATGGTCGTAGGGGGTGTAAATGGCAGCAGCTTTCTGCACCAACAGAGAAAGCTGTGACTCAGAATGGAGTCGAGAAGTGGATGAGAAGTTGGATATGAGTCAGCAGTGTGCCCTTCTTGCCAAGAAGGCTAATGGCATATTGGGCTGCATTAGTGGGAGCATTGCGAGCAGATCGAGGGAAGTGATTATTCCACTCTGTTCAGCACTGGTGAGGCCACATCTGGAGTGTGTCCAGTTTTGGGCCCCCCACTACAGAAAGAATGTGAACACGTTGGAGAGAGTCCAGTGGAGAGCAGTGAAAATGATCAGGGGGCTGGGGCACATGACTTATGAGGACAGGCTGAGGGAACTGGGCTTATTTAGTCTGCAGAAGAGAAGAGTGAGGGGGGATTTGATAGCAGCCTTCAACTACTTGAAGTGAGGGTTCCAAAGAGAATGGAGCTCTGCTGTTCTCAGTGGTGGCAGATGACAGAACAAGGAGTAATGGACTCAGGTTGCAGTGTGGGAGGTCTAGGCTGGATATTAGGAAACGCTATTTCACTAGGAGAGTGGTGAAGCACAGGAATGGTGAGAGGTGGTGGAATCTCTACTAAGGAGGTGGTGGAATCTCCATCCTTATAAGTTTTTCAGGCCTGGCTTGACAAAGCCCTGGCTAGGATGATTTAGTTGGGGTTGGTCCTGCTTTGAGCAGGGGGTTGGACTAGATGACCTCCGGAGGTCTCTTCCAACCCTAGTCTTCTGTGATTCTATGAGTCATGTCCAGGGGAGAGTAGCTGGCATTTGCAATGTCATCCTGGAATCGGGCTCCAGCAGGGAAGGGCTGCTTTGATTAGCAGCCTGGGCTCCACTGGAAACCTGCTGGAGAACTATGGAGTCAGATCATCCTCTAGGTCAGGGTTTCTCAAACTTCATTGCACCGTGACCATCTTCTGACAACAAAAATTACTACAAGACCCCAGGAAGGGGGACCAAAACCTGAGTCCACCTGCCCTAGGGGCTGCTAAAGCTTGAGGGCTTCAGTCCTGTGTGGTGGGGCTTGGACTTGGGCTTCAGCCCCAGGCCCATCAAGTTTAACGACAGCCCTGGTGACCCCATTAAAACAGGGTTGCGACCCACTTTGGGGTCCCGACCCACAGTTTGAGAACTGCTGCAGGTGCCAATATTATATACCTTCCCAGGTCAGTGCTGCCCTTTTCTGTAGCAGTGTTGCCTGGTTGTTCGCTTCCTGGTGGAATAGGAGTTGCAGTGGATTTTCCACTGCCAGGGGCCCCACACCAGATTCTATGCTGGCAGAAACCCGTGCAGCCCTTGGGTGGATCAAGCCCAGAGGAGATATTCCATATGTAGGTTGGTGTAACTAAGAGCAGAATTTGGTCAGGACAGCTTGCTTAATTACATAAAAGTATTTTCTACCAAGGCATTGATCCTGCAAGCAAAAGTCTAATTGATTTCAATAGGAATTTTGCAGGGATACCAGCAGGAGGAACTGGCTCTGGTTTTCTGTACATTCTGTTAAGAGAAAATGGGCCATAGTCTGCTGTCAGTTACAATCGTGTAAATTCCAGAATAATTTTAACTGAGAGCAGGATTTACCGCAGTAATTCTAAATAGTCTAAAGAACTGTACATTTAAAAATTAAATTGGCATCGTTACAACTTAATGAAAGGCAAGACTTTTATTTATCAGACTGTGAATAAAGATGTGGAGCTGTTAATATGTATATTAGAAAGGGTACATCAGTCTGTCGCACTTTGTACTTCTGTTGAGCTGCATATCACTATTAAACTCCTAGGACTTTCTTTGTACCACTGCATTTAGTCTCTAGGACTCTTAATATCCACAGAGACTGGCTCCTATTTTATGTTCAGGGTAATCTCTTACAGTGAGGAGAGAGTCTGTGTGCTTTTTACTTTTGTTCTTATTTCAATTTTAACAAGTCATTCAGACCGAAAGTGTCAGTTTGCTCTTTGTGTATGAAGAAACATAACATCTGGTGCTTAAAAATTACATGGTTTGGTTTCTGTTGGAATTAAAATTCCAAATGACTAATTCTGAACATAGAAGCCTATTTCAAAGTGTTTCTAATTGTGGTTTAAGTATTGCAGAAAAATTAATCTTGCTATGTAATGTATATACACTTTTCTCTGTTTTTGTCTATTTTACTTGTGTGTGTTATTGTGTTGTCTTTGTAACATTTGTGGTGCACCTGTACCAGTAATTTCAGCTGTTCTTTAGTGTTTGACAGGAGCAAGTGGTGGACACAATGAATCATATTGTTTGTTTTTCAGACCATGAAAGATGCTTCATAAGGCAGATTCTCCAATGTATCTTTATTTTTATAATTCTTGTACTTTTCCCATAATCTAAAGATTTTGGTTTGACTTAATATTTTAAAGAGTAGAACTCAGGGCAATATTTTTAAATTATAGTTAAATATTATTTCTGCCATCTGAAACTGATTTTGAAAACTAGGAGCACAGTTAATGGTTTGCCTTTTTTCTTCTTCTGTTAATCAGCAAATTATATGTACATATCACCCATCAAGCCTTTCTGTGCATTTGCAGAGTAACTGACACACTTCCCAAGCTGCCCTGGCCCCTGAAAATGTCAATTACAAAACATTTTTTTTTTAAAAAAATTGCACAGAAATTGACTTGTACAGCATCCAAACACTTTGACTGCGTTACACAACTATTTCTCTGTAATACAGTCAGAGTAAATGAAGAGATCTGACTTTTCATACTGTCTTCATTGTTATACGATAGTGTGAAAATCTGATGCCTGTAGGAGTAGAACTCTGCTTCTGAAAAGGGAATTTTGTGCTGCATAAGCGAAGGCATTTTACCTTGGTGCAAGGAGGTAATAGTTCCTCTTTGTACATCTGGTGCAATTGCATCTGAAATGTTCCAGGCATCCCATTACCAGAAAGATATTGACAAACTGGATAGATTTCAAAAATGTTCAAAGACTGGTGGACTGACTTATGAGGAAAGATTAAAACAGCTAAACAAATATATCTAGGCTAAACTATGTGTGCCTGTGGGGTCATAATTCTACTAATATTTCACAGGTGCAGATGCCAAGGAGGTTAAATAATTCTATTTAGCCTGGGACAAGAAGGTATAACTAGGAGCAATGGGATCAAGTTAAGAAAGGCTGAATATCCAAAAACCTTCTGAACAGTGAGAGCTATTAGATTATGAAAGAGTTTCCCAAGGGATGTAATACAAGCTTGGTTATTTGGGACACTTAAAATTAGACTGCACAAAGTACTAAGAAATGCACAGCCTTGCTTTGGCGGGGAGATGAACTAGAAAACCTAGTAGCTCTTTTCAGTCTCTAAATTCTGTGACTTCCAGGGTCTGATCCTGCACCATGAAAGTTAATCAAAGTTTTGCCACTGACTTCAGCAGTACTGGGATCGAGCCCTCTCTGCCCATACTAACTGTGGCCACCCTGCTTCTCCCTTTCTCCCCTTGCCCCCACGAACTGCCAGCCTGTTATCTCAAATGCTAAATTTCTCACCCCTTTTGTTCCTTATTCCCAGGGAAAGCTCAGCCCTCTACAACTCCAATTAAAAAAAACCTTATTGCATACATACACTGTAAAACTGCCTTTCCTAGCCCTCCCTGGCACTCCCAGATGGAGTAACAATATTGGCAATGGGGGAAGGGAGACATAACTCTAGGACGTTTACCTTTTAAACAACTTTGAAAGGGAAAAATAAATCTCTTTGAGGAAAAGAGATGGATGGATCGGGGGGGGAGTTGTACAAATATACAATGAACGTTTTTTAAAATGCTATAAAGAGAGCAGAAGCAGCAGAGGGTTAGCGGATGGAGAGAAAGAGAGAGAGCACAGTACTGATGATACCTTGAAGGGCTTCCCTCTTAACTTTGTATTAACAATCTACTAGGCACATTTCCTTTTTAGATTCAGAGTTTATTTAACCTGCAATGTGGGTATTTGTTACCAAGTGGTACCCTCCAGTTGCTGTCTGAAGACGCCAATCTTTGTTTTAACATATAGTGGGGCATGGGTGGGAAGTTGAGTGCAGTGTAATCTTTAACCAAGGAATCAAGCTAGTAAATGTGTAAGTGAAAGTATGAAAGATTTTATTGCTTCGTACCAAGAGAACCTGGTGTACTAACCACACATCAATGACATAAGTAGAGAAGAGGTTCACTTACTGATACATAACAATCCTATTCACTAACATTTGCAGATCATACAGTAATGGGCCTCTATCTTTAGAGCCTGATTTTCACTATAGGAATTCATCTCTGCTTCCGCTGGAGTGTGCACACCTTTTTGTATGTACACATTTCCCTAGCACTAACCCAACTGTGTGTAAATAACAAAGCCTGCACCTCTGCAATCAAGTTGGGCAAATTGAAATTTTACATGCAAAACCCATTGCCTTTGCACAGACTTGTCAGAACTTGTCTGCTGCACATGCTAGTCGTGCTGAAGACAGATGAGAATCAGTGGACATGAAGGGGGCTGAAGAGGTGATGTCAGCTAGGGATTCTGAGCTGAAGGTGGAGTCTGGAAAGGATGTTGAGTGTGGGGCTGATGAGAGGGTGTAGGAAAGCCAGCTAATAAGCTTTTTAAAGGTCAAGCCTGGAAATAATGAACTCTGATTTACATTTCCTTCTCCTACCTGTCAGCCCCTCGGGGTATGCTTTACCCCCCTGCCATGCATGTGTTCTATAGCACCCCCCAAAAAAAAAAGTTTGTTTTTTTTCACTCCGAATATTTTTCCAAACCCAATTCATATTGAAAATTAAAGTCCAGTGTTGCAGAGTAAAAAAAAAAAAAAAAAAAAAAAAAACCGAAACAGAAACACTATCAGTAGATAAGAGTCATTGCCCTTATGGGCATGCTTTTGAATGACTTGACTGAGGAAGGGAGACATTACTATAGTAATGACTTTTTGTACCTGAGAATAATGGGGGTGGGATAGCAGAGGTGCTGCTTTCCCCAGACAACTAGCTGAGATATGATAAAAGAGGTTGTAACTAACCACACTGCAGAGTGTCACTGAGTGCTGTGGCCCACCAGTCCCCATTGGCAGCGTGCTCTGTGTCCCATGAGCTGGGAGGTAAATGAATCAGATGCTCTAGATTCTAGCCCTTGGTTTGTGTCCAATAATCACTTGCCCACTCCTAGCTTTAAAAGAAAAAGGTACTTTGCTAGGTCTGGCAGAAAGAAAATGTGCTGATATTCTAGGCATATTCTTTAAACAGATACCATAAAAGAGAATAATTTGACTCCTAGGGCAGTCCAATAGGAGGGGTATAAGGCTACTCTGGCTTTGTATGTCGGCTAACAGACAATTCAGTCCAGGCCTGTAGACCCATTGGCCAGAGATCAGTCCTGTCCTTTCTGGTTTCATTGGGGGCCCCTCCAGATTGTTCTCCTGTCATTCAGACATGTGGTTGTGTCTCACCTGCTATTACTTTTTGGCTCTTTGCCACTTACTCTGCTGCTGCGGGCCTCCTGCCACCAATAGTCTGCTTCCAGGCTTAGCTTTCAGCTTTTGGGGCCTGACCTTCTCTCCTCAGCCAGCTGGGCTGCCACCATTTGCCTGCTGTTCACACTTATCTACAGCCCAATGGCTTTCTCCCTGTTTGCCCAGGCTCTGTGTGTCACTTCTTTGTCCACTTCGCTTAGCATCATGGAGCCCTCTGCTGGCTGGATGCTGAAAAGAGACTCTACTGTTACTAGCATGAACTGTGGTCAATGTTTTCCTTCCAGCTCATGCTGGAAGGGATGGACTCGGAGGTGCCACTACTGAGTCAGCATGGTCACTACAATACTGAAGAAAGACATTGTTTAATCTAAAACCCTCTTGCCAATTTAAAAAAAAAAATCATTGCCTGGGTCCTCTGGTCCTGATGCTGAGGCTTTGTCCCATCTCTCATTGATTCACTCTGTCATGGTATTTGTTGCTTTTCTTTAGTAACATAAACTTGGGCATTGTAATGTCTACTGTTTTGCTAGCTAGAAGGCATAATAACAGATGAATTTCTAATATTGTGAGTTTAAATATCTGACAGCAGAGCTTTTAGTATTGTCCTAAAGGTAATGTGATGCCAAACTGAATAATTTGGTCTTTCCTTGGATGGCTCAGTGACCCATGAACCCTTCAGTGCCAACTGGCAAGGGGGTTACGGGAATTTCCGGATCCTGGTATGTACATTCTGGTTCACGAAAGACTGTCAGGTGAAGTCTTAAATGAAAGCCAGGTCACATTGGTCATTAATATCATTGTGAAATGTATGTATAGATGCTATGTAAGGAGTTATGTATGTATATTGGAAATATGTTCTAAAGTCTGTATCAGGGAAGAGATAAACAAGTTTTCTGTCAGACAAAAGATATTTGTTCACCTGTCTCTGTTTGCATGTAAATTAAGCATTGTAAGCTGACACAATGGAAGCTCTATTTACATACGAAGTCAATGGGGTGAGGATGTGAAATAAATAGGGAGGCAGCAGAGAATAAGCCCCGTGTGGGGGGCGGGGAGGGGGTGTCTGGCTATCATGAGTCTGGGTACTTTGGGGGATATAAGGAGAAGGAGGTACAGCTCCAGGCTCCAGCATGCCAAACGCGTGCTTGGGGTGGCAAGCCGCAGGGGGCACTCTGCCGGTGCCGCGAAGGTGGCAGGCAGGCTGCCTCCGGCGGCTTGCCTGCGAAGGGTCCGCCGGTCCCGTGGCTTCGGAGGACCTCCCGCAGGCACGTCTGTGGGAGATCCGCCGAAGCTGCGGGACCAGCGGACCCTCCTTAGGCAAACTGCCGGAGGCAGCCTACATGCCGTGCTTGGGGTGGCAAAATCCCTAGAGCTGCCCCTGAGAAGCCAAGGAAAACACCCCTTTATCCTGCACCTAGGAAGTAATTGACCAGTGCACTACATTCATGAAAATGGGATCACAACCAGCCTTGGTTGAAATTCTGAAAAGGATCTTTGAGGTGAGAGAAACTTTTGTAGACAGAAGGTTAGCCTGATAGTTGTAGTCTCTAGAAAGCATGTTATGATTTTCTTTTATATGTAACCTTTTGATTCCATTATCCTTATTCACTATCTCTTGACTTTTCAATAGTAAACTTCTTGTTGTTTTCACTGTAAATATATCTCAGTGCTGTGGTACTATATAAGGAACTGATCCTGAGATGAATCATATAGGCTGGTGTGTACGATGTTCCCTTGGGGATAGCTGGTCTGGTATTTCTGTGAGAGTTCAGTGGAGAAGGGGCTGGATGCTACAGGGCAATGCTTCCAAGGGGTCTGGGGACTGAGGTACACTTATTAAACTGAAAAGCAAAGGAAGGGCTAGCATTCCCAGAGGAGAGTGCTTAAATGGATAACAGGCTGGTAGAGTCAGGGAGCTGACACCCACATAAGCACAAGCAAATTTTCTTCATGCTGGAGGCAAGATGGTAACAAGGTGGCTCTCAGTTATGGGCACTCTGAGAACCATCTTAGCCATCACTCAACTAAATCCAGCTAGGAATTTTAGGACATCGATCCATTCTTCTTAGTAAACGATAGGAAAAATCTGGCACTAGTTCACTGGTGCTTATGAAATACAACTATGGAGAGCGCCATACTTAAAAAAACCAAAAAAAAACCAAAAAAAAAAACCCTAGACCCATGAACCAGTCAATCACCCAAAACCACAATACTAAATTTGACCTGTATAACATCTTTAAATTCTGTATTTATTTTAAATCTCAGCAATCTACTTCAGAGTTAAATTACTAAAAATAATGTATTTTAAAATTATTTCCCCAATCTTTGCAGTCCTCCAGAATCTGCAGTTCTCAATCTGTAAATAATTACCCTCATCCTTTTATGGAAAATAAAAAATCCTTATTTTCTCTTGATTTGGTATATTACTAAAAAAAGTTGGAAAATAAATTGAAAATTAAAAAATGACAGTGATGCTGTACATATCTGACTAATACCTGAAATTTCTGGTTCTTGGAGTGCTGTTCTTTGGAAGTAGTAATGCACTTAATGAAACTCTATTCTGGAAAATCGTTTTTGTCTATTATTCAGTCATGTCTTTTTGGTATTGGACCAATCCAAAAAATCCTTACAAAATTCTTTATCTGTCTATAGAAATACAAAACTGTCCTTAAAATGGAGTTTCATCTGAATAAGGGCTTCAAGATTTGACTTATTGTAGTTTGTTCTTTTTAGCAAAATTGCATTTCAAGTTACAAGCTGGATTAATCTAATAGCTGAAGTTGGACAGGTTGGCATCTGTACATTTAGAATTCATGGAAGCTGTCCAGCTATGTGAACTGGCTCTTTAGATGAATGTTATCTTCAGATATCTGTAATGAGGGCTGTTCATACTGTAGTACTAGAGGCCGTAGGGTACAAAAGTCTTCAGTCTGCTGAGAGCTAGCAGTTTGGCTGGGACTGTTCTTCTGTTTGCGGTATGTAAGGACATTTTTTTCCCCCTCAGGATTTAGAGTTCAGCTGGAATCTTTCATAACGGAGTGAAGCTAGAAACTTGACAAATGCCTGTGCCGCCACCGCCTCCTCCCCCTCCGCCACCACCTCTCCCAGCTTCTGGAGGACCACCCCCAGCACCTCCACCGTTGCTATCTTCATTACCTCTGGTAAGATCTGCTTTTCATTTTGATTAGTATAGCAAGGTAAATGTCTTCAGATTATTTTTCAGATTTATTTCAGATTATTGTGATAATAGCAGGGGCAAAGAACATAAGAACGGCCATACTGGGTCAGACCAAAGGTCTCTCCAGCCCAGTATCCTGTCTACTGACAGTGGCCAATGCCAGGTGTCTCAGAGGGAGTGAACCTAACAGGTAATGATCAAGTTGTCTCTCTCCTGCCATCCATCTCCACCCTCTGAGAAACAGAGGCTAGGGACACCATTCTTTATCCATCCTGGCTAATAACCATTAATGGATTTAACTTCTAGGAATTAATCTACTTCTCTTTTAAACCCTGTTATAGTCCTAGCCTTCACAACCTCTTCAGGCAAGGAGTCCCACAGGTTGACTGTGCGCTGTGTGAAGGAAGAAGAACTTCCTTTTATTTGTTTTAAACCTGCTGCCCATTAATTTCATTTGGTGGCCCCTAGTTCTTATATTATGGGAACAAGTAAATAACTTTTTCCTTATTCACTTTCTCCACACCACTCATGATTTTAGTACCTGAGTATCCCACCTAGTCTCCTTTCCCAAGTGAAAGTTTCCATATGGAACCATTCCAAACCCCTAATCATTTTAGTTGCCCTTTTCTGAACTTTTTCTAATGCTGGTATATCTTTTTTGAGATGAGGAGACCACATCTGTACGCAGTATTCAAGATGTGGGCGTACCATGGATTTATATAAGGGCAATAAGATATTCTCCATCTTATTCTCTATGCCTGCAATGTATTTTGGATCAGGTGTTTGGAACAAAAACTTAGGCCAGGTGCGTGTGCGTGTGTATGCGCACACAAACTTAGCACTATAAGTACTCCCCAAAACACAGACAGCTTGATTTTAGTTTGAAAATATGCACATGGGAAGTGTTGATTTCTTCTTTCATTTCTAGTAGTTCGTATTAAGGATTATAGTGTTTTATCCTTAGGTGTTTTCCTTCCTGGGGATACACTACGTGATGCTTTTATCATGTTCACAGGTACAGCTATTGTATGTAACAGATCATCTGGTTGCATGTCACCAACCAGTGCATATGCCTTTGCAGTAAGTGGCTGATGCCCTGCCTGGAATTCCAGGTTCTTATTCTACTTTGGTTATGCTGATTCTTGGGGATGCTTCTTCAGGCCCTTTTCCGTGTGTTGCAATCAGTTGTTTATGGAGTGTTTCAGCCTTGAAGTTATGACTGTAGGGAAAATAATGAATAGCCATATTCAAGGCCAAGCATCTCTGATTTCCTTGTACACTTTCTCTGCCATGGCTGTACTCCTTGCAGCATGCATTAGTTTTCTATCTCTGTAGAAATAAGTGCCCAACTCTTTTTAAAAAATAGAGCTTGATTTCTTTCATGCCTTCTGGTGCTGATATAAATATGTACTTCAGACCCTTGAACTTCTCTTTCCTGCTCTGACATCCATGCCCATTTTGTGAAGGAGTCTATCAGTTTTATTTGATTATGTTCCACCTTTGTCCTCTCCTAGGGAGAAATTACCTTGCACCTTCTTTATTTGCCATTCCAAGTTTTAAGGAGTTCACAAACTGAACCATCCCGCAAAACTATCAAAAAAGTGCAAGGTTGTGAAGTCCAAGGAAGTGCTTGCGCTGAAAACATACAGGTGAAGGAATTCTGGTTTCTCTGGTTTAATTTTGATCTTCAGGCGCATTGACTGGAGTTTTCACATCTGTGTTCCTGATGTTTGTCTCACAAATCCAGTTAGACACCTAAATAAGTGGTCTGATTTTCAGAGCAGCTTAACTCCTGCAACTGCTATGGAAGTCTATAGAAGCTGTCCTTCTCTTAACATTAGCCACCTGTATTTAGGCACCTAACTTTAGGCATCCAGTTTGAAAATTTTGGCCATGATATACAAAGGGACAGATCTTCAGCTATGACCCAGGTGTAGGAGTCCCAAGTGTAGGAAGTGTGCATATGTGTGCAAAAGTGGCTTAAAGCTCAACATTGCACTCCCAGATCCGGTTACAGCCTGTGCAGGGCCAGTTTCCCAGCACAGAGTTAGTGCTATCGTCAGGCTATTCTACCTTACACCAGCTATAAATGGCCCCAGTGGCTGAGAACCCAGTCAAAGACCAGCACAACAAAGGGGTGTCCTGGCCATACCACTTTTTCCTGGTATACCATCAACAGGAAGGGGTTGTGGGATAAGAGCCTCTAGATCAGTTCCATGTAAATTCATTCCTGCACTGGGACGATCCTCTGACTGGTTATACTGGTTTTAGGGCCAGTTTACACTGGTGGCACAGTGGAAAGTGGCCACATCACACTTTCAAATCTGGCCCACAATGTCAACCACTTCAGTTACGAGGTCACCAATCTAGACTTCCTGTGGTAGTTGCAAATCCCTCTTGAAGACTGTGTAAGAGAGTCCCAACTAAATGTGTTGCTACTTGTCACACATGGCACTATATCTGTTGGGAAAAATGGAAATATCCCAGACATAAGGAGCTTTTAGAATATGCAGCAGCTGGCTTCAGTCAGTTCATACTCTGCCTCCAAAGGGGTTACGTTTTACCCTGAATTTTCTCTCCCTCTATTGCCAGAGAATGCTGACGTCTTCCCATCATTTCATTTTAATGAATTACAAAATGTACTTCTAATTTATAAAGCATACTCAGTACATTACCCTGTCAGCTGGAATTTGGAAAATCTTCCAGCACAAGTGCATAATTTAAAGGGAGAAAATGGATCCTGCATAAAGAATTAGTAAGACAATCCTGCCAAATGTTATTCTCGTATAACAGTGAAAGGAATCTTCTCTGCTAAAGCTGAATCAGAGGGAAGACCATCTTTAAGAGGCCCTTGGTGTCCAGTTAGTTCTACAGAAGTAAAATGCTGACAGAGGTCAAAGCTCTGTTGCAACTGTGGATCTGGCTAAAGGTGTTAATTGGGGAATCCATAACAAGTAGCTACAGACCCTAAATTCTTTTGCTGGGAAGATATTGTCTAGAATTTGGCATCTGTATCTTACAGCTGCTAAAACTGCCCAGCTGTTGCTACAGCTGCTGAATGTACTGTTGGAGAATGGAAATATAAAAATGATAGGCAGTAATATAAAAGTACAAAAGAAACAAACAAACTTTGCCTAGTCAATGTACACAGTTGAGTCTACACACACACATAAGTAGAGGGGTAATTTTTATACCGATTTAGTTAAACCAGCACAAGTTTTGTATGTGGACAGACATAAGCCCGGTTTAAACTGGTAGAAGAGTCTCCACACACAAGTGTTGCATCAATATAATTAAACTGATTTAAGTTAAACTGGTGCAATTTCTGTGTGTAGACAAGCCACAGGGGCTGCATTTAGTATTTAAATACCCTGCATTTTCAAGCATGCAATGATATGGGATATGAAATTATATTACTTTTAAGAGTTCTGGATACTCGTATGTGGACCTCTGCAGTTTTCATCTTTGCTGTCACTAAGGGGAACTTGTCAGGTTGGCCTTCAGAATAAGGGGAAAACCAATATGATGGATATTTTATGAAAAAAATTATCCTGAAAGATCTCATATCTTCTGTGGGAGCTAATCTTCAGGACCGGTGCAACCATAGGGCGCTGGGATTTGGGGGGCGTCATTTTCTTTGGCAGCGACCACGGTGGCCAGATCTTCGGCCGCCCCAGTCGCTGCTGGCATTTAGGCAGAGTGAGCTGGGGCAGGGGAGTGCGGGGAGGGCTGCCTACAGCAAGTAAAGGGGGGGCTGGATGCAGGGGAATTCCCCACCCCAGCTAACCCCTTCCCCGCCTCCTTCTCAAGCACACCGTTGCTGCTTCACTTCTTCCGCCTCCCAGGCTTGCAGCACCTAAGCTGATTGGCGCTGCAAGCCTGGGAGGCGGGAGAAGTGAAGCAGTGACTGGGTGCTCGTTCTCGTGGTCGTAGCAGGGGTGAGCTGGGGCAGGGGGGTGCCTCAGGGCGGAAGGGAGTAGCTGCCATGGGGGGGGCGCCTCAGGGCAGGGGGAGGTGCACAAGGTGGAAGTTTCGCCTAGGGCGCGAAACATCCTTGCACCGGCCCTGCTTATCTTAGTATTTTATCTAGAAGATAGAACAGCTTTTATTTGGTGATGGCATAACACTTGTGAAATGTTGTTATGCAGGTGTGATCTGGCATCTGGCTTTGCTGCTAGTTAATTCAGGTGAACCTGCAGAGAGTGAGTTCTTGCACTTACAGAGATTAGATGACATTTGTTAAAGGAGAACTAGTCAATTACTTCCCTCTTTGTTTTTTTCATTGTGACAGAACAAAGTAGCTGATTCAGACCAGGTGAAGTCTAACAAAGGGAAAAGAAGGAGGCTGAAGAATTAAGGGGGCAAAGAGTTGAAGTTGGTAGAATAGGAGAGTGTTGATGTAAGGGGAGTGGGGACAAAAAGAGATTGAACACAAGGGAAGAGAGTAAGAACAGAGAGGAGGACTGAGATGGAACTAAGTTTTAAGAAAAGAATATAAGGAAAACAGCTGAAACAGAGCAGGGTTGTTGGGTTCAGTTATATCTCTAGCCTGCTTCTTGCTTGCATATATATACCTGCCCCTGGAAATTTCCACTACATGTGTCCGACGAAGTGGGTATTCACCCACGAAAGCTCATACTCCAAAACGTCTGTTAGTCTATAAGGTGCCACAGGACTCTTTGCTGCTTTTACTTCCCAGCAGTCTCCTTTCTTTTTTTTCTGTCTCCCTTTGGCTTTGCCATTGATGGATTGAGTTGTGGCCCTTCAGTTCATATCTGTCAGGCTTTTTTGACCCTTGTGTCACACCTGCCTTATTAAGTTCTTATTTGTGTGACATGGTCAAGAAGTACTTACATATGCAACGTGGTTAGAATAATCATGGATCAAGATCACGCTGCACCCATTTTATTAAATGTCACCAATACTTTGGCGTATATAGGGTTACTCTGGCCACTTGAGATGTTAACAACTTCCACTCCCCGGGGTAAGTGAAATAGTTATTACATAACCTACTTGCCTGCATATGTTATCAAGATCTCATCTAAGCCTGGATCCCTCGTTAAGCCACAATCCTCAATGATTTTGCATCTTTTCCTTTCTCCAAACCCCAAACTGCTTTTTGTTTTTGAGTCCTTTGCAATTTTACTGCCTTCCTTGAGTCAGAAGAAATTTAGTTTGGTTTATACTGGTTTTTAAATCTCTTGAGCTTGGAGTTATTCTGATATGAATGCTTTAATTATAGAACAGTGTTCTACTTATTTCATAGCTGACATGTTTTTTTTTTCCATTTCCTCGTAATTCTGTCATACAAGCAGTCACAGAATATGTTGCAATGATACAAAGATGGAATTCAAGACATGTTAAGAGCCACCTGTGCCCAACAGCTGAAAAACTCCTGGCTGCTTGAGCATGTAATAAAACAAGGCTTTCAAATGAATTTTCGAGAGGGAATGTGGGACTATGCATACAGCAACAGGTGTAGGTGCTACTTGTTAGATATTTATGTGGCACCGTAGGTGGCTGATACAAAATGTAAATATAACTAATGGGAGTAATTGAGCATCACTTTGTGTGCCTGTCTTCAGGGGTCATAGATAAAATGGAGGGAGAGTTGTAGGGAAAAAAAATGATGGGGCATAGGTTCAGGCAGTGGCTTGTAGAGTCTTAAATCTGGGTCCTCCTGATCGAAAGGGGGCAATTGAGGAGTTTGTCCTTATAGTCTGATAAAACTAAAGGAGTTTGTTTCACTTAAACTTTCCAATCTTTCTGTTTTCCCCGGCTCATTTTCTTTTGAAGTGTGTGGGTTTTGTTTTGTTTTTTGGATAAGGAAACGGGTTCATATAACAGCCCATGATAATGTTAAAAACAGGCACTGGTCTGGAACTAGAAGGATTACAAAGATGTCATTGCTGAAGCTTGCACCTAAAGAATGAGAGTAGATGTTTTGTTTTGATAACCTGCTATTTGTTTTAAAGTGCAGTAATCAGTTTACTGATCTGCTGCATGTGTCTACAAGCATGCATTTCTGATATATTCAATCAACATCTACTAAAATGTTGATATTTTAGGAAGTGTTTTGTATGTACAAGACCCTTACAGTAGATGTTTGTTTAATGATTCAGACATTTCTGAAGTTTAAGAAAATATTTCTGCCTCTCTTCAGAATTATTTTGTTCTTTATAATGAAGTGTCAGGGCAGAAATGAACCAAAAAGACACAATGGCTCAAATAATTAAAACCAGTAGAATTAAACCAGGAGTATTTGGCCCATTGTTATGTTAAAACTGAAGGTGAAAAGTGTTCTTGCTTCAGAAAAGTATTTAGTTAGTACAATGTAAAACCTGAAATAATGCTAAATGTAAATTATCACATGGATTAATTGTAACTGTTCCTGAATTCTTATTAATTAAATAGAATTAAGGGAAAATTACAATAGCTGCTGAACATATGGCAATCTAATGGTTTCTTCCATTGGGTATTGTACCTAACTTTCTACTCTTGCATTAAAAACCTCAGAGGAACAATTCCTCTGTATGTAACAGTGTGATAAATGCATAATTTACACAGAGATAGAATGTCCAACGTTAGGGAAAACATCAGATGATCTCTGCAGTGGGGGACTTTTTCCTTCTTCTCTTTCATGCAGTTGCTATGTTTTGTCAGAGAAAACCTTGTAAGCCTGCTTAAGAAAATTGGAAAACTACAGTGTTATCTCTGAAGTTGTGTGGGAATTGTTTTGCTGTTATGACATTTTTGTACTGCTAATGGTCAGAAATGGAAATAATACATGTAGAACAACTTGGTTGAATAGCATGGGACTTTACTGCCTCATGCATTTTGGAGATATCTTTGAATACTTTTAAGTCAGGTACATGATTCATGTAACTTGTGAATATTTCTTAGTGTTTTTCGATTAGTTCAGTTAGGTTCTCCCAGATGTAGCGGTGAAAGGTCACAATACTTTTGAGCTATGTCAGATCTTGGCTGTGTTTCAAATAAACTTTGACTTCTGTCTGTCTCCTAACTTCTAGAAGGAGTGATCTAATGCCAGCTTTGGTTAGAAATCTCTTTTCAAGTGGTTGTATTTTTTTTTTAATTCTGTAGCAGCTAGAATTGTCTGCAGTAAGATTCTCAGATATAAAGAAAATAAGGAGAAAAAATGACTCTCATTCCAGTTTAAGAGGTGATTTTGAAGGCAGTAAATGTTGCTGCTCATCTGAATGAATCTTTATGAAGTCATGCACTGTGCAGTCACTTTCTATCCAATTTTGAGGTGAATGCAGATCCCGCAGAATAGTGGGATAAGGAACTAGGGGTGCAAGTCAAATCTGGATCTCTCACAAGGCAGTGCAGAGTGTTATCAGTAGGCCGTCCTGATTCTATTGCAGCCTTTAACTTCCTAGTCTGTAGACTGTGAACTACCAGTCAGTTTTTACCCCCTATTTTGCTCCATATTTTTATTAAGCCTTTAAACAGACTCCAGAATCATAAGATTTCCCAAATACTACAGTATTTGGGTATATGTAAAAATAGGTTTCCTATATTAAATACAGCTTGAATTTGTTTGACTTTAATAGCTACTGAGAGGCAGGCTGGATTGCTGGAAGGCCTGGACCATTTGGCATGAGGACCTAAGGATTCCTTTTGGGTTTTCAATTGCTTTCTTTATTAACTCTAGAGGCAGGATTTCTTGAACCACAGTCACCAACGGACTAAAGAAAAACACTTTTTTTTTCTTTTTAGACCACTCAAAAGTGCCAGTGTTGCCAAATTCTGTTACTTTCTCAAGAATCTTGTGATATTTGGTGGTTTTCTTAAAGCTGCGCTTGGGGACAATTGATGACATGAGAATCTCAGCTTTCACTTAAAGGGAAACTTCTAGCCCTTATTGTTGTAGCAGAAAGCTTGAAAACACAGATCAAGTGTACTCTAAAAGTTCAGAAGGCAAGCAAAAAGAGCTTCCAAATATATTTTTTTTAATCTCATGATTTTGAGGTTTGATTCATGATTTTTTGAAAGCTTGGAGTTAGCAATACTGTACTCACAGCCCTGTCTTTTTATGGTATCCCTGCATATTACCACTGAGATTAGAGTCTGAATTTGGAGTTTGGCCCATTCTCTTCCTGGACCCACTCTCTGTAAAAGTGGTGATGAGAAGTTTATTTTTTTTAAAAAAGGGTAAATTAGTCTCAATATAATCTCAGTATTTTTAGCTTCATGTGGAATATCTTAAAAATAGTGAAAGGGGTTATCTTGCTTTTTTCCCCTGGCTGTTCGTGTGTGGATTTCAATTTGGCTCGCTTTGGGAAATGAAGAAAACTTGCTCTTTGTGTGTCTTGAGTATGTAGCACTGTCTGATACTAGTATAGCTGGAGAGCATCTCCTTGTAGACAGTGTTATCACCATAAAGACTGTAGCTGCTCAAATAATTGGGATATTTGTGGATACCTAATTATTTGATTTTTTTTTAATAGTGGAAGAGGCTGGCTTGCAAAGGAGTGGTGGTACTTTTATAGTCGTGTTGAACTGTTACAGCTCAAGCTGCATGAAACTGTAATCTTTATCTATAACCTTCTATAGTCATAGCTTAAGCGGGGCAATATGAATACAAAGATAAAACCATGCCAAGATGACATTGCTCAATTTATTTCTGTCTGGACTGCTACAAGGACATGTACTGCATATTTTTATAGGTGATAATACTATAGAATGATATGTTAACTAGGATCATGCTGACTTTGTTTATAGGAAGCACACTTCCTTTAAGCGGTTGTGTTCTATGCAAGGTTGCTTTTATAATATCCTCCATCGTGCTTAACATCTGACTTTAGTAGAAAGCATTCCAAACTAGAATGGCGTAAGTTTTTCATCCATATGACTTGTGCATAACTTTGCTGAGTGTAACTCACTGAAATACCACTAGGCCATCTGCGATACATATACATACTGCAGGTGCAAATTGTGACCTGTGGAATTTGCAGTAGATTTCAGCCAGTCAATTGGTACTATTCTTACAACCTTTCAGTTAAAAAAAATCCCATACATGCCTTGAATTAAACTTCTGTACATTGCTGGAATGTGATGTTACAAGAAACTGAAAAAAATTTCAGTTTTTCCTAGCCTTAAACTGATTAGAGTTTTTCATGGATACAAAAGGTCATTTAAAACCTTAGAAATGTGTTTGTGTAGGTAACCAGACAAGGTGAATCATATAGTTTCTTTAGAGCAGGCCTAGATTAAATTATGATGCCTGTAGGAGGTCAGAGATACTGTTATTATTTACTTGTATTACTGTAGTACAGAGGAGCCCTCATTATGGACCAGGACCCGTAGGTGCTGTGCAAATACAGAGTCAATGTTGCTAACTCTCATGACTTAATTGTGAGTCTTGTGGTAGTTGACATTTTTCTTAAAGTCTCATCTTCTGGAATTATGTCATTACATGAGAATCTCATCTTTCTTGGGGGGGGGGAGGAAGAGGGGGAATCCTAGCTCTCAGAGGTGTGGAGAAGAGCTTGATAATGTGAAACCAAAAGGCAAATAAAAAACCCTTAATATTTATTATTTTTAAAAATCAAGAGATTTTTAATACAATCTTGTGGTTTTTTTGGAGTGGGGGGCACGCTGACTCATGGTTTTGGAGGACTTGAGATTGACTGTACTGTAGAGTTCACATTGCCACCCACCTTGGTGTCCTGTGTGATTGTGTGTCTGAAATGGCTTGAAAGCCTGCTCTGCAGAAAGAGAACTCCAGCCTGGTCAAACTTGGATGCCAGAAAGTTAGGTACCTATAGTAAATAAAAGCAGCTCAGCACTTCTGAAAAATCCATATCATTTCTGTTCAGTTAACTAAACGTGCATTTAGATTAGGGGTTCTCAAACTTCACTGCACTGGGACCCACTTCTGAAAACAAAAGTTACTACATGACCCCAGGAGGCAGGAACCAAAGCCTGAGCCCCACCATCCCAGCGGGGGGATTAAAGTCCAAGCCCTCAACCCAGGGCTGAAGCCCTTAGGCTTGGGCCCCAGACAATGGCGTTCAAGCTTCAGCCCTGGGCCCCAGCAAGTCTAACGCCAGCCCTGGTGACCCCATTTGGGGTCCCAACCCACAGTTTGAGAACCACTGATTTAGGTGCTTACATTTAAACACTCACATTTGAAAATTTTGGACATAATCCCTCAATCTGCCCAACATTTTGCTTGTTGCAGAGCTGATCCAGATTTGATATAAGATGTACAATATTTCATGTTATCTGACTGTGCAGCATCCGTGTTACAGGAGTTGGATTTCACTAACTGGATTGGTGTGTGCTGGTGGTGGCAGCGGCGATAGGAGTGATGATGGAAATGAGCGCTGGGGTCCAGCTGCAGACAGTTAAAGCCTTGTCTATGCTACTTTTTTCCTTTCAGTTTCCCACCATAGCTATTGTGATGGGATATTGCAACCACATGCAGTATCTTTGGGACCATATTGTGTTAACTTTATGTATTGCTGTGTGCCAAGGATTGTGTGCAGCTTGGGGGAGAGGGTTGCCACAGCTCTCCCTGGAACTAAGAGCACTGAGTGGTGACTAAGGAGAATCACTCAGGTTGTAAGGAGAGGTACCACCCTTGGGGAAGCTAGCATATACTGCTTTAACCTGGGGTTTCTGGAGACCAACAAAGAAAGGGTTTTTGCTATACAAACTGACTCAGGACCTTCTTTCTGATCCAGAAAACAGACAGGATCTTCTGTCCAAGGGAAAGTACAGCCATGGGCAGTGGGTGGAGGCCCCCTTTGGGGGGGCTAGCTCCCAGCTCCACCCCTTCCGCCTGCGCCCGACCCACGGCCGAAGCCCCGAGACCACCACCACCACCCCGCGGCTGGAGTCACAAGCCCCCTTCCCAGAGTGCCCCCCCCCGCAGGCCTCAGGAGCCCTGGGCCGGCCAAAGCCCTGAGCACTCCCTGCCTCATCTGGAGGTGCCTCAGGCTGGCTCCCCCTCTGCCCCGCCTTGGCTGGCCGAAGCCCCGAGGAGCTCCAGGCTGACTGAAGCCACGCCTCCCCTTCCTGGACCCAACCTGTTAAGACACTTTTGATGTGCCCCAAGCATGATCCAGGGTGGCTGAGGAGGTGGTATGTGCCTCCGCAGCCTCCCCAGAATGTGCATGGGGCATAATAAAACAAAAACTTTGCCACCAAACCCTGGAACGGGGGATCCGGTGGCCGCAGCAGAGCCTCCCCTGGCTTATTATACCCGCCACCCATGAGTACAGCAATGAGAATTTGAGGAATAAGTCTACGGTAGACACTACCTACCTAAGTATATACATTGCATGACCTTTAAAATTGGGTAGAATCACATTAGAGTTTTCTGCATGATTAATAGTGAGGCTGTAGTTGTTAATTATTGAGCTGAGCAGAGATGGCATGAAACTGGCTGTGTCGTTCTTTGAGGATAATAACCTACCATGAAGCTATCTGGCTTGTGTCCTCACTTGTGCTCCATTTGAAAGAAAGTTTGCATGGTAGCAATTCCTCACATGGGTAGTGCTTGAAGCTTAATTTTCTAGAGGACTCTGTTTACACAGAGATTGCTGTGTTTATTAAAGTAAACTGAATGCCAAGAATTAATTACTTTTGGCCCACGCTGCAGAATAGCAGTACAATAAACAGCCCTGATCCTCCAATTGACTGTGCAGGTGGAGCCCAACTGAAGCCAGTGTGGCTTCATGCAGTTGACTGGGTCTTGAGAGATTAGGGTATTAATGTGAATAGTAAACCCCAAAATCACGTACACCAACCTTCCTATTACTAAACAGAGTCTTAAAATAGCTTTCTACTAAGCATAACTGAGCTATTTATATTTGTTTGAAGTTTATTTTTCTCTTGAGATTCTTTTATAACCTAGCAAAGAGTTAAAGCAAACCTGTTGCATATTTGAAACAAATGCAGTAAAAATGACTTACTGTTTTTCTCTCTGTTCCTAGTCTATTTTATGCCCACTAGAGATAGGGCTTTTAAAAGGACTTTTCTTATTGTAATCACACTTAGTAGCATGGCTCTAACTGTAACTCTGTATTAAAAAAAACCCATAAATAAATACTGTTGCCTGCTGGGCAGACTGCTGCAACAAATTGAGTGGTAAATTCCACTCAAGGGTAATTATAATCTAGTAATCAAGTTTGAGGTACTCTGGACTTCACACTGGACTTGTGCATGTTTATGATTAGAGCTGGTTAGGAATTTTTCAACTAAACTGTTTTTCTGTCAGAAAATGCTAGTTTGTCAAAATTGTTTGCTCGGAAGGATCAGTTTCGACAAAAGATTCATTGCAATATTTCTTAGGTCCAGGATGGAATTTCTGGGTGAGAGAGTGCCACGCCCCAGAACAGCCAATAGCCTAGTGATTAGGGCAAGACCTGGATTGAGGTCCCTGCTCTGAATCTTGCGGATGATGTACGTGTGTCTTGTTCTCTCTTCGTCTCCCTTCCCCTGACAAAAAAACATTTAAAGGTCTCAGTTTCATCCTGATGCAGAACAGGAAACATTTCCAAAATCTTAAAAATATTTATGGAATGGGAAAGTCGTTTATTGCCCAGCTCTACTTATACACCTCTAGCCTGATATAACGCGACCTGATATAACATGGATTCGGATATAACGCGGTAAAGCAGCACTCCGGGGGGGGGGGGCGGGGCTGCGCGCTCTTGTGGATTGAAGCAAGTTTGATATAACACGGTTTCACCTATAATGTGGTAAGATTTTTTGGCTCCCGAGGACAGCATTATATCGAGGTAGAGGTGTATCACCCGCTGTACTAAAGATGCTTTATGTAGCACAAACACTGGGTACACTTTCAGATTCTTGATCTCCAACTACCCTTGCACCCCACTTCTCTCCCAGAAAACCCAATAACTTAAATAGTCTATTTCCTTTTGATAACAAAAATAGAATTTTATTATTTGTTGACTGTCCAAGCATCCCATTCCCAACTTTATATGAAATTGACAGATGTTTTTAAAAACCAGCTTATGAAATACATTGTGCCTGATTCCTACAGGAATTGCCCTATTGGAGCAGTGATCAGCCGTGCCAACACCAGGTAATTCAGGGGAAGATGCAACCCTGCCACAGTCAGCGATGGACTAAACTACTTATAAGCAAAATTTCTTCCTGATCCTCATTAGTTAGAAGCTGACTTGTGACCTCAAAGATGGGAGGGGTGGAGTATGTATATGCCTTCCAAAACATGTGTTGTTTTGGGGGTTTTTTATTATTGTAACGCTAGATGTTCTTGTTGTCCATGTAAATCTTCTGTCTAGTTTGGACTCTTGCTAAGCTCCT
Source organism: Chelonoidis abingdonii (assembly GCF_003597395.2). Classification (NCBI taxonomy): domain Eukaryota; kingdom Metazoa; phylum Chordata; order Testudines; family Testudinidae; genus Chelonoidis; species Chelonoidis abingdonii. Next base: position 68,802,305 of record NC_133770.1, read on the forward strand.
GCACTCCACTGCTTTCCAATTATATAGTCATTTACAACTATGTAAAGAGTGTGCAAAATACTACCATTCTGATTTGGTAGTGTTTTACACCTGCTGTGCACTGTCTGAATGACTACACAAGGTGCGGGGTAGTGAGACCTGGGGCCATTGACATTTAAGGGTCTCATGTGGAATACATGGGTCTTGCAGAAAGCAAGTCCCTATCATCAAGTGCAGTTATTGCTGGAAAATCCTGTTTCTAGACATAGCTGCAAGTTAAAATTAATAGTAGTCCCTGTCTCCTCTTCACCATTGCAGAGGAAGGTCATGGTAAAGGAGAAAGCACCTTGGCCTGGCCATGCTGATGCAGGTTCTGTTTGGGTTAGCACAGTACAGTGTTATAGTGTCGATATCCTAAGGTAACCCACATACCTCCTGGGTGTGGTGTTCTGTCCCCTCCAGTGGAACCGAGACCACTTAGGGATTAATGAGTCTGCACTAGAGCCTTAGCTAAGTACCATCAGGCTTTTAGTTCATGAAGTAGAGGCTCATGTATTTGCTCCAGAGGATCCCAGGTTTGATCCTACCCACTGACGACTGGGATCTGTTGACGTTACAAGTGGGGGCTTGTCTGAGATTTCAGCTGGGAAGTCTGTGAAGCTCAGGATGCGCTTCCTCAGCTAGGGGAAAGTATATAACCCACAAGCCTTCTGGGTGTGGTGCTCTGTGTTATCTAGTGGCATCAAGACCGCTTACAGAGAGATGAATGAGTTTGCTCTACAGCAGGGGTTCTCAAAATGGGGATCGGGACCCCTCAGGGGTCGCGAACTGTCAGCCTTCACCCCAAACCCCGCTTTGCCTCCAGCATTTATAATGGTGTTAAATATATTAAAAAGTGTTTTTAATTTATAAGGGGGGTTGTCACACTCAGAGGCTTGCTGTGTGAAAGGGGTCATCAGTACAGAACTTTGAGAACCATTGCTCTACAGCCTTAGCTAACAGTCATTATGTTTTTAGCTCATGCAATAGAGGTTCATGCACTAAGCTCCAGAGGTCCCAGGTTCGATCCCGCCCACCGACGACCGGGTGTGTCTGCATTACACTAACAGACCCAATAAATCATTTTGTCAGTGTACATTGAATGTGCTTTCCATCTGCATTTTGACTTGTACAGTTTGTACAGTGTTTACTGAAAGAGAGGGGACGGACACATTTTGAACACAAGTTATCTACATATTAGATTTGTTTTCCTTTATTTTTCTTTCCATATATCTGTTTGTGAACTCTAAGTGCATTAAACTAATCCTTTTTCCAGACGTCTTTAAATCTTGTTAATTTAAAACAAAGAAAAGCCCTAAAGGCCAAGCCTGCGAGAGACGTTCATAACTCTTAACGCATATGGTATGCATACATCACACAAGAATATTAATGATCAGGGAGTTATTAGTTTTCAAATGATATCTCACAAGGCATATTTTGTACAAAGACTACTACAGCAGTGTGTAAGTATCGGAGTGCTTCGTGCCACTCTGTCATCCACAGCTGTGTGTCAGCCTGCTCCTGTCTCTGTTCTAGCCACAAACCGATCAGAGCTCCTTTTGGTCAAACACCTTGCGCAATTTATTCACGATATTCTTTCCCCATCACCTTGACAGACTTGTGCAGCTCTATATTTACAGTAGCATACAGTCCTTAGCTCACTTAGCCAAGGGGGTGAGGAGAGAGACAGATGGTATCTTTCCCCTGAAAGATCTCTCCTGGCTCCCCCATCGCCCCCACTGAGCACTTCCTTCCTGTGGCTTTTCTTCTTTCTGGGCTAGTGGGTTAATTAGCCTAATCGTTCTCTCCTGCTCATCCCCAATCTATCAGTGAAGCACAGTTTTGCCCCTCAGATTTACTCTGAGGTGATATAATTAGTGATTCAGAGATCAGAGTGCTGGTCCAGCTGCTGTTGCCCAGCTCTCTGTCACAGGCTGCCTAGGAACTGTGTGGTATAAACGACTGCAGATATGTTTTTGCTGGACTATTCGCTTGTTTAAGAACAACTCTACCCTGAATTTCTGTGAGAATTAGATCAAGAATGTATTTCAAGATCAACAGAATGAAAGTACCCAGCCCAACCCAAATACCCACCTGAGTCAAGAAAGATTCCTCTTTTTCTAGGTACCATGGTATGATTGCCACCTGCCTGTTTTTAACCAGCCTGGACTGTTTTTTGTAGTGTCTCACCAGCTGCTGGTGAAAATGTGCCCCTTTTTTTTTCATGGCACTAATGTTCTCTCTGTAAACTGCAGTAAACACGTGCAGCAGTGTCCATGCAGTGTGTAACTTCGGGCATGCACGCCACGTGGCTAAGCAGGGTGCATACTGGCACAGCACCTGGGGCTCACTCTGCAGGCTATGCCCTCAACTTGCTGAAACTGCAGCAGCTCCTCTCAGCACTGGGGATCGGGAAGAGGGCTGGACCTGAGGCTCACCAGCAGAGAATGGTCAGGAGCAGGGACCGGGATGAGGGTAGCGGGGGCTCCTTCAGGGACTGAGGCTCCTGGGAGAGAATGGGTATGAGGTTCAGGAAAAGGTAAGAGGCAACGAGACCTTGAACTGCCTCCGGTTCCTTACCTGCACTACTTCCTGCATGAGGGGAGGAGACAGGGTTAGGCTACTGGTGTGGGGGCACCTGAGAGGAGAAGAGGAGGGTCAGGTTGATGGGATCCCTCAAGGGGAGAGGATTGTGTCTGATTTTTTTTGTGTCTCGGAGGTGGCAACACGGCACCCTTAAAGTTTGAAAAATGCTAGCACAATTTTCCTTTTTAAAAATAATTAATATTACCATAATTGGTAGAATCTTTCAAACATCTAAATGCCTTTTACGCTTAAATAACTGTAGAAGCTGAGCACCTCTCAAGTATTTATGCTGACCACACCCCTGTGAGATAAATCAGTAAATCAGAGAGAGAGAAAAGATGATTCACGTGGCTGTGGTAGCACATAGAGTAGAATTTCATCATGAATGGGCCCTTGGAAATCTTCCTTCGGGAAGAGTCAGCATGGGAGGATTTACATTTCTCAGCTCCCTCAAAATTGCATCTTCCAACTTTATTTGTGGTCAGCCTCATGATCTACTTCTTCCATCTTATTAGGGGAATTGAAAAATACTATTTCTCTTGTTTTTACAGTGCAAATATTTGTAATCAGAAATAAATATAAAGTGAGCACTGTACACTTTGTATTCTATGTTGTATTTGAAAATGTAGAAAATACCCACAAACTTAAATAAATGGTATTCTATTATTATTTAACAGTGCAATTAATTGCATGATTAATTGTGATTAATTTTTTTAATTGCATGACAGCCCCAGTTCTTATTATGCTTTTCTCCACTTTTCTCCTTTAGTGTCTGGTATTTTCTCTCAGTGAGACTACTAATACACTGTAATCAAGTGATATCTCAGTCTTCTTTTTGATAAGCTTAAACAGGTTGATCTCTTTAAGTATCTCATTGTAAGAGCGTCTTCTCCAGCCCTCAAACCTTTTATTTGTTGCTGCTTTTTTTTTTCTTTTTTTCCCCCTTTCCAATTTTTCAGTATCCTTTTTAGTTTGTGGACATCTGAATTGTATGCAGTATCGTTCTCACCAGTTGTCTTCTTGCTTTGACTTGCTACGCCCCTGTTTATACATCCAAGGGTTGCATTAGCCCTTTTTTTTGTCACAGAGTTGCACTGGGCGCTCATGTGGAATTGCTTGTCCGCTATGACCCCTAAATCCTTTTCAGAGGCACTGCTTTCCAGGATACAGTCACCCATTCTTCAGGGATGACCTGGATTCCTTGTTCCTAGGTGTATTACTTAACATCAGGCTATATTAAAACACCTTTTGTTTGAAGGGCCCTGCTTATTACGCAGTCCAGATTGCTCTGTGCGACTGCCCTGTCATCTTTATTATTTACCATTCTGCTAATCCTTGTGTCATCTGCAAATTTTGTCAGTAGTGATTTTATGTTTACTTTCAGATCATTGATGAAAATGTTGAATAGCATTAGTCTTAATACAAATCCCTGTGGAACCCTGCTAGAAACTCCCCCAGTCGATGATGATTCCTCATTGACTACTACTTTCTTTGAGCTCTGTCAGTCAGTTCTTAATCCATTTAATGTGTGCTTTATTGATATTGTATACTGCTAATTGTTTGAAACAGGAAGTGGTACAACCTTACAAAAGTCTAAGTATATATCACATCTACACAGGAAGGATCATCTGAAGTGTCCACTGTTGGCTTGTGCCACAGTATGTAGATGTGAACCAGTGATCTGATCTGATGCGCTACATCCTATGTAATATCCAACAATAAAGAATTTTGGGGATATGAATGTTGGGGTGCTTGGTACAGTAGATAGGAAAGCATCTATAACAAAGGGGATTTAAAATAACAGCATGAATAGTGTCTGTCCATGCAGAAACAACATGGCTTCCACTTACCAGCTTAAGCTTAGGTGGCGTAATCATAGGACATTAAATTGCAGCAAGGGTGGTTTAGGCTGGACTTTAGGAAAAACTTCCTAACTGTCAGGGTGGTTAAGCACTGAAATAAATTGCCTAGGGACGTTGTGGAATCTCCATCATTGGGGATTTTTAAGAGCAGGCTGGACTATCAGGAATGGTCTAGATAATACTCAGTACTGCCCTGAGTACAGGGACTGGACTAGATGACCTCTCAAGGTCCCTTCCAGTTCTATGATTCTATGACATGTAAGGGAAAAATATGGTGAATCTCAGTGAGGTGAAAATAAAGCATTTCTTTAAACAGAGGCTACCGCACATGTGACTTATTCTATTTCTGTAACAAATTATTTAACACGACATTCTTTTGTGTGAAATAATAGAGCAGTAACCTGATGGTTACCAAGGAAATGAGAGCCAACCAATTTAATTTCATTCTGTGTTACCTTAGGCATCTCTGGCGTTTAGTAAAACAAACGATCTTCACATTCTTGTCTGCTTCCCTTCTGATTTTCAGTGAAGGAGTGAAGCATTTCCTATTCTGTAAATGTAGTTGCCCCATTAGTGCAGAGAAGCACTTTGTAAGAATGATACCCTTTGTGTTGCACCTCTGCTCCCCCTGTAGTGTCAAGGAGAATGTATTTGTCTTCCTGCTCAAGACCCTTCTGTGTATATTTTTAAGATTGAAGGGCTAATCCCAATGAAGAGTTCATTTCTGTCTTTTGGCTGCACCAGCTTACACAATTTATTTTATTTATTCTGTATAAATAACATGACAGTGAATCCCTGGCTAATTCTACTTCCTTAACAGATATCTGTGCAGTACGAAAGAGATGATGCTTGAAAAGTTTGTCTACAGCTAATCAGTTGGAGCAGGTTTCCTTGCTGGTGTAAATTCGTATTTCTGCCCCTGATTGGGATACTTGTGTTAAAGGGTACCAGCACTCACTGGCACTATTAAAATGTCACAGACAGCATAGGTGTGGGCAATGCTGCAAACAAGGCATCCCTAGGAGAGTTCTCACAGGTGTGTAGCCAAGCAACACTGCTACTCCCAGACCATCTTGACCTTGTAATGGAAAAAGAGAATCCATATCAAGCTGCTGCACAGCATAATCAATCACTAGACACACCAACTGCTCTGGCCATGAATATTATATATAAATGTACAATATGAGGCTATAAAACTACAGGAGTGTGAGGGGGAGTGTTTGAAGTGAAGATTCCTACAGTTCTATCCTACAACAATATATTTTATTTTTGCAAAATGAAGTATTCCCTCTTTGTGTAGTGTGACATTCTCTCTCTCTCTCACACACACACACACACACACACTTCTAAACGGAATTTAGCAGTTGTTTACATTAGAGGGACACTGTGTCAAAAATCATTGTGACAAATTTAATCTGCTACAGATTGTGTACTGAAATACACAATATTCCAATACCCTATCTGCTCACAAGAATGGAGCAGGCAGGCAGATCGGACAGCTGGCATAATATGTGGACACATGAACCCAGAACAAAAACACAACTGTTGGATCTAATTTTAAACCTAACAGTCTTGACTGAGTGGCTTTAGATCCTAATTGACTGGCTATGGCTAAATTGTTAGTGGGAACGGGGAGAAGGAAGTTTGAAGATACTGGTGAAAAGCTTTTGATAAAGGCAAGATATATTTGCTCCAGTTATGGTTCGTCCATTTGTCACAGTAAGTATTGTGAGTATTTAAGGGAAAAGTGACTGGAAATAAATTCCAATTGGTGTGTACCCTGTAGCATTGCTTATATCAGTCAGCCATTCAGAGCCTTGATAACCAGAATGATATATTGCTTGTACATTTACACTTTGTTTAAAGCATGTGGGAAAGCACAACTGTTATGTAAATTAGGGAACTATCTAGGAATGATTATATTTTTTTCAATGCCCTATTGAAGAATATATGGTCACAGTTAGTCGCAAGGTTATTGCTGAGTTTTTACATCAGATGGCAGAAATGTAACAGGCATTCCTGTCACCTAAGAGTGCCACCTAGCGGACATTTACAAATCCAGATTTTTTTTTTTAAAGCATAGAGGATAAAAATAGGCAATAAAATGTAAGTATCAATATTTTAAATTAGCTGGGTAAAATTTCTGATCATATAGTGGATTCTAAACATTTTCAGTCTTGTCTTCCATCTTCACAATTCTCAAATAACATTTTTTAAGAGAGGGAGACGTTTGAGCCAGAGTAAGTATAAAGTTAAAGTGGAGCAATAATAGGCTGGTAAAGTAAAGGGTCTTGTGTGTTTCTGTTCAGGAGGGATAACTTGGCTCTGATAACTTGCTCTGGACTTGGCTGTAAGGACTTGCGCTGAGTTGAAGATTCTCATCTTCTAGGACAATCCAGTGCCACCCACACACTGGCTTTGGACATCTCCACTTTGTCCTTTTTTACCTGTTGAAGAAAAGCCAAATTGCCAAACATCTGAAATCAGAACAGATTTATGCTTTTTTTTTGTTCTGGAGAGTCTCATATTTTTAAAGAATATTCAAGAAAAAAAAACCCAAGAATTTATATTAGTGTCGTCATACCAAGACAACTATTTGTCTTTACGCTTATGGCCCTTGAATACACTAGAATATTGATTTAACTAAATAAATGACTTTTTAAGCAATCTATTTAAACTATTTTAAATCTATGCACTCCCTTAATACAGAGCCACTTAAAACCACAGTTCAAATGTCTGAATTATCATATCATCAAGATTAAACACAAGATGCTTTAATGTGATCATATCAGTATTGCAGATTGCAATGCTTATGATTAAGTGGTCTTTTTTAAAGAGGTAGGAGAAAGACAGGAAAAAATGAATTGTGTTCTCAAATTGCTCATGAAATTTTTCTTTCACAAAGCATTGTAGGTAAAATCAAAAGACCCATGTACCCTCCGTGTTAGAATTACAGGATGGGGGAGGGAGGCAGGTGTGCTTGGCACATCTAGGAACATTGGTAGCTCATTTACCAGGAGGTCAGACTGAAATGAAAGTGGGTCCCTTGTTTTGTTCGGATGAAATTAAACAGTGCTTGTGGAGCCCCCTTTAATTTGCAATTTCTTAGCTTTTGTGTGTCTGAAGACAGTTGTGTTAATTCCAATAATATATAATTTAAGGCACAGTAATAAAGATTTCAAGATAACTGCCTGAGATGCTTGCTTCACTCTGAATTTACTCTATTAGAGTTTATTTCTTGTGCTTCCTTTCTCAGGTGTTGCCACACTGTCTAATATTGTTATCTTCAACAGGCAAATACAGAGCCTGCAAAGTTCAGAAAGGAAGATCAAAAAGGTCGAAGTGCATTGCTAGCAGATATTCAGCAAGGGGCTCGCTTAAGGAAAGTTACCCAAATCAACGACCGAAGTGCACCACAGATTGAAAGTAAGTGTGCAGCTTTGTCAACTCTGAACAAGGAGCCCAGGCCGGCCAAACTCTTGGCCTGAGTAGTCCTGTAGAAGCCAATTAGACCGCTTGTATGACTAAGGGTCTGCAAAATTAGTCAGGGCCTTAAGTTTGTCTAAGGCCAACTTTAGTATGCACAACCAGGGCCGGTGCAACCCATTAGGCGACCTAGGCGGTCGCCTAGGGCACTAGCATTTGGGGGGCAGCAACCGCAGCGGCCAGATCTTTGTCCGCTTCTGTTGGGGGCGGGACCTGCCACCGCCTAGGGTGCCAAAAAAGCTGGCAGCATTCCTGTGCACAACTACTGAGGAGAGAGCCTGATTTGCCAAATTTAGAACCCACTCAAATAACAAATCTAGAACCTATAATTTAAGCATTTTATAGCAGCCTAAGTGCACTACAGTAGACATTTCACAGTCAAAACTGAATTTACACTCCTCCCCTGAAGAGCTTACATTCTAAATGAGACTGTTCAGAGTAGAATTTGTCAACTGTGGAAAAATTAGGAGATCTTTTTTCCTTCCATGTTTTGCTTTATTTATCTGATAAATCCTAGAAGCAGAGCTACTCTGAAACAAGAGCATTTATTGTCTGCCTTGCACAGGTTTCCATTTAGTTACAAATACATTATTTTTATTAAATTACCCCTGGAAAACTGATTTTAAATTTAAAAGGTAAAGAATAGTTTTAAAATGAGTTCTAGAGGTTCTAGAGACACCTGTGGGTCATTCCATTCTCTCACAAACCACTTCTAGGCTTCTGAGTAACTGTTGGCAAGTTGCCAGAAGTTTCTCCAGCATCTCTAACACTGAAGGAAAGAGTGTTACATATGTGTCACAGCTTTAATCTGTGCTGGATACCAGGCTGATCCACGGGGAAGTGATTCGCAGATTAGCTGGACCCAGCAAAAATAGTGCTTTCTTAAGAGATTACAAGTGACTTCTGTCATTGTCAGCTGTGCTTCAGAATTGTATGAAAGATTAAAATCTGAATTTTTTAATGATAGTTTAACAGCTCATCACAAAATGACAGCTGAATACTAGGCTAAAATGTCTTAGCATTATTGAAGCACCAGAGGGTGCTGTGCTCTAAGATGTTGGTTAAATAGTAAAGTTAGCACTTTTGCACCCTCAGTAACTTTCCTTGCTGTATATGTTAAAACAACAAAATCGGAGGCTGCTGTTTGCTGGTGTTAGCCCTTTGGAAAACCTGAAGTTAGACAACAAAACACATCTGTAAACTCCTTCTCTCCTTGTAACAGAACCCAGAGGACCTAACAGAGATGGAGGTGGCCCAGCAACCAGCAAAAGTGGTGCGCAGCCATCATTGGGGGGCTTATTTGCAGGTGGCTTTCCCATGCTGAAACCAGTTGGCCAAAGAGACATGACGGGTAAGGACACTTTTCTGTAGGAAAGAACAGACTAATGAAACGGAGATTGTAATGTGAAATAAAAACACTCCATATAGCTTTTGTGATCATTTTTTTAAACCTTTGATTTATTTTGGCACTAAACTAATACAGCCCTTTATGCACACCTGAATCCTCCTTGTCTGTGCCTCTGCCCTTAAATGCTAAATAGTAAACCCTCCAGACCAATAAGAAAAATTGCCTAATATAGAGATACTGTATGCTTTTAATCCAGTTCCTCACATCTACTGCACTACAGATGTGCATATTGCTTTAGAGGCACCTAATAAAAATCCCTGCCCTCTGGAGCTTACAAAGTTAGACCTTAATCTAGCAAATTACTTAGGGCCAGACTTTCAAAGGTATTTAGATGCCTAGTGGGATTTTCAAAAGTGCCTGTGCACCTAGCTCCCATTTATTTCAATAGGCAGTTTTGATGATCTCACCAAGTGCCTGGAGTCAATGGGACTTGGGCATCTTAAGTAATTTTTTATGAATATTTCAGCCATAAGCAGCTATCTAATTTTAAGCATGTGGGCTTTCACATTGACTTGAATGGGGCTAGTTGCATACTTAGGCGCATGTTTAAGTGCTGTGCTGGACTGCGGCCCAAGGAACTAAATCTCCATACCCCCGATCACATGTGTAGTCCCATTGATTTAAACGGAACTGCTTGGGTGTGTAAGGGCTACTCCTGTGAATGTATGTTTGTAAGGAAGCCCTAAGTAAGACATGACACAGTAACAGTAACAAAAGTAGGAGGGAAAGTGGTGTGAAGGCTGAAAGTGGTAACACTAAAGGAGTGTGAGTTATGCTTTAGTTGTGCTCTTGTTAATGTTTTGTAGTCTTTATATCAAATATTTAATTATAATTGTGTTATAATATTGGTAATTTGTGGGCGTTAATGAATGCTAAGGCCCTATCTTCAAAGGAGGAATTTTCCCAAAATTTCCCACTGTTTTTGAGATCCAGTTAGCTCCACGGGTACAAGTAGTGTAGACAGAGAGCCTGTTTTTATGTACCACCTCATCTAATCTTTCTCAGAGGAGTTGCTTTTAAGGCACAGTTGACCCCAAGTTTGTTAACACTAATGCAGCTGAACTGCTGTTGGTAAAGGTGGGAAATTTTGAAAAATGGCCCTAGTCTCGATGGTGCCTGAGAGTTCAGTATTAGAAGTGAGCTGAGAAATGAGTGTGGAAGGTTACATGGTCTCAACAATATGTTCACTTTTAGTCATCCGAATCTTGGCATAACTGCAAAGGTAGATATCATATACACTGTATCTTAGGGTACATTGAATTATTCACCTAATGCTTTTAAACCAAGGACTCAGGCCTTGGCTACACTGGTGCTTTACAGCGCTGCAACTTTCTCACTCAGGAGTGTGAAAAAAACACCCCCCTGAGCGCAGCAAGTTACAATGCTGCAAAGCGCGAGTGTAAACAGTGCCGCAGCACTGGGAGCGCGGCTCCCTGCGCTGTAAGCTAAACCCCATGAGGAGGTGGAGTACATGCAGCACTGGGAGAGTTCTCTCCCAGCGCTGGCGCTGTGACCACACTCTCACTTCAAAGCGCTGCCGCAGCAGCACTTTGAAGTTTCGAGTGTAGCCATACCCTTAGAAATTGAAACTAGAACCTGCAGAACTTCCTCAGTCACTTTTCTAGTGGCTTTTATATAGACCTGTTTCTCCATGTATAAGAGGAATTAGCTTTCAGTATCTGGTTACCCTATTGTGATCAGGCTATCACCATAGGTTATAGAAGGGTCATCTTCACAGATAATGGACTTCATGTCTCCATTTACTCTATTCTCTCTCTAATGTGATATGGAATTGAAATTGTCACTGTGACTGGTTAAGCCACTAGTAAATTGATTTCTCCCCTGCCCCCAATACAAACCACAAAATTGTCTCAATTTCCTGTGGCAGTCAGGAGACAAACCTTTCTGAACCAGGAATGCAAATGAACAAGTGTTTTATGAGATTTCCTAGATGGACCTAGAGACAGGAGTTAAAATTAAAACCTGAGCATGAAAACATTAATTTTATTTCATTTCCTCTGATAGTTTTGCAGTATGCTGGACCAGGATCAGTAACACATTCTGGATGCACTGTGTTAGTAATGCACAGTCTGGATGCATTGTGTTAGTAACATGAAGCTCTGTGGAAAATATTAGTTAAATTTCTTGAAAATGTGTCAATTAACTAATCACTCAATTAAGTGAAAATGTCCTGGGACAGTTAATTAGAACTGAAACTGATCTTCTCGTTCCGGGGCTGTGTGTGTATGTTTAGGGGAGCTATGGATTCAAATATATTGCCTTTATCAATAGAAAATAAATGCTTGCTTGATAGTTGGACCTTCTGAAACACTAAATGGGCTTGTCATAGAACTGCTTCCTAATCACTTAAGGCTGCTGTCGGTGCCAAAATGGTGGAGTTGCTCTTTCAGAACTAATGTGGGCTCAGACACTCGGCATCCTGTGTGCCTGCTGTGTCCACATAGCCCTGGTGTATGTAGCTGAAATAGCCACAGAGTTATAGCGCCAACCTTTTTGTTATGGCCCACCCCAAAAATCCATGGGATGGAAAGATCCCCACACAGCACATCTGCACACTGTGCAGGAAGTTAAGTGTGCACATTCGCCGCATTGGAACCACACTATTTCTGTGGCCTATTGTGTCTTCCCCATCCACTGATGAAGGATTTTCCCAGTATGGCTGAAGTTTGGGACAGAGCTGGATCAGCACACAGAGGAAGGTATTGTACCAGAGTTGTTGTTTTTGAGAATTTGGTTTATAACATTACCTCTGCAGCCAGATTTGCAAACTGATGAATCTGGGGCCTCCCAGTCAGAGTTAAGAAATCATGATGTGCATCACCTGCCATCAGAAGCTGAGAAAGGAGAATTGGAATAACACCTGCATTTTTTAATTGGCCATTGTAAAAGGCAGACTAAGTGGAATATTCTAAAAAAGCAACTTTCTGAGTGGACCAAGTCAGTCTCCAGGGCTTATACCAGACAGGAGCAGGCATGAGCAATTTTTAAAACTGTGTGCTGTATTGGGTACCAACCCACATGCTGTTCTTAAGGCACTTGTCTGTCTTTTCATCTCATTCTGCCTTGTGCAGAGTGGAAAGCCTGTGTCATGAGCTATCACTTATGACCTCCAGAATTTTCCCTAGGGTAGTTTTTCCCCTCAGGTTTTCAGGCTCTCACATAAGGGAGTACTAAAATGGCTGATAAACTGGAGAATGTTAAGAGGGAAATGAACAAGTGTCTCTTGTACCAAAGCCTTGCAACCCAGCCTGGTTATTTGGGGGGTGGGCATGGTCTCTCTATTTCATTGCAAGCCTCTCAACCACTGTCCGCAGCAGTCATGGACTCCACAGCTATTTCTCTTACTAGCCGGACCCCACTGATCTCAAGGCATAGAGGTAGTGAGAAGTAAGGTGAGGTCTCCCTCTCATAGTGGCTCTGGGATTCATGAAAGGGGGGCTATCAAAGTCCAATCTGCAGTGGGCCACAGCATTGACAGAGGTGACTGGTTTGGAGGCACTGGTTGGTTTGAGAGAAATGGCCTTGCTCCTAGGTGGCTGAAATTTCATTTAAATGCCCTAGAGCCAAGCACCATGAGAAGGGCCCTGCTTTTCATTCCTCTTTTACTACTACGATGGTGGTATTAGACATAATACCATGGTAATACTCTAGCCACAGAGACCAAGGGGAATCAGAAGCCTTCTCTCCACCTAGCACTAACAGGCTGGATGGCTTTGTCCACAGGGCTTTCCACAGCATGGGAAAGTGTTACCGGATTTATTGAGTGGTTATTGATTATATTGACTGTTAAGAGTTTCCAGCTAGTCACTGGTTAAACTTCTGAGGTTCAAAAGGTTCTAGTCCCAGAATCAGGTGGAACAGAATTCAGATTAAGTTCAGTGTCTGGGAACCCCGACGTGCCCAATGGTGACACTTGCACTGAGGGCAGAGCAAAGCTTTCAATACTTTTATTAGCACAATTAGTAAAAAACACATATGTTCCAAACCAAATGAGATGGTAGCTACAGTGTAAAATCAGGCTGATGTCCTTTGCGCATACAGTCATATTTCTCATGGAGACCTAGTGGTGATCCACAAGGGTCCCACCCTGCCTCTGGCATACCAAGTGAGTTCAGTGGTCAAGATCTCGAGGCATATGTGGTGGTTTGGCCTATTATAGGGTCTGTTGACTGTAATGAATTATCATATTAATGCCTGGCCTCCTTTGTCCATAACTAGCTTCCTTGCCCTAATAATGTGTGCATGTCTTTACTCTATGGGTTAGTATATTAATGATCCCAACTTATTATCCTATACATCAATTTGTTGCTGGCAAGTTCATGGTTATGCATTTGCAGATGTTCCAGTCCTAAAATATCCAAAGGTGGTATCAGTTTGATTTCCTGTAGTTACTTGTGTCATTTTATACAAGTTTTTAGCAAAATCCCCTATGTAGCCCAGTCCTGGTTCCCCAATAGATTAGGGTCGCTGTTAGGCAACTCACTTATGATAAATCCCAGATGCCTCAAAGCCTTATGCTAGCTGCTTAAATTAATGTCTTACAGGCTGTAGGTTTCTTGCATTACTGCTAAATAAAATACCTTTAATCTAACTCTGTGGGCTGCAGAAAGGTAAGTCTTCAAACAGATTGGTTGCACAGAAGCCCACTCCCCTACAGAGAATGGGCACACTTCCTGTTTCATGGGAAAACTGAGTCAAAGAAATGAAGTGACTTGCCCACGGTCACCTAGCAGGCCAGTGGCAGAGGTCTTTTGAGTCTCAATCTAATCCCCTGGAATACGCCACCTTCTCAACCCCCTTAAGTTAGAGATTATCCATTGCAGAAATACTATTTACGGCACCTGCGTGGTGGTGGAGTGCCGAATCTCTTGCAGTGTTTTACTAAAAGTTTTATTAGGCAAATAGGACCAGCTCCTTTTCTGTACTATTTTTATATGACGATTTGAAACCATGCTTACGTGGTGGTCTTTAATGATCTACCTTGAGGCTTATGGTTTTGTTTTCCAGCTGGCAAGGCTGGGCAGCTGCCTGGAGTACGAGTGCCTCCTCCAAAGTCTCCAGCCCCATTGAACAGCAATGCCAAAGCAAGCAGTCATGTTTCAAGTCTGCCTGATTGTCCAAGAGCAGCACACCCATCGGAGCTACCCAGTGGGCCAAGAGCAGGACCAGCTCGGCCCTGCATGCCTGCCCCTCCCCCACCTCCACCAGTTTCTAGCAAACCTTCCCTTGTTTTCCCACCTCCTCCACCTCTTCCCTCTCCTCTGGAAAAACCTGCAAAAGTGTCACCCCTGAATTTGGTGGTACCACCACCACCACCTCTTCCTCCTCCTCCTCCTCCTCCTCAGAGTGACAAGCCTGCCAAGGTTCAAGCAACAGCTTTGTACCTGCCGCCTCCTCCCCTGCCCCTGGCACCACCTTGTGGATTGCCAGTCAGAACAACTGACTTACCTAATAATTCTCCCCTGCACCCTGATTTGAGGGATTATCCACCTCCAACTCCTCCCCCGCCTCCACCACCACTGCCTCCTACTTCTTCACCCAGGGGATCCTTGCCGCTGCCACCCTCCCCTAACTTTAACAGTGCTGTGAACAGCCAAGACATTCCTCCCGCACTGCCCCCCAAATCTCCACACTTGCTCTTCCAAAAACCTGGTATTCAGTCCGTGCCTCTTCCTCCTGCCCCACCCTTCTCTCAGCCAGCTTCAGCAGTGCAGAAAAAGAGACAAGGCAGAGGTGCAGGTAAGTTTTTGAAAATGAGTTTTCAAACTACACAAGGCTGTAGAAAAATACAGCCTTAGTCTGGGAGCTACAGTAGCAGGAGAAGACAGGATGTCTGGAGCCACAGGATCTAGCCCGCAAGTGTAGACAGGATCTCTGAACTTGGGAGCATAGATCACTGAGTTCCCAGTGAGAGCAATTGCTCCTGCTGTAGGTCTGTCTGCCACACTGCTGAGAAAACTGGTCCGTGCTTGGTTTTCTCTTCCTGAGAGCTGAGCAGTGGAGCTGGTTGGAACCAACTTTGGGATAATAAGTATTAAGTGGATTTTCTGGGGAATCCCAAGGGAGAGATTAATTCAAATTCCTGTCATGCAAAAACCCAGCTTTTTGAAGCTACACCCTTAGGGAGAGGCTCATTGTCTGCTGACTGCCTGTTACAGAAGGCCAAGATCAAAGGGCCCAAGCTTGCTTGCTTTATTTATTTATTTATTTATTTATTTATTTATTTTTTAAAAGGCTGATCTGCCCAGACTGGGTTCTTGATATAAGGTAGATGAGCTTGTAACCATGGGGAAAACCTAGTTGTAGGTTTCAAAAGAATAAAACCTACCAGGGCCCTAGTTTGGAGTGATCTGTGGTACGCTTTTTAGCATGCCTGTAAGTTTTTATTGTTTTAATGTTTTCTCTGTAATGCTTTTACCTTAAGAATAAATGTGATTGCTTATAAAGGGGAAAATACTCTGGTCATGACCCTATGAGAGAAAGCAAAGCACAGGCACTGGCCTTTTGTAGCCGTCTGGCTTGCTGAAGATATCACAGTGTAAAGCAGGGAGCTGTGCAGCCTTAAAATCCCTGGTCAGCAGAGTGAGAGGCAGGTTTCTGCTCTAGAGAGGTGACAGCAGAGAACCAGAACCCTAAAGTGGGTGCTCTTTGTGGATCATGGAGGGGGAATACAGGAGCAGTTACCCTGAAACTGTGACACATAGGGTGGCAGTGTGTGTGAGATCTATGACCGTGTGAATTTATGTAAGTGCCAATGGCAGTGAAAGAAGCATAGAAGGGCAAAGCACAGAGAAATGTCGCATAGTCTTTATGGGAAAGAAACAGTGAAAAGAAAGAGGAAAATGAGTCATGAACAACTGAAGAGAAGACAGCTGGTTGAACTATGTAGAGAAAGGCAGCGCAACACTGAAGAGTAGACAAAGGCAAAGCTAATGAACTTGCTGTATTCTATGAGAAAGAGGAATGATGGGTCAGGTTCACAAAGAAAATCCAGCCCACTAACAGAGTCTAGCAGGCAGGAAAAATCTTAGAGCCAACTCCTTGGAGAGAAACAGGGAAGAGGTTGATAGAAAGAGCCTCCATGCTCCATCCAGACCAAATGCATCATTGCAACAGGGATTGGGGACAGATCTACAGGCAGACCTAGAGAGGATACAGGTGGAGAGGGGCAGACGGCATCTGGAAATCCAGCTACTTGTAGACCAGAAGTGCCAGTAGGAAAAAATAGGAAATTGGGTTTGTGAGATTGAGAAATATGCAGCTCCCCATAATAAAAACCAGCTAAAGGGTATGATTTGAACTTTACATATTGGCAGCAATGGGTAGAGAGAGGAATTAATTGACTATTTTTTTTAAAGCTAAGGAAAACACCCTTTAAATATAATGGGTCGGGTATTCAGAGATAGTGATGAGTATAGAATAGATGGAATAACTACAGCAGTAATGCTTGGAATGTGGGAGCTATAAAATAACCGACTGCCATGGTGCCATTTGGCTTTGAACGAAACATTGTCTCAGGTCTAAGGTCCAATCAGTTCATTTTTCAAAGGAATGTCTTAAGAACTCATTCATCCATTACTGTATCTTTATGTGCGGTCTGCTTCTTTTTAAGTAAGCAACACTGGGAAGTTAATTCCGCCTCCGCTGCCTCCAGCAAGATCACCATCAACTGAGCTTACGATCAAGTGTCCATATGCCCAAGTTTCATCATGGCCAGCTGCACATGAGCCCTATCCACAGCACAGAAATGGAAACATGCACATCACTGGTAGTATTTTCTAAATTAATCTTCTTTGCTGTACTTGAAAGATTTCAACACAAAAGCCTGATAAGTATACATACTACCAAAACCCCTTCTCACAAATCTTACAGTAACTGTGAAAGTCTAATGTGCACAAAGTCTACTGTGAAAAAGCAGAGAGATCTTGAGATATGCTCTGTAGTGTTCCTCTGTAGAAGAGCCTTATACAATAAAGTTATAACTTTTCATTAGGTTTTTGGACTGTCTGATAGAATAGAAAAGTAGACACCTGTTGTAAAATTCTACAGGACAGTGCAAAATGCTATACAAAAGTAATAACTTTCTGTTAAATTGTATTGGGTTTTAGAGTAATATCTACAGAACCCTAGTGGTTCCATCCCCATTAAATTCTATAGGACAGAGGTTCCCAGGGACACATTTTTGTGGTTTGGTGAGTTGGCTGTTTGTTTTATCTTTGTTTCTAGCTGCTTCATTACTCTAAAGCCAGGTGAGAATACATCAAATACTGTCCTAACCAGAGCCATCCCTTGGGTAGGGTGAATTCGGGCGACTGCTCCAGGCTCCACACTTTGGGGCCCTATGGGCTGGTGCAATTGGCCAGTGTGGTCGGTCCTGGACATGATGGGTTTGTCCCGGAAGTGACAGATTCATCACTTCTGCCCCAGGCCCTGCACTCCTTTAGGGACAGCTCTGGTCCTAACATCATTGTAAAAAATTGCTGTGGTTACCACAGGCATGTTATATGATTAGTATTGGAATGGTGCAGTTGTGAACGAAAAAGGGGTATTTAACCAGATAATTCCACTTAAGATGGAGTTTTTTTCACAGTATGAACCACTGTAAACGTCACTGGGGTATCAGTGAGGCACTTCAACTATAATAGTTAACTGGGTCAGCAATTTTCTTCCAGTGATAATCCAGCTTTGTTAAGGGTAGCCAGAATTTATTTTCCTGATAGACTTTTTTTTTTTTAAAATTTTCTAGATGACTTTGAGTCTAAGTTTACTTTCCATTCTGAGGAAGAATTCCCCCCTCCTGATGAATTCAAGCCATTTCAGAGAATTTATCCCAGCAAGGAATCTAGAGGTAGGTATAGAAGAATCTTGTACACGGATGACAGGATTAATGCTGTTTTTCCAACACTGTTAAAAATGTTGATGTGAATATAAACAAACACTGGGCAACAATTTAGTGTGAAATTATGATTGAGTTGCTAGGATACACTGAAAGTATATCATGATTGTTGTATCTTTGGGATTCATTATAACAGTAATGAATCATCTTTCATTATAAAGTGTTTCATTGTATTCATTACATTCTTCAAGTAGGAAGCTCTTAATATTAAAAATAATCTTACATAAGCAGACTTAGCATGGTCTTGACCCAGCCTTAATGTGTTCATAAACTGGTGAGATCAGAAATGAATTGTGGTTTAATATTGAACCTATAATCACTATATTCAAATATAAAAGACAGTTCCAAGTTTTCAAACCTGAGTGCTTGAAGTTGCATCTTAACTCTGTATTTTGGCACCTAAATAAGAGTGTCAGATTCTCAGAAGCACCAGTACGCTGGGAGATACAGATGCTCAGCCTTTGAAAATCATATCACTGTGTTTTGGGAGCACGTCACCCACCCAGCTTTGAAAATAGGCATTTATAAATAGATGAATAAAATCACACAAGTTCCTATTCTAACCATACAGGCTACTATTTGTATAGATCCCATGTGTTCTGTATTACTTTAGACAACTCCCTCCCCCCGAAATTTTCATCCTCAAACTACTTTTCTTAGACTGATCCCATAGAATATCAGGATTGGAAGGGACCTCAGGAGGTAATCCAACCCCCTGCTCTAATCAGGACCAATCCCCGACTAAATCATCCCAGCCAGGGCTTTGTCAAGCCTGACCTTAAAAACCTCTAAGGAAGGAGAAGTTTTTATGCAGGGCCATTCTTTGAAGTACTGTAAGCATATACAGAAACAATAGACATCATGTAATAGATGGTATCCTATGTATCTTACAGAATTCCCTAAAAATCCTCCACTAAGAACACATGTGAGATGAGAAGATCCCTCCAACAGACCTCTGGTGCAGTACTACACAGGAGGAGTGAAGATAACAAGATAATGTATGAAACAGAGGAGGTTTTGTTAAATGAGTAGAGATTGTATTTTAACAATCAAATGATGCAGTGTTGGACCTGATTTGATATTTTTAAAACTGGAAAAGAAATACTTTAATTATGTATTCTCTGAACAAGCCTAGTCATCATATGGCAGTAGAGGAGAGCGCTGGCACAGGCTTTTAAATTATTGTTGGATACTTTACTTCAGGAATTTTTAAAACCAAGCACCATGAGATTTAAATTCTTCAGTAGTGTTCACTATGTAATTCTCATTCAAATCATCATCAAGAGATCATCTCAAACAGTATTCCATGCATTAAATACACTCCGATATTTTTCTTTGTCACCTTTTAAATATTTTTAGTATTCCCCCCCCCCCCCGAGCTCTAATTATATTTACAGGAGTTTTCAATTAATTATCTGAAAATAAGATACTATATATTGTATGGTTGTTGGCATGACTCTATAATCTCATTGTAAGTTACTTTGCTACCTGTTTCCTACCTACCCACCACACTGCTGCAAAATGGCCTCTCCTTCATTACCACCACATACAGGTCCATAATTACAGGGATTTATTGGTCAAACATATCTATAGGCAGGAGGAAGGTTCTGCGGACACCACTGCACACAGTACGCTATTCTATCTCAGATTTGCTAGTGGGTGTGCCTGTCAGAAGGGAATGAGCTAGAACATGACTGCCTGGGCTGGACTGCCTAACAGCATTGCCATCAGGGCAGGCCCCAGCGCGCCAAGCACGTGATTGGGGCGGCATGCCGCAGGGGGGTGCTTTGCCAGTTGCCGGGAGGGCGGCAGGCGGCTTTGGTGGACCTCCCGCAGGCGTGCCTGCGGAGGGTCTGCTGGTCCCACGGCTCCGGTGAAGCATCCGCAGGCACGCCTGTGGGAGGTCCACCAGAGCCGCGGGACCGGCAAGCGACAGAGTGCCCCCTGCGGCGTGCTGCCGTGCTTGGGGTGGCGAAATGGCTAGAGCTGGCCCTGGTTGCCATGCATTGGCTTTTCCAAAGTGCTTCTCCTGAGCTCAGAAAGCAAAACTGGGATGAATGCATTTGTCAATAAGTGTTTGTTTAAGGGCACAGCTGGACCATCATGTCTCTAAAATGTGACCCTTTTGTACAGTACAGATTTTCTCTTTAAATATTGCTTATTGCTGCTGCTAGCCAGGAGCCCTCCTGCCACTTGTTTGACAGGCTTTCTAGACATTCATCCTCTCTTTCTCCACCCCCACATTACCCCCAACATGCCCCTCTCCAGTTAGCTAAAGAAGCTTTTAATAGCTAAATACTAGAAAGAAGACAACTGGTATTGTTCATTCTCACCAATCTCTTTTGAACGTCTCTGGAAACAATTGCCAGCAGTCCTCCTTTATTTATATGCTCCATGCAGCTCTTTTCACCCAAATACTAAATGCGAGTCATGAAGGGGTGCTGTCTGGAACTGCAGATTGATTCGCAAGATACTGTACCTCAGTTTACCACAGGCACCAAAAACTCTCTCCCCCTTCTGCCAGTTGCCGTGGCTGACAGGATGGTGAGCTAATGCAGGTTACCTTAATTACCTCACTGGAAATCAGACTTTTCCTTGCAGGGGCACCCATAGGTTGGCTTGTCTCTGATTGGCTTAAAGTTATACAATTAAAATGGCCAGGTTAAGGGTGCTTCTATCAGTCTTTTAATTCACATGTGTGTGTTTCCTTTGGAGACTCTCAATTTCAGGACCTTGGTCCTGAGTTTCCACAAAGTGGCCTTAATCTCTTGTTTTTCAGGAGCCCAGGAGTATGGGGGTGCCTGAAATCATTCCAGAGGTTCTGCACTCTGGCAGGCACCTTCTCATTAATCCTTCTCTTTCTGGGGGGCTGAACAGAACTGATTCTGCAAGCAGTAGCCAGGAGGGGGAGCAGCAGGCCGCAGATCGGAGGAGGAGGGAGGTAGGAAACTCTCCCCGGTTGGCTAGAAAAGGATCAAGATTCTGGCTTCCACTTCTCAGTACAGAGCACCTGGGCCCCTCCCTAGGTTAGCAGAGGTGGTAGTGATCTCCAAGGGAGGAAACTCAAATGTGGAGCCAGAGCAGGGTAGATTTTAGGAGAATGGCTAGATTTGATGGTGGGGGCTGGGGAAAACTGATGGAGTTATGACTATTCAAATATGCATATGAAATTAAAGCCTTATTTGCATAAACTCTGCAGCATCTCAACTTGCAAATATAGCAGGTATGTTAAATCCAGTTAAGGGCTGTAGTTCTGCCCTTTTGCTGTCTATCTCTGGATAGTGCCTTTCTCTGCAAAGTTAGCTAGTAGCCTTGTCACCACCACGTAAATACTAAGGAAGGCAGAAGTGGTCATGCTCATGCAACTAGCTGGACTTTAAGGACATCAGGTAAATAAGATCCCAGCAACTCAGCTGTGGACAGTTGGAGGTGGAGAAGTTCACATGGTGCCTGCCTGGTCAACAAAAAAGAAGGTAACTGTGTGTGGAATCATTCACGGATGGAATTACCTACATATGCTTAATATAGTACCCCTGTGAAGAGTTTGGGACCAGATTCATCAGTGAACTCTGGCAGTTTGAGAGCTACTTTGCATTGGTGGAGCCGCAGACCACAGCAGTGAATCTGGCCCTGAGTCTGATTGGACAGAGGAGGTACAGAGGGAGGTTCTGGAGCCACTGAATTATCTCCTGGAAGAACAGCTTTTCCAGCTGTAGAATGCTGCAGCACCATAGGGCTTCTGAAACGTAACCCCCTCCTGGCTTTTTTTCTTACCTGTACTGATCCCTTAATAAATAGTTTGCCTGTGTGTATGACATATTGAAAAATAAATGCTGTCACCAGTATTGTAATTACAGTAAAATGTGATAAAGTCAAATTTAGGTAGGCATCAACATGGGCATTGCAACTTTTCTTACAGAAGGTCTAATACGAGGCTGTTCAGGAACAGTATTCTGCTACAGTATTATAGTCATTGTGCATTAAAAGCAAACGTGGAGTATGACTTCTTGCCTGTTCTCATCTGTACTGGAACCTGTAATACTGTGTAACAAATATTTTATAAGGATTTAAAAAAATATTTATTAAAGTGTCTCTTGGTAGATTAGTTCCTCCTTTGTACTTTACCTTATGTGTGTTAAATGGAGATGGCTTAATACTGTTTCACTAAGGTGAGTGAGTGGTGCTACTTCTCCAAACCATGCCTCAGCTTTAAGGGCCTAGATCAGGTGCCTCAGCTCCCTATATAATGAATGTGGAAAGAGAGGCACATCAGTGAACAGGTTTCACAAAACCCAGCACCCTAGGTCAGTGTTTCTCAAATGTGGCCAGGGGCTTTTTGTGCAGCCACAACCTCCTAGGTGGTGATATGCCCAGGAGGGTAGAGATGACAAAGCATTGGCTCCTTCCCCACCCTCCCTGTTGCTCCTGGATGCGCTGCCCTGCTCCATGTCTTGATACAGGTGGGGCACAATGCTGCAGGAGCAAGGTGAGTTCTTGACCCACTTTGGGAGAAGGGGTTTTGGGTGGCAGGCTCCAGCAGCTCCAACCACACAGCCCTGGCCTTCAGCTGCAGGGCTTCAGCCCCTAGTTCTGGTAGGTACTGACCCCCGACTCCTGTCCTGGGCTCTGGCCATGCAGTGGCAGATGCTGGCCCCAGGCACTGACCCCAGCTGCACAGCACCAGGTTCTAAGCACAGGGCTTTGGGCACCAGCCTCCGGTTCTGGCTGCAGGGCTTCTGTCTCTGGCCCCCAGTTCTGGCTATGCAGGGGTGGGCACTGGTTCTGGTCCTGGCCTCTGGCCACACAGTGGTAGGCACTGGCTCCAGCCCCAAGCTGTGCAGCAGGTTCCGACTGCAGTGCTTCAGGTGCAGACCCTCGGCTCCAGCTGCATGGCCCCGGGGTGCTGATCCCCTGCCCCAGCCACGTGGCAGCAGGTGCTAACAGACAGCTCTGGAACTGGCGCTGACCCCTGGCCGCTCAGCAGCCAGCACTGGCTCCAGCTACACAGTGGCAGGCGTTGACTCCTGGTTCCGGCTCCAGGTTCTGGCCATGCGGCAGTAGGCAGAGGCCCTGGACGCTGAGCCATAGCTCTGGCTGTGCAGCAGCAGGCTCTAATCTCTGGCTCTGGCCACGCAGTTCCTATCTCTGGCTCTGGCAGGGGCACTGAGCCTTGGCCCTGGTCACATGGCAGCAAACACCAACCCCTGGCTCCAGCCATGCAGCAGCAGGGCTTATAGCCCTTACCCCTGGTCCCTGCTGCCTCCCGTGCCCTGCATTGATCTCACCATCTCTGGCCCCTTCTGCATCCCACTTTGATCTCCCCCATTCAGGGCTGGGTTCTGGGGCTTGCATGGATTGGTTAATAACCCTTTTCTCAGCAAGTATCACTTTTCACAGCAGACTTACTAGCTCTCTGAGAGGCTGTGAAAAGTGATGATCTTAAACATGCAAGTATCACTTTTCACAGCAGACTTACTAGCTCTCTGAGAGGCTGTGAAAAGTGATGATCTTAAACATGCAAGTATCACTTTTCACAGCACCAAAACAGCAGGAATTTTGTGACTGGCAGGATCCTTAAATCTGGAGTTTAAGTACTTAAAGCCTTTTGTGAATCTAGCCTTAACTATTTAAAATTCCTCTGTACTCAAAATTTAATCCCACTACATTTTTATACAAGGCATGGTGCTGGCTGACTTTCCCATGCTTTCCAGGTGTTCAGATGTGTAAAGAAAGTGGCTGTTGACTACCAGAGGCTGAGGTAGCAGGCAACTTTGACCTCCATGTACTGAATAATACTGTGCTGCATTACATTGTTGTGCTGGTGTACGTACATGAATGTGCCCACAGAAATTTAAAAACATGGAAGATGATACAAATACCTAGGGGTTCCCTCCCACCCCCCAACAAAACCAAGTTCTTTTCACTACTCCTACAGTTTGGTGGCTCAGCATCCATGACTGAGTCCTTGATGCTTCTGCCCAGTCAGTAAGGCACTGACTCAACTAACACTCTCAATCAGTAACTGAAGAGGGTCTCAACCTCAGCCCACCCCCTTTTTTTATGCACTATATGCATGAAGGCAATGGCCAGAGAGCACCTGGCTCAAAGGGAGTTGCAGGGTGAATTTTTTTGTACAAAACACTTAGTACCTGGCTCATGGTGCTGAAATGAATTTATTTATTAATTTTGCCAAACAGCAGTTCCCAACAGATACATAATTCCCACGGGATGATTGCAAACCTATACATCTTAGTTCCCACAAGAAATTTAGCCAAACAAGCTTTGCAGTGTCTTGATTCAGTCTGAAGGCCTACATCTTGACACCCTTCCCCCCAGACTGGCAACAGGGCTGATGTGTGAAAGTAGCTGCATGAGATGATGGGTGCTAGCTGCAGAGAACAATACAAAACAGTGCACTCTATTTAAAGGGGGCATCTTTACTCCCTGCCCCCTTTGGCTCAAATAGCTAAGCCAGAATTTAGAGTGAATGTGAAACAATGCCTCTGTGCCACCCACTCCACTGGCTTTGAAGTTTAGTGTCTTTATCCTGAAAGCATTAAACACATCTTTAGAATTAAGCAAGTCAGCACAGGCATGTTAATTTATAGCATACTATGTTTTACATATAGAATATCAGGGTTGGATGGGACCTCAGGAGGTCATCAAGTCCAAGCCCCTGCTCAAAGCAGGACCAACTCCCAACATGACACGTAATGCTTGTCAACATCATTCAGGGCAGGTTAGTACAAGAGCTTATCTGAGTTGTGGACAATCAGGGTACATCTACACAACAAATGGCAGCCTGCACCCAGGAGTCTCTGAGCCTGGGTTAACAGACTCAGGCTTGCATAACACTACAATAAATAGCTATGGAGATGTTCAGGCTCAGACTCTGAAGTCCAGGGTTGGGGGCGGGGGGGTGAGTTTCAGAGCCTAAGCTCCAGCTTATGCTGCAATATCTACACAGATGTCTTTAGCACTGGAGCACAAGCCCAAGGTCTGTTGCCCCATGCGCTGTAATTCTATGCCACAGGCTGTGGGATAAAGCCTTGGAGGCACCAATCCTGCAAGTGACTTCATGCAAGAGCATCCCTGAACTACATCAAGCCGCACTGAAGTCAAGAAGATTCGGGAGGCGTAAGTTGCAGGATCAGAACCTTAATGTGCAAGAATGAGAACACGAGCATTTTCATCGCAGTTGTGTGCTTTTAGAGCAGAAGACAGCTCCCTTCTAAGCAGAACTCCTGTCTTACAACTAGAGAGGAGCCGAGTACAATATCCAGTTTGGGGAATTCGATTTTTCCCCCTTTTTAACCATGGCTGCAGTACACAGAGTGCACTTACAGAGGGAACGTGGAGGATCAATTTGTTTTAAAAAAAAAGTTGACCACAAGGGTTGAGACATTTTACTTACTTGTTTCACATAAATGGACCAGATCTTCTTCAGTGAATCAGGCCTTGGCTACACTGGCACTTTCCAGCGCTGCAACTTTCTCGCTCGGGGTGTGAAAAAAACACCCCCCCTCAGCGCTGCAAGATACAGTGCTGTAAAGCACCAGTGTAAACAGTGCCACAGCGCTGGGAGCGCGGGTCCCACTGCTGCAAGCTAATCCCCATGAGGAGGTGGAGTACATGCAGCACTGGGAGAGCTCTCTCCCAGCACTGGCGGTGCGACCACACTCGCACTTCAAAGTGCTGCCGGGGCAGCGCTTTGAAGTTTCGAGTGTAGCCAAGCCCTCAGTATATACTCTGATATTTCCAAGAGCATATACTTATGTTAATTTACTACAATACTGCCTAGACAACATAGAACATGATTACACACATCAAATTAGTCATTTACACGTAAGAGAATCCAACACATCGGTGCAAAAGGCACAATAATCACTGCCTGCCTGTATTTCCATAATGCACAAGCCTGTCTATCCAGTTGTCCCAGGAAGGTGGTAGAGGTGGGAAGTGGTCTGGATTTGGTCCTCACTCTAAGCCCCAGCCCTTCTCAACCCCTGCAGGTTTCTTGTCTTTGGGCTTGGCTACACTGGAGAGTTGCAGTGCTGGTGGTAGGTTTACAACGCTCCAACTTAGTAACTGTCCACACCTGCACGGCACATCCAGCGCTGCAACTCCCTGGCTGCAGCGCTGGCTGTACACCTGGTCTGCTTGGGGTATAACGATTGCAGCGCTGGTGGTGCAGCGCTGCTCATCAAGCGTGGCCACCAAAAGCGCTGTAATTGGCCTCCAGGGTATTAGGAGGTATCCCAGAATGCATGTTCACAACAAACCGAAAGAGTGGCTGAACTCCGGGCACCCCGGAGCTGCTTATCCAAGGGTATGGCTACACTTGGAATTTCAAAGCGGTGCCCCGGCAGTGCTTTGAAGTGTGAGTATGGTCAGAGCGGCAGCGCTGGGAGAGAGTTCTCCCAGCGCTGCATATAAACCACATCCTCTACAGGTGTAGCGTGCAGCACTGGGAGCCATGCTCCCAGCACTGCCGCCGTGATTACACTGACGCTTTACAGTGGTGTATCTTGCAGCGCTCAGGGGGGTGTTTTTTCACACCCCTGAGCGCAAAAGTTGCAGCGCTGTAAAGTGTGAGTATAGCCATACCCTAAAAAACAAACTGCTCCTGTTTGCTCGAGCGAGTGAGCAGAGGCAGGGGAATTGCTTTGGAATGTTCACAGCTGTTTGCTTGAGAAGAAAAGCCACACGGCAGAGGGGGAGTCCGTGTTGAGCAGCTGCTTATGTGGTCTGAAGGCTATTTAGGAGTGCATAATTTGCATTTAGTGAATAAGAGAGGGGTGAGGGAAGAGGTCAAAACTTTTAAAATGATTAAAGGTAGGTGCTGTGTATCTTCCAGTCCTTAGAACTGCAAGGCAGGGAGCTGACAACAGTGTCAGCTCCAAAAATCCACTCTCTCTGTCTCCCCCACGCTCCCTCTCACACTCCACCCCACCCTCCTCTTTTGAAACCCACGTTGCAGCCACTTGAATGCTGGGATAGCTGCCCACAATGCACCACTCCCAACAGTGCTGCAAATGTGGCCACACTGCAGCGCTTTCCCTACACAGCTGTACGAAGACAGCTGTAACTCCCAGCGCTGCACACCTCCAAGTGTAGCCAAGACCTTCGACACTGTGGGAGAGCATCTCCCTTCCTCCCATTCTTTGGTCTTTCAAGTCTCAGCAACACACCTCCAAACTCCAGGCCTCTCTCCTTCCTCACACCACCCTCTGCCTCAAGCAGGGAGGTTTTATTAGGTTTCTCACAGGGCCTTAATTGACTACAGGTGTTCCAATTAACCTGAAGTAACCTTCCCTAGTCTACAGGGAACCACGCCTTAATTAGGCTAGGATTTATATATCTCCCCTCTCCCATGGCTTCCTGGCCCTGCTGTATTTATTACACATCATATTAAGAGAATTACAGAAACAACTATATAAATCATATTTTACAGTGCATCTCATGCACTGTAAAATGTCATAGTACACAGTGGCTCACCTCTGAACAGTTACTGAAGTTACCTGGATACTTTGTGTAGTGTCCACTTTCTTACACTTGGAGTGGCAGCTACACTGTCTAAGAGACATGTTCAGTGTTACCTGCAAAGTAAAGGGCATGGAGTGTAGGACTCCTAGAAAGACGTGGATCACCTTTGTCCTGTTCCCATTTCAAGCAAGCTGGAATTATAGTACTTATGGAAGAAGGGGGATGAATTAAAAAAACAGACACACAAAAAGCCCAAAAAGGGATACAAAGAGAAATAAAGGGGAAGAACAATAACAATCAGAAAATCAGTTTGAGTCCAGGTGTATTTCACTGGCAGATCTTTTTGAAATTGTATTCTACAATAGCCTGGATTGATTTATTTAGGTATTTATACCTACACCTGTATTTTTCACTTCATGCATCTGATGAAGTGGGTTCTAGCCCATGAAAGCTCATGCTCAAATAAATTTGTTAGTCTCTAAGGCCACGTCTAGACTACGCGCTGTATCGGCGCGTTAAAATCGATTGCTCGGGGATCGATATATCACGTCTCATCTAGACGCGATATATCGATCCCCAAGCACGCTTATATCGATTCCGGAACTCCACCAAAACCAACGGAGTTCTGGATTCGACATGGCGAGCAGCGGACATCGATCCCGCACGGTGAAGACGGGTGAGTAAATCGATTTTAGATAATCGATTTCAGCTACGCTATTCTCGTAGCTGAAATTGCATATCTAAAATCGATTTTCGTGCGTAGTGTAGACCTGGCCTAAGGTGCCACAAGGATTCCTTAGTGGTTTGTTTTTTTTCCTGGATTGATACTGTTGTTTGAAGAGATCTGATAAAACCACTACAGGACTTTAATAGAAAGCAAGTAAACTGAAAGGGATAATTTTATGGCTGTATATGGTTGGTGTAGCCACAGCATAAAGATAGACTTAAGTGTCTGCTGAATGGATTTATAGCTGAAAGTGGCAGATGAAGCATTAGTAAAAACTTCCTTAAACTGTGTTTGTAAGATGTTTGACTCTGATTCCAAGCAGCTGAGAGCTATGTATTTTGTAGGGGTTGGGTGCAGCCCCAAACACACTATCTATGTCAAAAGAGTGGTAAACTGATGCTCCCCTTCTGAGAAGCTTCAGTTCCTCAGTGGGGGCTTCTCTTCTCAATCATCAACCTCCCTCCAAAAGAAAAAATTTTTTGTTCATGCTGCTGAAATATTTCAGTGGATGGGAATTAACACCTTGTCCCCTCGCAGCTCTAATATTGTCCTTTGTGTTATGAGTTAAGAAGGTTCCCTTGATCAATGCTCACTCTCTGCACTAGATTAACTTCTTAAAGTAAAGGAGTTAAGGCAAGAGCACACGAAAAATAGATAATCACTGGAATCACATGAATCCAAATATGAATCTAGAGGGTGAAATGGTGTACTGATGAAAAACTGCAGATAAACCATTTGCATCCTCCTCTCTGCAGGTTGTAAAGGAGTAACATTCAGATCATCACTTCACTGTGAATTTGTGCCTTGCAAGGTGTAAGCAACAGCTCAGTCACAATCACTTCCTTTTTCTTGTACTAATTGGGATTTCCTCTGGCTGTAAACAGCATATACCATTTGGAGATCTCACAGAATTGTCTTTCATACAGCAATATAGTCCCAACAGCCAGACTACTGTCCCTAATTTTATTTTCAATGCCCAGCCTCTAGTCTAACAAAAAAAGTGTTCTGACTGAGTTGTCACTGCATTGATGTGTCTATCAATGCTGCCTTACAATCATTTCATTATATAATGTACTAGGCACTCAGGGCTTGGCTACACTGGAGAGTTGCAGCGCTGGTGAAGGGGTTACAGTGGTGCAACTCACTCTGTGTACACACTTGGAAAGCCAGCCAGTGCTGCAACTCCCTGGCTGCAGCGCTGGCTGTACACCTGGTCTGCTTAGGGTGTAGCGATTCCAGTGCTGGTCATGCAGCGCTGCTCGTCAAGTGTGGACACCAACAGCGCTGTTATTGGCCTCCCAGGTATTAAGAGGTATCCCAGAATTCCTGTCCACAACAAACCGGAAGAATAGCTGAACTACGAGCTTAGAGCTACTGATCTAAAAAACAAACACAGCTGCTCTTTGCTCCAGCGAGCGAGCAAGCAGAGGCAGGGGAATTGCTTTGGAATGTTCACAGCTGTTTGCTTGAGGAGAGAGGGGAGTCCGTGTTGAGCAGCTGCTTATGTAGTCTGAAGGCTATTTAGGAGTGCATAATTTGCATTTAGTGAATAAGAGAGGGGTGGGTCAAAACTTTTTAAAAATGATCTGAAAGGTAGATGCTGTCTATCTTCCAGTCCTTAGGACTTCTAAGTAGGGAGCTCTTGAGACAGTATCAGCTCAAAAATCCACTCACCCCCTCCCCCCCGCTTTTGAACTTGCAAGGCAGGGAGCTGTCACAGTGTTCTGCCTCCAAAAATCCGCTCTCTCTGTCTCCCCCACGCTCCCTGTCACACTCCACCCCACAACCCCCTTTTTTTTTTGAAAAAGCACGTTGCAGCGCACCTTGAACGCTGGGATAGCTGCCCCACAATGCACCACTCCACGCGCTCCAATGCCGACTGCAGCCCTGTCATTGTCCACACTGCAAATGGCTGTCAAAAAAATGTGGCCACACTTGAGCGCTGTTCCCTACAAGCTGTACGACCATGCTGTAACTCCCAGCGCTGACCACATGTCCTGTGCCATACACTAACGAGGGACCGCCCAGTGTGCCAGCATCTGTGCTGCAGCGCTGTTTCGTTTGTCCCAGCACAAATGCAGTTGAAAGATGGGCTGCAGCCAGGCTGGTTCCTACAACTGTACGACACAGCTTCAAGTAACTGCCAGCGCTGCACATTTCCAAGTGGAAGTAGTATCCCTGTAAAGGTGTTAGGAGAGTTTCACCTGTAAATGGTATATCAGAAATGGGTGGGAACTGTGCTGTGAATAAAAAGGGCCTTGGATTAGACCTCTTTTCTATGCCAGAAACTAGCAAAGTGCTTTGGGAGTGAACAGGGACCAGCCAAAGATGAAAAGGAGATCCGGTTCAAAAGCAGGTTTCTGATTTCGTAGAAAGGGTGCCCAAATGACCACTTAAGAAAAGGGCTCTGCCTTTTCAGGAAACAAGTCAATGGCCTCCTGTAGCAAGTGTTTGAGTTGGGCACCTAGGAAATCAGTTCCTCGGTTCCTGTAGCAGAGAGGATAGTAAAATAGTTAATGGATACTTTAACTTGTTAGTTCTGTCTTTAGATAAAGGTCAGAAGCTGATGAGGATTATGTTAGATCCTTGAAAGACAGGCTTTAGAAGCTATGGAGGACATCCTCACCAGACAAGAGGTTCTGCAATCCTGCTGAAGTAGTAGACCTTTTCTATGACTGTGTCGATACAGAAATTCAGTTCTACTTCAAAGTGAAGTAAGCAGATGTTTTAATACTTTGATTTAGACTGCTAAGTTGTTAGAAAGCAACTCACTGCTATGTATCATAAGAGTATAAAGCAAGACTAGTCTGATTCTGACTGTGGCTGGTATAACTTTAAGTGGTGTACTCTGGTTACACCACTTAAATGATGTAGCATCAAGGCCTCCAATTAATCTTTTGTCCCTTTTGATGCTCTGGAATGGATTGTTCAAAAGTCATTCTTTATGTAATGTTATAAGCTTCTCTTAGTTTCTTCCATTTGATTTGTTGCTGTAGTGGGATTTTAAACCAAGTTATTCATTTTCAGCCACAGTGGACAACCGTTAGCCTTTCAAGAAGACTCTATAGTCTTCGAGACTTGAAAGTCCTCCAGTCCACTAAGCTGAATTTGCAGGAGAAAACAAAACAAAAAGGCTCTGTTTTGTAGAAAAATTTAACTCAGTGCTATATGAGTTAACAAAATTGCTTTACCTTGTCCATCATGTGGGTGGTCCTGTTCTGTGTGTATGAAAAGGAAGAGAGTCACGTGATTGGTCCGTGTGTGGCATGCCAGCTAATTGGTGCAGAATGGTTCATTGTTTGGGCAACAAACAATAAAGAGAGAATAAAACTTCATTCCAGTGTAATTTCCGTATAATCCTTTTTTAAAGCAAACAAAATGTTTTTGTTTTTATTTCCCCCTGTATATGCCTCAGGCTAGTAGCAAAGCTCAAATGCTTAGAATGTCACTAAGGTACATGTATGCGTACGCACTTAACATTGGAAACAGACAGCGGTTTAAAAGCAAAACACAGCACCTGGCAGTCTGAATTAAAGCGAAAGCCTGGGTCTGAGTCTACACGACAGGATAATCCGAATTACGTTAACCGGTTTTGTAAACAGATACTATAAATTCGATTCACGCGGCCACACAGGCACAGTAATTCGGTGGTGTGCGTCCATAGGTCCGAGGCTAGCGTTCCGATTCTGGAGCGCTGCATTGTGGGTAGCTATTCCATAGCTATCCATAGTTCCCGCAGTCTCCCCCGCACCTTGGAATTCTGGGTTGAATCATTGTCGCGGGTGGTTCGGGTATATGTTCGTCAGTCATTTCTTCCTCCGAAAACAACAGCAGACAATCCTTTCGCAGCCCTTTTCCGTCTGGAATTGCCTGGCAGAAAGCATAGACGGCAACCTGGAGCCCGTTCAGCTTTTTTTTCTTTACGTCACCGTATGTGTAACTGGATGCCGCGGACAGAGGCGATACTCAGCGACTACATCAGCACCATTCATTTGCTTTTGCATGATAGCAGAATGGTTTACCAGTCATTTCTGTACCGTCCTACTGCCGAGTAAACTGGGGCAATGAGATGACGGTTATGTCTCCCCCTCTGTACTGTCTGCCTGCTATTGCATGATGCCCTGGCTGAGATCGGCCGGGGCGCAAAAGCAAAACTGGGTAATGACTCCCCGAGTCAATCCCTCCTTTATGGTTTTCTAAATAGAGTCAGCTGCCTGAATATGGGGCAAGTGTACTAGAGGACCAGTGTTCAGAAAGCACAGCTCTCCGTGTCAGATTCACAGGGGGTGCCCCTGCAAAAAGCCAACCGCGTTGCTTCCCTCCTCCCCAAACCTTCCTGGCTACGTGGCAGTGTCCCCCCATTTGTGTCATGAAGTTATAAAGAATGCAGGAATAAGAATAACACTGAGGTTCTTAGTGACCATAAAAATGAGGGGGGGCACGCCTCCGGTCGCTATGTAAGTCTCCAGGCAGAAGACATTTAATCGGTGCAGGCGGAGAGGACCCCAGCATGCTGCTGCTATGATAGTCAGGCAGTACCAGAATCTTCTTTCTACACCGGAAAAGGAGAGGGGCTGATGAAGCTACAGCCCCAGTCTGCTCGATATGAAGACGTCCAGCCATTTCTGTACCATCTACTGGGATGAGCTGGGAGTCATTCCTATCTTTTACTCAAGTCGCGCCCTGGCCAGCCATCACCTGAGGCCAGTCAGGAGCACCTGCAACCGGGGGCTGAATGGTGAAGATGGATATCAGGTCATATTGCACCATCTGCCACCGGGGAGGGGAGAAAGCCGGATACTCCTATCACTGCTGCAGTATCGCAGTCTACTCCAGGCAGGCATGCAGTAGACATAGGGTGACAGAAACGAAGTGGCACAAAGAAACTAATTATATTCCTTTTCTTTCATGTGCGGGGGCGGGAGACATAAATTGACGAGCTATTCCCTGAACCACCGACACATGTGTTTGCACCCTACAGTCATTGGGAGCTCAGCCAAGAATGCAAAATATCATATTTCGGAGACTGCTGTAGGGACTGTGGATAGCTGAATCCTCAGAAAAGCTAACCTCCCAAACGTCCCTCCATGAGCATGCAATTTGAAGTCTCTTTGGCGTTCCGGGGTTAGCTTGTCAACGGCGGCACTGGTGTAGCACTGAAGATTATTTTTCAAACGCTTGGCATTTCGTCTTACCGTAAAAGAGCTCTGATAGATACGTATTGTCTCCCCATTTTAGCAGCGCGATCAAGATCACTATCTCTGTACGGTCATAGCGGAGCTCTTTTTTGAATTTGGGACTGATCGCACCCGTGCTGATCAGAGCTCCATGCCTGGACAAACAGGAATATATCAAAGTTCGCGGGGCTTCTCCTATTTTACCTGCCCACTCATCTGAGTTCAGATTGCTGTCCAGAGCAGTCAGTGGTGCACTGTGGGATACTTTCTGGAGGCGCATTATGTCGATTTCCTCCAACACTAACAGTATTCTGAAGTAATACTATCGATTTTAGCGTCTAACTTCTCTCATTTTGTTAGGAGTACAGAATTGATTTAAAAGCCGCCCTTTAACATCGATATTAAGAGCACATGTGTGCGGTGGACGGGTACGAGCGTTAAACAATTTAACGGCTGTTAAAACGATCTTACGCGTAGTGTGGACGAGGTGAGCTTGCTGTGTAACAGTTGGGCTTGCAATTGGAGCCATTCTGACTTATGCCAGAAACAGAGCAGAATATGCCCAGGCTCAGTGTCTGCCTCCGCTATTTCAGGACATTGGAAAAAGGAATGATAGGTTTTTTCTTTTCTTTCCCTAAAGATCATAGTACTGTTATGCAGCAAGAAAAACTGAGGGCTTGGCTACACTTGGAAGAATGTGGCAGCGCTGGGGAGTTAACAGCTGTGGTCCGTACAGCTGTGTAGGACAGCGCTGCAGTGTGGCCACCTCACAGCTACCAGCCTGCAGTGTGGCCACATTTGCAGCAGTTGCAGCGTGTTGGGAGGGTGGCATGTGGCAGCTATCCCAAGGCGTTCAAGTGGCTGCAACGTGGCTTTTCAAAAGAGGGGGGTGGGGTGGAGTGTGAGAGGGAGCGTGGGGGAGAGACAGAGTGAGTGATTTTTGAGCTGATACTGTTCTCAGCTCCCTGCCTTGCAAGTTCTTAAGGACTGGAAGATAGACAGCATCTACCTCAATCATTTTAAAAGTTTTGACCATTCTTTCCAAGGGGCGGGGGAGACTGCGGGAACTATGGGATAGCTATGGAATAGCTACCCACAATGCAACGCTCCAGAAATCGACGCTAGCCTCGGACCATGGACGCACACCACCGAATTACTGTGCCTAGTGTGGCCGCGTGAAATCGAATTTATAGTATCTGTTTTACAAAACCGGTTTAACGTAATTCGGAATTATCCTGTAGTGTAGACTCAGACCCAGGCTTTCGCTTTAATTCAGACTGCCAGGTGCTGCTGTTTTTGCTTTTAAAACCGCTGTCGTTTCCAATGTGAAGTGGTAAGCATACATGTACCTAGTGACATTCTAAGCATTTGAGCTTTGCTACCTAGCCTGAGCTATACAGGGGGAAATAAAACAAAAACATTTGTTTGCTTTAAAAGATTATACGGAAATTACACTGGAATGAAGTTATTCCTTGTTTTAATTGTTTGTTGCCCAAACAATGAAACATTCTGCACCACATTAGCTGGCATGCACACACGGACCAATCAGTGACTCTCTCCTTTCACTACACACAGAACAGGACCACCACATGATTGGACAAAGGAAAGCAATTTTGTTAACTCGATATAGCTACTGAGGAACATTTTTCTACAAAGACAGAAGCCTTTTTGTTTGTTTTCCTCCTGCAAATTCAGCTATGTGGACTGGAGACTTTCAAGGCTCGAAGAACTATAGAGTCTTCTTGTGAAAAGGCTAACGGTGTCCACTGTGGCTGAAATGAGATAACAGTGGTTTAAAATCCACATACAGCAACAATCAAATGGAAAACTAAGAGAAGCTATAACATTACATAAAGGAAAATGACTTTTGAGACAATCCATTCAGAGAGGCATCAAAAGGGACATAAAGATAATGGAGGCCTGATGCTACAATCATTTAAAGTGGTGTAAACCAGGAGTAACACCACTAAAGTTATACCAGCACAGTCAGAATCAGACTAAGTCTTGCATTTATACATCTTATGTATACATATGCAGATGAGTTGCTTTTCTGACAACTTAGCAGTTTCTAAATCAAAGTATTAAAACATCTGCTTACTTCACTTGAAGAACTTAATTTCTGTATCGACACAGTCATAGAAAAGGTCTACTACTTCAGCAGGATGCAGAACCTCTGTACTGGTGAGGATGTCCTCCATAGCTTCTAAGCCTTGTCTTTCAAGGTCTAACATAATCCTCATCAGCTTCTGACCTTTATCCTAAAGACAAGAAACAGACAAGTTAAAGTATCCATTAAACTATTTACTACTCCTCTCTGCTGTGGGGGCACCTACACACTATTTGAAAACATCTCATTCCTCCAACCCCTCGTCCCCTCACAATACTGATTTTTTTTCTTCTATGTTAGTGTGGTAGAACCCTAAGCAAAAATGAAAACAACAGTCTATCATTTAACATGCAGAACAAACAATAGAGACTAGTAATCAAGAAACAACTCTAGTAAAATAGTGAGTAGTAAATTCAAAGAAATAAGAATTTTAAAGATTGTGCACAGCATGAGAGTGGGGGATAAAACTTGTATAACTATGGGAAAAAAGGAGTTTCTTTGATTCATCTCAAGTCTGGAAATTCATTAACAACAAATGTACTGCAAGACACCCAGGAGTTCCTGGAAGGATTTTGCAAAAACAGGCACTGGTACAGAGAACAGACTGTAGAACAGTATCCCTCAGAACGTCACCCTCTTTACTCTAGGTTTAGTCACGGGATTAAAATTAATGAGTTTGCCCTTTTATCTTTTAACCTCTGTATAGTCAAACAGCATCAAAGTGAAAGACAGATGAAATGTTACGTCTCTACATTACAGAGAAAAAAGATTCCAGCCTGGAATAGGGGCTTTGTCTCTATCAGACACTGCAAGGTTTATTAGGCTGCTGCTTTTCAACAATTGCTATGTAGAAAGTCCTCTCCAGAAAATATATTGCTTTAGCTAGTTTTTAGCATAAGAGTGCACTTTCTACTTCAGTCTCTGTGAATGGTTGCATTAAGTAGCAGGACTGCTGTGTGTGTTCTGGAACTGACTCCTTGAAAAGAAAATGCCATTTCTGTCTTTGTAAACTACTTCACTTATTCTGGAAGCTGCAAATAAGATTCTCACTCTAAGAAGGAACATTTTTAGCAGTAAGGGTGGATGTGGCTTTTGCAGATTCTCTTACTGGTGCTCTATAGGTCTTCCCCAAAAGGATATATTCACTTATGCTATGCTTCAGAGTATCAAGAATCCCAAGTTTCAGCATCATGGGCCCTGGTTAATTTTATATTTGCTCTTAAGGGTGTTCTAAAATTTCACATGAGAATATTGACTACTTTTCATACAGAGTGTGCTGACTCAGCCAGACTTTCCAATTTATTCTCCATGATTTGAAAGTTAGCCTCAAATTAATTTTCCAGATCCACTACTGCCATTTTTTAAAATTTTAAGCATGGTAAGTTAAACTTGTCAAGTTTACCATCTATATTTACTGAAGAAGCCTTCAAGTCATCTTATGTAGCAGTGATTTCCATCACCACCATAGGTCTGCTAGGCTTTTCTGATTGTGGGTTTATGTGACTCTACAGCTGACAGCAGAAAACTAACAGGCTGAGGCCAGAAAGTTTTAAACAGGATAGGCTGGTCTGTTTGCTTTTTGGGCTTAGGCTTTGTGTAAAGAAAAACTAAACTTTTCAGAGAGAAAATACCATAATTTAAATGTACAGAACTGGGGTGGGATGGGGTTAGTTTTAGGGTGTCACTGTGTTAAAAGAGGGTTTTTGATAGTCCTTTCTTCTGAAGAACACACTATGAACAGTCTTTTCCTTTATTAGCTCAAGAATCAGAAGGCATGTGTCTAATGAATCTTGCAGAAAAAAAATGAACTAGATCATTTCATTCCCTTAATGGATGAAATGCACTAGGAGAAGATATAAGTAGGATGGTTTTTCATGAAGTATGGCGTTTGGTGGAGCCATTGTATTTACCTGGTTGTGCTGATGATGAAACGGGAGGGAAAAGTCATCAACCTACTGTACATCATTTGCCAAAATGGCAGATTATTGATTTAATTCAGGGGTGGCCAACCTGAGCCTGAGAAGGAGCCAGAATTTATCAATGTACATTGCCAAAGAGCCACAGTAACATGTTAGCAGCCCCCTCATCAGCTTCCCTCTCCCCTACTCCCAGCGCCTCCCACCCACTGGCAGCCCTCCCCACACCTCCCGATCAGCTGTTTCGTGGCATGCAGGACGCTGAGGGGGAGAAGCGAGGGCACAGCAGGCTGAGGGGAGGGCACAGGAAGGGGTGGAGAGGGCGCAGAGCCTGTGGTAGAGCCAGGGATTGATCAGTGAGCACCCTCTATCACACCGGAAAGTTGGTGCCTGTAGCTCCAGCCCTGGAGTCGGTGCCTATACAAGGAGCCGCATATTAACTTCTGAAAAGCCGCATGTGGCTCTGGAGCCACAGGTTGGCCACCCCTGGATTTCATTCAACAGACCATTGTTTGAATCCTTAGAACACTGGGGCTGATTATTGTCTGCGGCTGCAGAACTCTTCTGTAAGTCCCCTCGAGCAATCGGATTCCCTTTTATCTAACTGGAGGGTTTGCAGTTAAATTCTCCTTCTTAAATTCCACCACTAGGAATCTGAATGGGGCTGTCAGCAGGAGACCTAGGCTTCTCTTGCTTTCTGCTGAGGACAGGGCCTTTACTACTACCCCCTGTACAACATTTGTTCTCATTCTCTGACAGCTCCTACTCTCATTTCCTTGTGCATCAGTGCAGCACAGCAAGAGGGAGAGGAGGCAGTTGGCGCTCTTGCAGGAGAGCATCAGACCCTTCCCCACACAGGACTGAGTATGCTCCAAAGATTTTGGGTGGAAGGGTGAAGACCAAGGAGGGAGCCTTGGACAATGGGGAGGAGATGCTGACGTGCTCTATAGTGCTAGCCAGTGTGGATTTTAATAATTGGAGCTGTGCTGATGATAGCTACCTACTTTTTTTATTCTGCTCTCTTTTTGCGGTGTGATGAGAAAGGCACTTCCTTCCAACAATTCTGACCATCTGTAGAGTGGTCCTTTTGTGACTTGCTTGGTTTAAGGTCACTTTCTTCTCAAGGGAAATCTTCTTTCACGGCCTTTACAAGAGTGGACATCACGGACTACACAAATGCTGAGGGGACCAATGCTGCTCAACCTGTAGCCCAAAGGGGGTCCACACCACCGAGGATAAGATGTAGTTATACATGTGATGTTTACCACTCATATCCCAGCACCATCTGGTGTGGGATACACAGTCCTTTCTACTGACAAACTTCATGGGCCTCAAACACACCAATCAATTCTAGATATATTTCCTACCAGACTGGATACAGACAGTACTGTCTCAACCTGGTAATTTCTAAAAACTTCTTCTTAGAGGGAAAACAAAATTCCTGCTCTGAGGTACAAAAAGGAAAATATCTTGTTTCCACTTCATTGCAAGAGATGAGATGTGCAAGACTAATCATAAATGTGAGTTTGTAAAATTCATACTAACAAATGTGTGAACACACACGATTGCTGAAACAGGAATTGCATAAGATGTCATATCTTGAATGTCCCTTTAACAAAAAGTTATACATTATGAATCATTCCATACTCCAGAATCTCAGTACTAAGGGATACATTTCAACCCGTGATATTCCTGCCACAATCCTATTATAATGTGACACAAGTTTTATAACACATCCCAATAACCAATAACACCGTTCAAAATAACTTATCTTTTGACCAAATATACCCCTGTATTCACAGCTGACACACTACTGTAATAATCTTTGTACAAGGTATGCCTTGTAAGGTGTCATTTGGAAACTCAATTTGCTGGTCAGTATTGTCCCGATAAGATGTGTGCCAACACTGTACATGAAGCAATAAGATTCTCCTGTATGATGTTGTTAACACGTTTCAAACCCCACAACTCTGCCCAGGCAATAGGACAGACTTGACTTAATGTGCTTGCCTTAATGTGCATTTAAGCAGTAAACAGAGTCATCAAGCAAGGAGGGAACACAAAGGAAGTTCAAAGATGTGAAAATAACCCAGCAGGGAATATCCTTTCACATAGACTCTGCCTCTGGGTTTCAGCTAGAAATGTTTTTCAAGAGGGGGACTGAAACTATAAAAAGGAGGGACAAACACCCCAAGAGACTCCCCCTCTCTCTGTCCACCTCATTCTCCCCACCTGAAAAGACAAAAAGAAACAACCATTGGACTCTGGGGGAAGGGTCCTGACCTGAGAGTTTGGTAAGTAATCTGCTGGAAGCATGTGGCAAGAAAGTTTGCTTTGTAACAGTTAGTTTCTTAAGTAGATACTAGTAAGTGTTTTGTCCTTATTTTTCTTGTAACCATTTCTGACTTTTATGCCTCATTATTTACACTCACTTAAAATCTCTTTGTAGTTAATAAATTTGTTTTACTGTTTTATCTAATCCAGTGTGATTAAGTTGAAGTGTCTGGGTAACCTCTTTAAGGTAATAAACTGGCATGTTATTTCCCCATAGGAACAAAGGACCTAATATATTTAAACTGTCCAGAACAGGGCTGAGCAGTACAGGACATACATTTCTGGGGGAACGATGTAGGATTGGGAATGTGTTGTGGTCACCCTGCAGTATCACCCAGGCTGATGAGAGCCAGGGTATAGCTGGCAGGCTGCAGTTACACACAAACAGTCACGGTGTGGCTTGAATGCTGGAAGGCTCTTTGTGAGCAGCCCAGGTGGGAGCTACATCAGCAAGGCATTGTTAGGTACACAAGGTTGCAAGGCAGAGGTGACATAGCCCCTCACTGGTCTGGATTGTGCCCCACATGTCATATATGTACAGTGATAGTCTTTGAAAGTTTGAGGGATTTCATATGAGTTTTGCAAGCTCTTGTAAGTTTCCCTTTGATTCTTTTTAAGGGGAAACTTGGGCGACCTGTCAGTTTTTTGTAAACATTCTCTAAACTTTGATAGTGTTCAATAATGCAGCACTTAAAGAAAAAAAACCCACCACGAATGAGCCCTATGCAGAAGCAGACAACTTTTATAGTCTTAAAATTCTGTAAGCTGGGAGTCAGAATAATGAACTCCGCCAACATTGAGTGGTAATGTACCTGATCATTCTCAGTGACAGATCGGGCCTGCTCATGTGCCTTGTACAGTTCGTGTCTCCGGTCAGGCCTCTCCTGGAATCGAGGTTTCTTTTTTACAGGATCATCATCACCAAGAAAAGGCGATTGAACTTTTGGTACTAGTTTGACATCATCAACAAAGATGAAAGGCTTAAATATGGACCTGAAAGAGATAAGAACCTTATTCACAGGGATGTTCTGTATATCACCCAGGCTACTTTGCTAACAGAGATTCATTGAACAGTATTGCATGTACATATCTATATTATTGTGGCAGGATGGGGTCAGATATGGCACAAAAAATAACCTCTTTTAATATACGAACACATGCCACAAGAAAAATCCATTTGCTTTCAAAAACACTGGGTTCTGCAAAGCTTTACATATTAACTTTTCTTCCCCCCCCCATGTCAGTTTCCTCATTTCTGTGAATTACAGCATTGTGCTTCCTTCCTCTGATTTTTTTGCGGGGGGTGGGTGGGAGGGAGAAGAGGGTAAATGTTTTGATCATCTTTAAATCCCAGTGTTTATCCCCATACTACTCTCTTTCTTTCTTTTTTCCCTCATATTCTCTCATCCCACACTTTAAGTAGTCTGTGGGAGCTGTGCTTAGAGTTTTCAAAGAAATTAACTGGCTCAGAACTAGGTCTCCCAACCTAAAACTTCCTACATTTACATAGCAGCAATTTAGATGTCAATAAAGCTCTTCACACAATATACATCTTAAGTCCTGCACTCAGTTCAGAATTTCTTTGCTGAAACAAACTGAAGGTGGTTATATTTAAAGCCACTCACTTATGAGGGCTAGAGGAAGATTTTTGCCCAGTTATTACATGACCTACTAAGTATCTCTGAAGATTTGGCATTGACCATCAGTGGCCGAATTGGGAAGTCAAGGAGAGGACAAGGAAATGGTTACACAGAAAATACTGTAATACTTTTCATCAAACAAAGCATTTCAATCTGGAATTAAATGGGAGCT
Source organism: Chelonoidis abingdonii (assembly GCF_003597395.2). NCBI lineage: Eukaryota > Metazoa > Chordata > Testudines > Testudinidae > Chelonoidis > Chelonoidis abingdonii. The sequence continues at coordinate 68,844,141 of NC_133770.1, forward strand.
CAAAATACATTTGAAACCTGTCCCTAACCTAAGGGGATTTCATACCTAAAAATCTAGATCTAACCTCTTGGTTAGGAACACAAGAGAAAATACTTTTAATAAACTGCATGTCACACGACTGTTTTTTAAGGCAATGCCCTACAGCCAGTGTGAAGGAGGATGCCAAAAGGTGAAAGACTTTTGAAAAGAAGATTGAAAACTAAAGACAGAGCAGGAAACTGAAGTCTATCACTGCTGCTCTACCCATCACTCTTGAGAAGCCCTGCCATCAAAAGGTTCTGACCCGAACAGACTGGGGCAAGACATGTCTTTTATTATAGATTTTTTTAAGAGAAGGCATGTAAAGCAGAAGTGACAGTAGTATACAGAGATGGGCCATTATTCTTTATTTGTATTCTAGTTGCACCCATTGTCCCTGATTGACAGCCATGGAGATGGAAATGCTTGCAGAACAGCAGAAGCAGGAGCAGCGCACACTGTCCCAATAATTCAGCTCAGTCTTAAACCACAATGACCACTGCTAAGGGAGACAGTTCGGTCTGCAAGCTCACTGAATCATTGGCATCTGCAGAAACAAGCCCACTGAATCATTGCCGTCTGCAGAAACTGTCAATGAGAGAACCAATTAGACAAGATGATAGACCACCCCACCTGCCCAGTGCCTTATTTTGGGGGTTTTGTGAGGAGGCTGCTTCCCTAATGAACTGCACTGAGACTAACATTTTGCATACGTTCATTTTGTTGGGGTTTCCTACTGGGGCCCAGGACAATAGGGAGCATGGATGAGAAGAAAAGCCTTGTGACTCCTGGAGACAGAGTTCAGACAGACAGAGTTCAGATGCACCTGAGGCTCATTAGCCTCCCTGAAACCCAGCCCTTATTTATTTATAAAGGAAGACAATCAGCTGGTAGGGGGTTTCAGGGAGTGAGGAAGCAGGCTGGCATGATCAGAGTAGGCCAGCTTTTCTCTTCACAAAGAAGCACTGACTCAGAGCTGTAAGTCAGTTTTTATTATATTTGATTATAGCTTGTCTAGAAAAGTTTTAACTCACAGAGAAGCAGGAACTCGTGTGGCTGTTTTTCTTAATGTCTTGTGTACAAACCTTGCTTTATCTGCTTTATGGGGAGCATAGGGTGCTGCTGCACCCCTTGGCTGTAAGTGGTTTCCATTAGATACAGGGGTTTGCAGTTTGGTTCAATGCTCTAAGAACTCCCTACTAAACAAACCATTCCAGCACTCGTGATGGGGTGAGAGAAGGACCTCTTCAAGTCTGTCTGTTTGCAGCCAGACTAGAGGCTGTAGCTTTGCTCTGGAAAGAACAGGAATCCCAATGGGTGTTTAAAGCCTTGCTGCAGCCTTTGTGTGACACAGAGGGGAGAACAATGGGCCTTGGTAAGATAAAGAGTATTTTGGAGAAGCAAGTCTACCTGCTGCCTGGTTCAGAGTCCAATGAAGACTTGAGTTCCCAGGTGAAGGGTGAAACTGCCTTCAGCACTAAGGAACCCCTGTGGGAGCACTTTAGTCACATAGAGTACTTAAGGGAGTAGCTAAAGCAACTGTCTTTGAGAACTTATGGAGAATGGGTGAGGTTCCAGAGCACTGGAGAAGGAAAAATGCAGTACCTACCTTTAACAAGGGGAATGAAGGGAACCTGGGGAATGATATAGCCCCATCAGCCTAGCTTCTATAAATGGAAAGCTACTGGAACAAATTATTAAGCAATCAATTTGTTCAAACCTAGAGGATAGTAAGATAAGAAACAGGCAATAAGGATTTGTCAAGAACAAATCATGCCAAACTAATTTAAATTTCCTTCTTTGACAGAGTAAACAGCCCAGTGGATGGGGGGCAGGGAAGGAAGAATCAGTAGATGTGCTATACTTGGACTTTTGTAAGGTTTTTGACAGAACCCCACATGATAGTCTTTATGAGAAGACTATAAGAACTATGAAATTAACTGTAAGATGGATACATAAGTTGAAAGACAGTATTCAGAGTAGTTATCAATGGTTTGCTACAAGCTGGGAGGACTTATCAAGTGGGATCCCAGAACAGTCTGTCCTGGCTTGGGAATATTCTGTATTTTCATTAATGACTTGGATGACGGAGTTAAGAATATACTTATAAAACTTGTGGGCAACATCAAGTTGGGAAGGGTTCCAAGCACTTTGAAGAACAAGATTTGAATTCAAAATGACTGACAGATTGAAGAACTGAAATCAACTAGCTGAAATTCAATAAATGCTGAGCAACCTAAACTGGGATTCACAGTTCATGGTGAGAGACTTGTTAGGCCATGGGTTGTTCCCCCCTACTCTGTCCTGTGCAGATTTAAGCAACGGGGAGTTTATTTCTTCTCAAGAGGATGTTAAAATGTTTCCTGCTCGTCGTTATAACTTTTCTTTTACCATGGTATGGTAATTTTATAAAGGACTGTAGCCACTTAGGCCACCGTAAGCTGTTCCTCTCCCTCTTTGACGTTTACACTTTGATGTTTCTACTCAGACTTGTGTGTTGTTTTAATCATGGTCTGGACAATAGGTACAGGGTTATGTGTAAAATGTTTCTTTTACTCTCCCTGCCAGTCACAGGATATAGAATCAAACTTCACCACTAGGCCCAACAAACAGAGTAGGGGTGGGAGCAGAACACAACAGCTGTGATGTCAAAATGATCTAGCATGTTTCATGTAAATGTGATTTGGTTTTTTTGTTTTGTTTTTTTAAGCGTAAGTGATCACTGGCTTTTCAACTCTGACAGCTTCCATTTTAAATTGCAATAGGCTACATTTAAGTCACATAGCACTTCAGTGTTCCAACAAGGCTTCTAGGATGCACGTAAAGGCTCTGTCTGTTGAATGTGTTTTCTTATGTTGTGTTCTAACGTAAAGTAAAATGTTAGTAACCAGTCATGACTGTGTCAGACTCATCTACTCTGACAAGAATTTTTTTTATACCACCACACAAACTTGGGTGAGGAAGGGACAAAGGGATCACCTTACCTGTTTTTAAAGAATCAGGTCTGAACCTATGAAACAAAATCTGAGTCAAGGTTGAAACTGCCCTTTAACTCTGTCCTAAAGGTTACTGGAACTAACCATTGTGGGTTCATAGATTAACAAAAGGAAATGGGGAGAATTAGGAAAGTGACTCATAGCAAAACGTCGTTCTGGTTTTCAGGAGTCTATTTTGAAGTATAGGCATCAGTACTGTACTTATCCTTTTATTGAAGGATTTACACCCTGATCTAAAGCCCATTGTCAATGGAAGACTTAATGAATTTTGTATCAGGTCTGTGTTGTGTTTTTTTTAAAGATAATTCTTTTGACATAATTAAGTACAAGAACCATGAAAATTCCAAGATAAGTTTCACCACAACTTGTATCCTGTTTTAATGTAATCTAGATGCAGCACAGATTGTCAGAAAACTAGTTAGCAACATGAATATATTCAAGTGCTTGGGTTTTTTTACATTAAATCCCAATACATCTCAAAACTGAAAATCAGAAATGCTTTAAATGCTACATGCACAATATTACTCACTCACAATAATATTACTTTTGTAATACTTTGAGAGCATCTGTATAAAAACTGAAAAACTAAAACTTTCCCGTGTTGGTTTTGGGTGACTAAGCAGAGATTGCAACTTCTTAGAACTGCCGCATTATTCCCTAAAGTTGAATTAAGATAAAAACATGTTTAGTTTAATTGTGTTCATTTCTGTAGTTTAAGAATGAGCTTTGGACAATTTTGTTCAAACTTATTTTGGCAACACTGGAAATAAAAAGGCCAGAACAATGGAATATCACTACGCCTCTTACAGTACATGCTCAGCCATTATAATATGAGGCACTGTGAGAAGAATTATTCTTCTCAAGATTAAAATTTAAGAAATTAAATTGAATTTACATTAATTTTACTACTTTCTGCTGATAGCCTCCATAAGTTAAATGGAATAGAAGAAAATGTTTCATTTAAAAGAACTTGCCTCCATGATGAATTTTTCAATTACCAAAGCCGGCACTCTGAACAAGTTAAAATACCATAGCAGGGATTTAAGTGTAAGACATAATGTATGGAATGTTAGCAAGCTACTGATCTTTACACCAAGATTAACAAAATGGTTTTTTTTGTCCTAATACCATAGGTATTTACTGGGATTTCTACTTAAACTGCATTCAGAGAGAAATCCATGTCCTGAAAACAAAGGCGTGATCCAAAGGGTATATGGGAAGGTGATGGGTGGGGCATAGAGGAGTGCTGAATCTTCTGACACAGAACATAGTCCTTGTGTGGAGAGCATAGACAGGAATTGCAGCACACCTCTGTGAAGGGACATCATGAAGGGGAAGGAACGTTATATGCACCCTCTCCCTCTTTGTTCACCCATGCAAAGCCAGTCACAAGGGGGCCCTAAATCTGTCCTAAAATCAGTTTAATAGCTTTCAGTGTACATACACAACTGGAATCTCCTTAAAGGCTGCACCACTAAGCCTCAGAAGGACAGTAGGCACCCTGACTTACCTTGAAGGGTCCGGAGTGCCAGTGAAGTAGTGAATACAGGGAGAACTAGGCTTCTGAGGCAAAACAGACACTATGCTAGCTGTAGTGAGGAAAGTTTCGGAGTCCACGCAGACACCACTAGCTTTGTCACGCAAGACATCCATCATTGTTTGCACAGTGATATTTCCTGCAAGAAGAAGAAAGAAGTGCCCAGTGGGCCTGATCCACAGCCCACCAAATTCAAAGGAAAGTAGTTTTACTTCAGTGGGCATTGCATCAGGCCCAGTGCAAACAGTGCCACAGCATATAGGTGGAAACATACAAGCTGCTAATAGTGGTGGGGGTATTTACCAAACTTAAACCCTGAAACATACTAGAACAGATTACAGCTGGCTTGCACTGCCTAACCTTCTAACTGATGAACTTTTTGCCACTGTAAATGTCTTCATTCACAGCCCTAAGTGTGAATTCGGCCCATCACGGCTAATGGATTGGAAGTAATTAAAAGTGCAGACGCAAGCGTCACAGCTCTGGGGGTGGTAAAGATAATTTATAACATTAATCATCAAATGTTTTCAGTGGCTTTTGACACAGTTATCTGTTTAACTAGACTGTATTATAGCAAAAAGTGACAGCTCTGCTACAGTTATGGTTAAGACCAGCTTTCTGTTTCAAGCTCAACTTTTCTAGGTGCTCTAATTAGCTTCTATTTCTTTCCCCTCCTGACCTTCTCCTACAGATTGAGGATTACTTTGAGTCGTGGGCATTGGTCCACACCACCCTTACTAACATTGTGCACTGCAGCGAAAAGTTTTTCAACAAGTCTCCTGTCATACAATAACTAGATTTTGTTACCATTTCTAATATGCCCAAGTCATCTTTAATATAGAGCTTTTAAAGAGAATAGTAACACTTCTCAGGCATGGCTGGACTGGTGCCTTGAACAAAGATTACACATTACTCATGCACAGTAGCAGATGCTGCAGTAATTCCAAAAAGGGTTCTGGCCAGCTCCAGTTATCTTAAGAGATCAGTAAATTCTGGACCAGAACATAAACCCATTTCTGCTGATAGCAGATTTTGAGTATTGAAATGGTCTGGTAATATAAACATCCAGTTTGACCTGAAAAGAGGGAGTGGAGGGAGGAGTCTTTCCTAAGTGCATCTTCACTGCTGTAACAGAACTCGATAGTTTGCAACCATAGCTTGGTTCCACAGGCAGCTAGATAATGCCTCTTCCCCACCTCACAATAGGACTGCTATGAACATCCTTCTGGAAAAACACAACACCCCATCATCATTTTCTACTAAGGTAAGTCATCTTTTCATGCTAGGAGAACAGGGGTGCACCGGTACAATATTACTCTTATTCCCATGTATCAAACCTACAATGATAAGACTAAAAGAACCCACAAAACTTAGAGCTTTACACTCCACTGTCCTAGTCTGTGTGATTTGATAAATAGCCTTATTCTAAATTTAGGCTGAGGCGTTAAGACTTCATGCAGGAGTTTTGCTCGAGGCAATTTGTTCTATGGATTTTCCTTCCAGGTGAAAGTGCTATCCTTGTACCCACTTGAGACTAGAGACTAAGGCCTGGTTGAGAAAAGTGGGAATTAGGTGGCAAGAAAAATCAGTAAGGAAAAAGCCTTTCTACTTACCTTCTTGTTTTTCTAGGCTCTCCTGGCCTGAGCAGCAGCTTAAATGGTCCTCAGCTAGAGAAAACACTTCAGAAAAATTGAATTCTGTATCTCCAGTCCACCAGCCTTGAGTCTCTGCATAACTCCTAAGCTCAGGGTGCTCAACATCAATCTTTGTGGTTAATGAAAGCTGGTTGCAAATACACTTTACTCCCTCTATGGAAAGGGCCACAAATCACAATATACCATTACTACAATGTAGCTAGAAGCAGTTGATTAGCAAACTAAGCCATTGACCAAGCTAGACATTTATTTGTGATAGTCACCTAATTACACATGCACAGGATTTACTCATCACTTCAAGTTTCAGGGCCTGATTCTCCAGTGCATCTTGTGTCATGTTTAGATACTTATCCCTGAATCACGTGATTGCACAATGCTACCGTATAAGAATGCTATAATTTTCAACCACCTCTGCACAGTGGAAGAGATTCTACAAGGTGCAAAGCAGTAGAGAATCAAGCTCTTAGATTTCCAGAAGCTAAGTTACGACACTTAACTTTCAAAAACCTGTTCAGAAGCGATCTTGACCCTTTGCCCGAGACCACATTAACTAGCTCATCCAACATGATTACAATCAACCCAAAGGACTGACACAATAGTACTTCAGCCCAGAGTTGATCTGTGTGGCATTACTTTTTTGAAGAAAAAGTTAATCCCACTATTCAGCACAGCATTATACACATTTGCTAAATAACTTTCCATCCCAGAAACTGTCACCTAATTATAACTGGCGATTTTAAATTTCTTGTCTGAAAATGGGCCTCACTTGAAAGACCAACAGAAGAAGAGCTCATGTGGAATAACTCAATCTAGTTTCCAGTTGAATAGAAATAGTGGTTTAAAGATTTTTTTAATGTTCAATATTTAAAATGAAATATTGAATTATAAATCCTTCTGTAAAAATATAATGTATACTAACATGTAGTGTCTTTCTGAGCACAAGACTTGTTTTTAAAACATGGTTCTCTAGGTGTTCGGACAATAATATGAATTGAAAATAATAAGCCTTCAATGTGTTTGTCTATTGTATGGCTTTTTTTCCCCACAAAAAAAAAATCTGCCTGAATTGCTTATATCCATACACATCAGACAGCATGATTAATGATTGTTACTGCAGATACCCACCAGAGGATACAGTAAACACATCATCTGACTAATGGAAATAATTGGATAATGAGTATAGTTTAAACAAACAAACAAAATTTGACAGTGAAGGTAGCAGGCTTATTTTTAATAGGCAGGCTAAAGTGATTTATGAATTTTTTATTTGAATAGCATCATTAACAGCTATTATTATAGCTTCAGATTTACCTTTCTAATGCCCACTGAATAAAATTTGAAATAGGTGATTACTAATCCAAGTTAAAAACTTCTATAAGCATTACTGCCAACACACCAACTACAGAAACCAAGGGTCAGTGGCAGGCTGAAAGGTTTCAGTATGTTCTGCTTCACACGTTCAAACTTTAATGCCCTTTCATGGTACAATTTATCTCTTAGCTGTTCATTTTCAGGAGACAGTAAGATTGGAATAATTCTGATTTGACCAACTGGAATATGTTATCAAGCAAAGCAAAAAAAACCAAACCATTAGCGCCCCTTTAAATATTACAACAATTAAACATTTAAATTTTGTTCTTTCCAGTAGATTCAAATTGACAGAATTACTCAAGTCAGTGCTATATTCAGATCAGCAAGAGGACAATAGCATGAGTATTATTCATTTACACATCTATTTCATGGATAGCTTTATAATTAAAGTATTCTTCATCACAAATGGAGTTTATCAAGAAATTTCATTTAAGGAAAAAAGTTCTGTGTAACAACATTATGAAGAACACCCAATATACCAAATGATTCTAGGGACAAGGTTTGAAAAACCCAGTGTCCTACAAAGCACTGGTGAACAGCGAACTTCCCTGCTGAGCATAGGATACCAGTGCCCATGACTTTTGTAGTATAAAGCTTTACTCTGAAAAGCTCAAGAATAGCTGTTATGGTTGCAAAGAGAATCTCCTATGGGAAATAAATGTAAAACAATGCACTACTGCATTCCTAGACCTGCAGGGAGGCGGCTCCTCCATTCCCGCTGCTGCTGGTAGCTTTTGCAAGTGGCAGGACTGTGAAAACTGGTCAGTTTCACTGGTACTAATAAGATCTAGAAGAGCAGAAGTGAAAACAAACAAGAATAACTTCATGCTTCTGCCTGGGGAAAACTATGAGCAGCAGCTGATGCAGGCAATGGAGTTATTACAAGGTTGTTACAAGGAGGAAAAATTATTATTCTTAAGCTCTGAGGATAGGACAAGCAGTAATGGGTTTAAATTGCAGCAAGGGCGGTTTAGGTTGGACATTAGGAAAAACTTCCTGTCAGGGTAGTTAAGCACTGGAATAAATTGCCTAGGGTGGCTGTGGAATCTCCATCATTGGAGATTTTAAACAGCAGGTTAGACATACACCTGTTGGGGTGGTCTAGATAATACTTAGTCCTGCAGTGACTGCAGGGGCCTGGACTAGATGACCTCTCGAGGTCCCTTCCAGTCCTCTGATTCTATTTAGTGGGAAGGATGACTCAGAAGGTGGGTGAAGGGTAGTCGCAGACACACTAATGCAGCAACCAGGAAGTTCAAATAAGAGATGAGACCACTTAACATCAGCCAGATGGGTCAATATAAACAAAGTCCAGGAACAGTATCTTACTACTTTCCAGGAATTGGGGTATCTCATCAGGGCATTACTGCTGGACAGTCCCCTCCATCAGTCTTTAGTATCTATGTGTGGCTAGAAGAATTATTCCTCTGTCCCACAGGGGTCTGGTAAACTTTCAAGCCTTGCCTGGAGAAATAGCATAACTGCAGAAGGACAATCTGTCCACACAAAAGGACATTTAATGGGCTAGACTGAAGCTAGGCTGCTACCAACATCATGCAGCTTTTCATTGTTTGACTGATTTGATACATCCAAGCCATTTAGACTTATCCAATTAGACCTCTTCATAACCCCTTGATATCTTTACCCTCAAATGAAATGGAATAAATAAAACAAGCTTTGAAGAGATGTTATGCAGCATTCTTATGATAACCAGTTAAAACTCACCTGTGACTTTTTCTGCTGCCCAATATTTCCCAACAGTCTCCAATACCCAGGCTTCTGCTCTATCCACAATCAGAAATGCACTTTGGAAAGCCTGGCAGGAGCTCCCATCTTCATAATAATTTCCACCTTGTCCGTGCTCTTCCAACAAAGAAACTATTACATCTAAGGCCTCTTTAGCTGTTGTGCCTCTTTCTAGGCCAAGCCTTTAAAAAAAAAAAAAAAATCCAATACAATTTAAATGACAGTGAAAAGTCCAGTGATGTGCTGCAGTGACTCATTTGTCTTAAACAAAAAGCTTGGAATAGGATCCTGTAGTATGAGCTACAGTTTTACTGATGTCAGATGGAATCATTTCTAAAGTGTCTTAACAGGAGAAGTGCATTCAGAAGTTATTGGTCAGATATCAGCAATTTCTGCTTTAAAGATTCACTGGAAATACTAGGCCCAGAACTTTATTATAATGTTTTCATATTATCTAAACTGATTTCTCCATCCACAAGTCTACAATTGCTACAATTAACACAAGTACTAAGTGTAACCGGGACCGTGTCTTAAGACAGCCTGCAAGATTCTATTTACCCTCTTTAGGAAGAGTGAATTTGACTGGTAAATAGAATTTTCCAAGACAGTTGTAAAGAAGCAGATCTGTACACTGCTTGCTGTGTACAAAACACCAGATAACTTGGAATAGATATTAAAAGGATGAGAGAATGAATAGTCAATGTTACCGTATCTTTATCACCCTTCTCTTCCTGTACTCCTACAGTTACTGTCCACCATACCCTCCATACAAAATTAATTGTACATCAGCCTTCAGTGACTGTTTTATAATGTAGACAAAGGTATCTTTGAGTGTCTGTGGGCAACTCTACTATGTTAACTTCTTAAATGCTGTTTGGAAGTACTAAAATGCAGGGTACTTGCCAAAGCTGAATGTGACTGGCTTGAAAGGAGTGTAAAAGTAAATTTGCAAATCCTAACAAATAAACATAACTATTCGTTTTAGAAAATGAATCGGAACAGTAAAATCAATGGGGTTTAGCATATTGATCTGAAGTATTTATATTCAAAATGAAACCATCCTAGTTAGGAAATTAGTTAACAGCTACTCAGCTCTACTTAACTGCTGTCTGGGCAACAGATTAGAGATTTCTATTTATTTAATCTTTTAATCTATTTCTGCCATCAGCTAAGTACAAGCTCTTTAGAAATGTCAATACCCACAAATATGATTTCACTGATATCTTAACTCTGGCATACCAGACTGTAAATTCATTGTCAGTTACATTAACCTCCCATATTAAAAACTTGCTGTAGTAATAAAAATGAGTCTGTATTTACATCCGCCTTCTAGAGAACCAAAACCTTTTACAAAAATGAATTGTACCTCAGCACATTTACAGAGAAGTCCTATCCAATCTAAGCCCTGCTGATAGGTAGGAAAACCAAGGCAGCAGTTAAGATCCAAATTTTTGAGACGTTTTTCTCTAAAGTTGGGAACAAAATTCAACAGATGGGGCCTGATCTTCAGAGCTGTGAACCGCCCACACTTCCAACTGAAGTCAGTCTCAAAATACAGCCCTGGGTGTCTGAAGCAGGGCATCTGAAGTAGTGCCCTTTTGAAAATGCAGCTTTAAATCACTTACCCATGTTTGCACTTCAAACCTGTAGCATAGCCAAGGCCTCCCCATCAGATTCTCAAACAAACCTTGACATTCCACAACATGAAGTTTGGGGAAGCAAAGAACAGAGAAGGTTGGTTTTATTGTAAAATGATCTCACTTTGCACTGTTTCCAGCTAATGCAGAAGTTTAAGCAAAGGCTAAGAATCTTTATCCCAGAGATGGGTCTGAGCACTCAGTGAAAGCAAGCCTAGCGCAAGGCGTGAGCTCACTCCAATATCTGCTTCCACTTGCACTCTGCTGAGCATCTCTGGAGAAAGTCTCATGGCTGTATGGGCTTCCTCTGAATCATTCTCTCATCCTTCAGCTTTGCCATCTTCCTGCTCAAGCAGTGCCACATCTCCAACCACTGCACGTGCAATCCCAGTCACTCCCTCTCAAAGCCAGGATGCCTGACTTAAAAATCAGACAAGACGTAGTATTCTGACAGTTGGGAAATGTCCCAGGACCTCATCCTGAATGTGCAATTAGATAGAAGGGTGCAGCTGATGGGTAATGGCCACTGGCCAACCAGCAGCATGTATTTCATCACTCCATGATTGGGAATGCAAGCACTAACTTTCTTTTGCATTGATGTTATGGATGGCCATGCATTTCAAGGGCAGAGCTTTGTTCCTGTCTGGGATTTCAAATACCATAAAACAATTTTAATGTTTGCATAAAAGTTTTTCAAAAGTTTTTTTTCCCCTGAGACACACTGGAGCATGATACCCCAATGAATCAATTAGATTTCCTGCTACTAACAGTGGAAAACACCATGCACCGGCAGATATTTTTGCATAACAGGCATATTTTTTTGCTGGTCAACAGTCACTGCATTTGGCACAGTGGTCATTTCATACCTTTATTTTTCCCTCAGAGACCCAGCCAAGAGGATTAGGATATAATTAAAGGACTGACGAAGGCATATTGTGAAATTAAAACCTGATTACAGATTGAAGTTCGTTTCTCGGGTTATTTTCTTCCCAAAATGGGTAGGAGTCTAGCTCCCCAGCTAAAGGATCTGAATGCCTGATCTCCACTAAAGCTGATTGAGCATCCTAATTCTGTACACACTTATGTTTCTAGAAAAGATGAGCACATAAATGACACACAAAGTTGGGCATAAGATCTCTGGGCTCAGGCTGCTGAAGAAGTCTGGTGTGGAGGAGGCAGGGGGGAGAGGAAGAGAAATAGCACTGAGTTGCTGCCAGCTCTGCTCCTGTTGGTGTGAAGATGTTTTTAGAGTGACAGTTTGAAGATACTGAAGAAAATGAGAACCTCAGAGCTGCTGTGTCCGCAAAGAGTCTTGAGCGTACAAGGCTGGCTCTGATGGGATCTACAATCTTTGTCCCCACTCCTCTTTAGGGGAAGCAATTCATTCACTTGTTTAAACAGATGAGCACTCCTGAGGCTTCCTGTAAATGATTAAGAAGCAGAGAATAAAACAAGCAACTTGTTTAGGAGCAACTTGTCTGACCTGCAGCAGACCTATAGCGGAGATGAAAAAAATCCAACACAACTTCTGTCTAAAGATCTGATCCCCGTAACTTTCCGCTTCCTTAAGCCTGGCCAATTACTTTAAACCAAGCTCTTGAGTAAAAATCAGTCCTCTGAGGCTACCAGAGGGGGAGGGGACTTTAAATCTATTCTGTCCCCAAACTGGAATTCTTCATTAACAAAGCTCAGTGACATGCCTTTCAACAAGGCAGTCACAGCAAAATTACAATGTTAACCTGAAATTCTTAGCTCTTTAACTTCAACTCCTAACTGTAGATTCAGACTTTCAAACAAGCTGCTAAAACGTGAATGAGTTTTAAACAGACATTTGAACCGATACTGCCACTTTAAAGACAAGCAACTTCAGTTAAGAGTGACATCAACTTAGCCAAATTAGTTTTGGGAAGTCAAAAATAGCCAGATATTAAACAAATGATGACATTTAGGAAATAGAAATCTCTGGTAAACCCAAAGCTCTTTTCAGACAGATGTGTTAAACCTTCATAATGTGTCCCAGCACTTTATTTATGCATCATTTCGTCTCATGTCCACAGATAAACATAAAGCCTTCTGATTGTGGTGCCTAGAATGAACTGTTAGAATTGTAAGGAAAGAAGCAACAGTGACACTTCAAGTTTAGAATGAAATGTGTTTGTTTTTTGCAATGTTGTTGGGGTTTTCTATGCATGCCTAACAGCACCCACACACATTTTTAGTGTCCTGGTCCATGTTTTCTGGATTTGAATTCCTAACTTGCCAGTGACAGAATTCCAGAGAAATGCAGAGCAGGCTTCTTACTTTTCTGCATGAAGTATCCCTAAGGAGTTGGGGGTACATCTAAGCCAGGAGAATGATGGTGTAGGCCCTCTCCAAAGGGCTCAGTCTCACATAACCTCTTCATGTCTGGCTCAGATGGTAGGATTTTGGCTGAAGTGCCTGAGCAGTCTTATTGGTCTGAATACTGTTATGCTAGCTGTAAAGTTTAGAAACAATTTCCAAGGAAGGAAGCTTGTTTTCCGAAACAAAAGCAAAACGTATACCAAGTTTGAAAAGCCTAGAGCTAAGACTTAATACCAACATAGAACTTGAAAGTGTGGGGAAAATTAGGGCAGAAAAGAACATGTTTCCTAGGGTACATCAACACTACAGAGACTATACTGGCATAACGATGTCACTATCGCTATGCTGACACAATGCCATAGTGTAAACCAGCCTGCACCAATGGAAGAGGGTTTTCCTGTCACCACTTCCCTGAACAACAGAAGCTGGATCGATGGAAGCATTTTTCCATTCACATAACTGCATCTACATCGGACATTAGGTGAGCATACCTACAGCTTTCAGGGGTGTGGCTCTCATTACCCCCAATCAACTTTTTAAGTGTAGATCAAGTCGTAATTCTGCTTTGAATGTCTTAATGGATTGCCCTCCCCATTAATCTCAAGTCATGTGACTGGCATGGTCTGCAAATGGCTGAAACGTGGCGCTGTCAGTCCTGGTGGCGTCCACATGGGCTACAGGCACTGATTCTGTACTTGCTGGATTTCCGTATTCTGGATATCACCCAAAAGAGAATTTTAATGTCATTATCCAGTATTCTAGAAGTTTTCACAACTAAAAGGAGGAATTTCAACAGCACACTGATGGTTATAGTGATCTCTAGTTCTCTTTGGTGCGAGCTATTGTTGGCTTTGATCTTTGTCCTCTCCTTCATCGAATGAATTGTTCAGACACTACTGGCTTCTCCTTAGGTTGGCATCTACTCATATATTGCTGTGGATCCAGTGTTACTAAATGGCATATATACTTAACTGCTAAGCTAGATTTCTGACCTGCCATGATTCTTACTACACATAGAACTCTTTATCCAGATTGTTACTTGTTAAAAACCTAGTAGCCTGTGGGACAAACATAAATTTGATAGTATCAACGAGCCATAGGATATGCTATTAAAAAGAGAATCTTTGCTAAACACGATACAATCGTTTTATTCTGACCATTACCTACATATGCAGTAGTCTGTTTGCTCCCTTGCTAGGAGCAGTTCACGTTTTCTATTAGCTCATTTGCGCCATTTCCTTTCTTCCTCCTGCTTGGTTTTGTTTTTTGATTCTCCTCACTGGTGCTCAATGTGCAGCTTCAGACTTACAAATGCAGAGCAAGCCTTTCAGGCAGCCAGCCTGGAGTGAATGAACTTTCAAAATTGTCAGTCAGCATTCAACAGAAGGGCAAAGGGTCTACATTGGAATGCATGTGCTGAAGTGGGGCTACAGTAACTTACTTATTCTAGGGCTTTTATGCGTATGAGTAAGCTTTCTCGGTCAGAGTAAGATGCTCTAAAAAAGAAAATGATGGGCAATACAGAGCTGTGAGTTAATCACTTCTTCCTTACTACAGCTTTTCTTATTCTGACAATATATTTCTGTTCTGTCTGGTAGGCAGATATGGTGCTGATTTTAATGAATGCAAACTAGGTTGGGGTAGCAATATTTGCTAGTTTGATACATTCCAAATGTTACAAAAATGTTAACTTGATATGTTCAGGGCCCTGTATAAACAGTGTATCTGCAGGCGGTGTCTACAGCCTATACAGTTTTAAATCCCAATCTTAGTGTCTACGTCACTGATATATTGTGCCATTATTGCTAATAGCACAATATCTTGCTACAATACAACCATCTTGCAGCCTTTAATAGGCCAAGTGATTGATCCATAGTCTAGCCATTAACCACCCACCTGACAAGATCCATTCCCAGCAGGGCTTCAGTTTCAGAAGCTGGCTCTCTGGTGGTGATGGCTTCATTAGCGATGCAGACTCCATGTTCATTGGCTCCCATTTCTGCCCCCCAAAGCCAGGCAGGTCTGCTTAGCATAATAGCATGAGTCTTCGGCACCTGATCAATTGCAATGTATGTACACTGCATAGGGGGTGAAGAGAGAATGCTGAATGAAACTGAAAGCTAGCCATTATCTTGCTCCACTAGAGTACATTATTTTCTTTTATATTGAAATCTAGTCAAGGAGATTTTAGTAAATTATATTTTCATACCCACAAATTCTAAAACACATGGTATTTCTAGGCTTCACAATAAATAGAGGAGGAGGAGTGAGAGAAGGGCTATTATAATTATCACACAATTTGTATGTCACTTGAAAAAAATCCACAGCTAATCTTTACATTATAGAAAGAGTGAAACTTTTATATTCCATGTTGATAGTACCAGACCTCCAAAAGATTATATGTATCATGAATGACAAGCTGAGCTGCAGACAGAACTCATACAGCAGCAATACAGATACCATACCTGTCAAAACATAAGGGACACAAACCACATTTTGTAGGTAGTAATACTGTCTATAAAGATGGAATGCATATACTCATGGCTAATCTGGACCTTCACTTGGATACAACATTAGGTGCCTTATGAAACACTTACTCCGTTACTGCAACAAAACAGAATAAGCTAAAGGACCTCCAGAGAAAACGCCAACCGTATCCTTTAAATTTGCTGGTTGTGTATATGTGGGAGAAATTAAGACTGAGAGTTTATCAAGTAATGTCTAGACTGATTTGCTTGAACTTAAGTTTTTGCAGTGGACCATTTTAAAATTACAAATCAGAAGTCTATGGATATGTTCAGACAAGAAGGGGGGCGGGGGGAGAACCCAAGAGTACATCTTTGAAAAGCCAAGCAAGAGAATAACCATCAGTTTTCCTTCACAAACACATTTTATTTTACTCTGTAGTTTGAACATCTCCCTAGTATTTAAAGATGGAATTGGTCTTCCCAAACTGTAGCCTGATTTACTCTTAGGTTATTTACACATATGGGGGGGAAGGGGAGACATTTAATAAAAAGTCAATAGAAAATAAAAATATGGGGAAATGAAGGTGAAGAAATGTTTATATTTTAGTTTTGAATGCAATTAGTACTGTGGTCACTTTTTTTTTTTTTTCCAGCAATACATTCCACAGTCTAGATCCTACTCTTGTGAAAACCTTGTCTTCTGTACTCATAAGTCTCTCCTTACTGGTCAACATTCCTGTGTAAGGTCATCCTGGGAGGTCATCCTGCTGGAGAGAGGTGACTGGTCATCAGCTATATCAAGTGTTGTATCAGTACTCCTCCTGCTGGAGGCTGCTGCATTTCTCCCATCTATGCGGAAAAAGGTCATTCACCATACCAACACGTATTGTCTCTGTACCACGTTCTGAAGTCTGAGGGTACAGCAGCATGAAGTGTACAGACATTTGCACACCCAGTTAGCATGGATATAAATAGCAATATCAATAGTGAGGCATGCCTTAAGCAAGTAGAATGCTCTATATGTCTCAATCGTAGGGTATGTACCCACACAGCTCTCTACATTCCCATGCAATGCCTTCAGTGTCTACACTGCTATTTTTAAGCTATGTAGTGCCTTGCTTTCTCCATTGCAGTGAAAGGCTCCAGCAGCAGGGAAGGCCTCTGCGGTGGGGAGACAGCAGGGAATATCTCTAGCAGTTCCCCACTGCTGGAGTCCTTCCCTGCTACGTCCACCTGCCTGAGCCTTTCACTGCTGCATGCAGCTACATGTCACGGTGGACACAGCTTGCCTTTCACTGTGGCATGTCGCTACACATGTAGTGCCTGTACTCCACATGATGATGCCAGTGTGAACAAGGAAAGTTACTGCCAATCAAAAGGTGGTGTTACAGGGTTTTCTTCCTAGCTTCTCAATTAACTTCTTTAGAAAATAAAGATTAGACACTGGGTGGTAGCTTTAGGTCTCTGCCTTTGAGCAATTATTTCTCTTTGTACTGGTTGGCCCATTATATGTTTTAGGATGACTGGTAGATTCCCTCATCAGAAGCGTGACATTGTTAGTAGAGGTCCCAGGCATTCCCTAATCTCACCAACCAGGAAGAGCCTGGATCAGTCACATGCAGTGACCCTGACTGTTTTCAATGCTTCCACAACTACTAGTTGTGCAAATGGGCTAACCTGTTGGGTGTTAAGCACTGTCTCTGGTCCTGCTCTCATCTTGTTCTTCTTGGAGGCCTATGAAGACATGAGGCCTCTGTAAAATAAGAACTTATTAAAGCAGGAGATGCCGTACTTTAAAGTTATGTGGAGGCTGCTTGGGTTTAGAAAACTACAGCCTGCAGAAGTACTTCAGGGCATGACTCTGCAGCCTCTGACAAAGGAGAGAGAGGCTCCCCTTGCATCCCTTTTCACAATTGTATAGGTTCCTGTATTAATTCTTCTTGCCACAGATTCTCTAGTTTTATTCCTTCCAGCTTCATGGGCCACAGGTTGTCTCAGAACTATAACAATCTGTGGGATTGTGATGCATGGCTAGAAAGGGTTAAACATCCTGCAAAATAAATAACCCTCAAAAGACAGGGGGAGAAATGATGTTTGTGTTTGTGTATATACATAACATATTAGTAGGCTCACAACATAATCAATAGTCCCTGTCTATGCTGTATTCTGATAATTCAGAGGCCAAAAGAACATCCTATCATTTAAATGAAATTGTAAATACGGGATATCTCAGTATTCATCTCTCTTTGAAATGTACTGTGACTGGTGGAGGAACAAGCAAATGGCCTTATGTTAATTCATATAGCTAAGTACTGGTGAGGAGCTCCTTCAAAATAATCCTAATTACCTTTTGTTTACCGAGGAAATTCCAACTTGTCAAAGACATGAAATTGTATAAAAGATCACTAGGTCCTGATTCTGTCATCAGGGGAAGTTCGAATCACAAGACTGAGGTCCCAGTTATGCTGGTACACCCTGAATGTGAGATTTGGACATTAGTCTATAACCTATGAACTATTTCTGAAATAGCTACAAAGCTCACCATTTCTGCTATGAATCTGAACCTCAGTGAATTGAACTCATATCTGGATATATACTGATCTTTTAACCATTCTCTCTCTCTCTTTTTAATAAATTTTAGTTTAGTTAATAAGAATTGGCTGTAGTGTGTATTTGGGTAAGATCTGGAATATTCAATAACTTGGGAGGTGCCACCAGATGCCTCATCGTTTTTTCTGGGAGGTAATGTATACAATTCTTTGGGATTGGTAGAACTTTTTCTTTTATATGATGAAATTAAGATTTTTCAGAAATCATCATATTTGACTTAGGTACCTTGATGGAGGCCTGAGGCTGGATCACATTAAGGGAACTGTGTTGTCTGAACTTCTGAGTAACCAGTGAGATAATAAAGAAGCTGTTTTATGCTAGCTTGGTAACTCTTAAGTATTGGAATATCCACCAGCTTTATGAGGATTGTCTGTCTCATTCTTTGCAGCTCATCCTAATTGAGTGGCCAGAGCTGGCTCCCCACTAGGACCCCGGTCACAGGAATCAAAGAGGGAAACCTTCAGTGCTAGAATGTCAATAGTTGCATGGAAGAAGGAAGTCATGTGCATGATTGCCAATGTGAAGCTTTGATTTTTGCCTTGCACAAATAGATGCAATCACCTCACCATCTGCAGCATTCCCTTGTATTTCTCTATATTTAGGAAAGGGAATATTGAAGATACCAAGGTAAAGTTAGAGCTTGTCTAAACAAACATTAATTTGCAGCAAGCTGGGAGTGCATGGCAAATTCACATTAGTGCCCATTTGGAGCTACCAGCTGGGCACTAACAGTTCCATGGTGCACTTTGATGTACTTCTGCTTTAAAGTTACTCACACACCAGGCTGCCATGAAGTCTTCATTTAGATAAGCCCTTCTTTATCTCAACTGCTAATTGGCTTTTGTAAGGATAAGAAAAAAAATCTCCCATTTACTGGACTGCAGCATCTTTTTTCATACACTAAGAAGGTATGGCGTTCCATACTCTGAGTACATTCTATTCTTGTTAAGTACACAACTTGGGTTAACATAAAAGGGAGTTGTGTTCATCAGAACAGAATTACAGCTGGGCTAACATATTTAAACTTGGCCCTTTTGTTTGAGCTGTATGGCAATAGATCAGGATTTCTACAAATGTGTTTTGTATTTAAATATTTTGTGCAAACATTTGCAGGCTATAGAATGCTTGTGAACTGTTTGCTGCAAATATTCAATATTCACTCACAAATTACTAGACTAGTCATCTAAGTGACATGGTATTTCTGTTCTCTGACTGGATGATCATAACTTCTATATTTAGGCATTCATCGTGTTTAATTTATTGGGGGCTTTGATTGTCTTAGGGAGAGGATGGGAGCACTTAGAGAGAAGTAGATGGAGAGAGCCAGGTCTAGGGAGTTTTAAACTTTTCCCTTTTCCACAAAAGCATCATGTTCTTATTACATACACTTACACCCCACCCCATAAGTCAAAAATGCCTGGGGTTCCCTCCCAAATCTGAGGATATATAGAAAATAAAAACTACTGGAAACCAGACCGATTGCTGCTCATTGAGGCAGGGTTCATTGTCTCATTCACACAGCAGTAGCAGTTAAAGCACATTCCTTCCACTCTTGTTGCAAGGATGCAGTATATTCTACAAGCAGTGCACCTGCTGAGCTATGAAAACACCTGCAGGCATCTCTGTTTTAATCTCTCAATTCCGAAAAGGTCTCATTCCATAACAGAGAATTCATTGAGCACAGTGGGAGCTTGTAAAGTAGCAAACCAATAAAATGCTGCCATTTCATTCTATACCGATTTTTTTTTTCATATTCTCTGAATTGCCTACATGCATTGAAGACAGTTTGTATTTTTACACAGAAATTCTGTGCCATTTCAGCTTCTATATTTTAATCCAAGTTAAAATAACATTTTTTGTGTTTGCATAATTTGGTTGGATTTCAACTAGAGCTGTCGATTAATTGCAGTTAACTCATGATTAACTCAAAAAATTAATCGCAATTAATTGCAATTTTAATCGCATTGTTAAACAATAGAATACCAACTGAAATTTATTAACTAGTTTGGATGTTTTTCTAAATTTTCATATATATTGTATTCTGTATTGTAACTGAAATCAAATAGTTGCACTGTAAAAATATAAACAAAAGAAATATTTTTCAATTCACTTCATACAAGTACTGTAGTGCAATCTCTTGTGAAAGTACAACTTTTACATTTAAAAGTTCTTTTTTCATGATAAAGAGATTGCACTACAGTATTTGTATTAGGTTAATTGAAAAATACTATTTTGTTTTTTTACAGTGCAAATACTTGTAATATATAAAGTGAGCACTGTACACCTTGTATTCTGGGTTGTAATTGAAATCAATATATCTGAAGATGTAAAAAACATCAAATTTAATTTTTTCAATCGTCAGATTAATTTTTTCAGTCCAGAACATACAAAAGAAGAGGGTGTTCTTAAAATGGCCTGAATTCACTTTTCTTTCCCTGTATTGGTGGGAAGAAGGTAACAGTAGTAGAAAAATGGGGTGAGATGGGCAGGAAGAAAGAAAGCTGGGTTTCTAGTCATGCTGGCTACTCTAAAAATGCCAACACTTCATGACAGAAGCAGCATTGCAGGAACTTATTCCCTTATACTTTCCCTCCTGATTCTCCATACCAGCCTGGGTGTGTGGCGTCTCTCCCAGTCACTGGTGCCATCTCTTGCAATACTTGGTGTTTTTTCTTAAAGCCCCAGCTCCTGGAACCAGGTGCTTGTGAGAACCTGAGCTTCCATTTTAAAACAGAGCACATTTCTGGTCCTCTTGGTTAAAGCTTAACAGCATGAACTCTATAGCCTCAAACCAGAACACAAATAACTTAAAAAAAACCCCATGATTGAAGCTAATTGTGATTTGGCGGAGTGGAGTGCTGAGCCATGGAGGGACTGCCTCATGATTTTTGAATGTGGTTGGCCTTACTGTCATTGTATGCACCATTCATAGAAAACTGGTACATCAGTCACTACAATGTAGCTAAAACTACAAATGTTGATCACTGAATCTGATGAGTGCATCTAGCTAAAATTTTAAGCGCAGCACGCTATCATTTTACTCAAATCTGAGGCATCCTACAAGTGATAGCAATGTAGTCTCAATTTTTTGTAACTATCATTTTTAATTTTAGAATTGTAGCCAAGATCACTTAAATGCTTCTAAAAATTCAGCCTAGAATGACGATAAGCTGCATGTGCGCTCATAGCATAGCCATACCCTCACTTATCGCTGCTGCTGCCTGAAACAGGAAGAGTTGAGGGGAAAATGGGGCAGCAAGGAAAAAGAAACCAGGAAAGACTTTGCATGCAATTCCCCCCATCTCACCACCACCCATACTAAGGAGAATCAGGCAGCCTGGTTCTTCTGTTTCACTAGCATAAAGGAAAAAATTGATGATAGATCTAAATATAGTACAAAGCTTTCCAATAAGATGGGGAATGAAGACAAGCACAAGAGATTCTCTTATATTAATGAAAAGCAACTATTGTGCTGTTCCTATTGTACTTGGTCAGCAGGAGTATGATCCCTAGCACTGCCAGTCAAGCTAGTATTTCATAGTGGCCAAGTCAGAATTTGTCCTTGGCTGACGAAGACAGTGGTGATGGGATGTTTTAGAAATGGGTATTCTCTGAATAAAACCTTTAGATTCTGGGATACAGGTAGAAGAGATCACACCAACTACCCAGGAGCATACTTTCGTTTTTGGATAACTCTGTGCGAATACTGTAGGGCTCATAGTAGTTTTTGGTTTGCTCACTTCTGCTATAAGGCAAGTAGCGTACCTTGGTAAGAACTTTACCTTCTATAAAAGGCCTAGTAGGCTTAGCAATATCTATATCTATATACACACACACGAGAGAGAGAGAGAGAGAGAGAAACTATATTATATAAACAAACATTGGAGCAAAAGACCAATACTGTATATTGTTCCTACGATCAGATTTCAAGCAGGAATCAGTAACACATGGAAGATTTTGTACATGCATCTTAACTCATTCCTAGCTGTATTGTCCATAGCTCTTCCACTTGAAAAGACCAATGATGACAGGATTGCAGTTTAGTCAAAGGAAAACTTTAGAGGGTGAAAAGAACTGAACTATTTACTTGCAATTCATTGTAGAATTACACCCTTGGTTTTGTCAGGGAATTTGAGGCATTGGAAATACTAAATAAACATTAGTAGAACAATTTTCAAATAAACAAAATACCACAAAGTGCACTGAGGCACTGCAGCCAGGGAGAATTCTCAACAGGTGCCAGCACAGATGTATTGAAGCATTTCCATGCATCACTGCAATTAACAGCATCTGGTCGTTTAGGAAAAGAGGGTTTCCACAGACCCAAAGTTCAGTAGTTTAATACAGGACATGTAAATGCTAAAGGTTTGCTGCACCTTTAAATTAGACATGCATTAACTGAGCCAGACAAGAGCACCACTGACCAACTCATTCCTTTTGATGTTTGAAAGGATGTGTCAGTTGAAATAAATAAATATTTGTTGCTATTTCCCAGCTTATTAGGAAAATTTTACCTTGACAGAAAAATGAGTATTGGCAAGTAGGACAGATTGTAGCACAAGCAGCTAAGTGTAAACAAGTCAGCCTGTCCGCTGCAGAAAATGCTGGTTTCTAGAGCTTTCCGGCTGGTAAAGTGCTAGATAACACACAGTAGTTAGTAGTAGTTTTACAATAGTTGCCATTTGGGAACTCCTGAGAATCTTCTCACCAGCCCTCCCCAACTCTTAAGGCTTGTTCTGGTAGACAGGCTCAGAATGAAGCATTATTCAATCATTCTGGACCTTATAAATTTGAGTTTAGGGAATACAGACTCCAAAATCTGACAGGAATACAAGGGGCACCTTTTACCTTTTGAAATGGCACTCCCTTATACTGTAATTTTAAGCACAATGAAGCCCATTACCTCAACTTTGCTTCCTGGATCATGAGCAGCAGCAGCAAAGTAGACCACCTCCTGTACTTCTTCTCGAGGCCGTGCAGAATTTTTTCCAAACACAACAAGCCCATCTTTAGTGCGTGGTGGAAAAGCAACAAAACAATAACTGGGAGGAGCCACAGCCATCCTAAAAAAGTAAAGGGAAAAATATAATGCAAGTCTGACTAATATTTCAACAAACTTTCAAAAATCATTAAATACATAGCTAGAGCTGGAAAACAAATATTTCACTGTCATATTCATCTTATTCCCTTATGTCAGTTAAGTGCAGTTAGTGAAAGAGAAACAGGTCAGATCAGCTTAGTCTTATTTCGGGTTCGATAAACACAATCAAATTACAGTGAGTTACATACTTCCCATACACATCTGTGAAGGCAGAGGTGTAAAGGGCAGGGAAGAAGAGAAGGTGATTGTGCCTTGGTAATAAGACAAGTCAGCCTTTGAAGAAGGAAGATACTAAACAACTCTGATGCAGAGTAACACTTGAC
Organism: Chelonoidis abingdonii; assembly: GCF_003597395.2. Classification (NCBI taxonomy): domain Eukaryota; kingdom Metazoa; phylum Chordata; order Testudines; family Testudinidae; genus Chelonoidis; species Chelonoidis abingdonii. The sequence continues at coordinate 68,867,946 of NC_133770.1, forward strand.
CTACAAGCATTCTGGTGACTCAGAAATAGGCACTGCACCAGAGCAGAGAGATGCAGAAGAATGTTAAATATTCTACTGTAGTCGTCATCATCTAATGCAGTTTAAAAAAAAAAGGATGAGTGATCTCTCAAATGGTTTAATGGTATAACTGGAACTAGGACTAAAAATACATAAATCACAAGTGGTAGCGGAGGCTGCTTGTCAGTTTAACTACCTATCCAAACAGAAGAGTTATAATAGTAACTGCTAAGTGATTGAACCTGGTTTTCTTCTGTGGTTTGTCTGCAGATTTTTAAACCTCAGGTTAATTGATTGCCAGTTTGTAAAGGCTAGTGTGGAAACTCCTCCGATGCTTTTATCAGGATACAAATGTTCAAAGTGTCCAAACTGCCCGTTAATATATTTATGAAGGTTAACCTGCTAACTTGAGGCAAAACACATCCTACCGTAAACAAACTACTGGATGACTATTCCATCAAACAATTATGGTTTGTCTTTAAGCGCAGAAACTTCATCTATCACAGGGGTAGGCAACCTATGGCATGCATGCGAAAGGCAGCACCTGAGCTGATTTTCAGTGGCACTCACACTGCCCGGGTCCTGGCCACCGGTCTGGAGGGCTCTGCATTTTAGCTGAATTTTAAATGAAGCTTCTTAAACATTTAAAAAACCTTATTTTACATACAACAATAGTTTAGTTATATAGTATAGACTTGTAGAAAGAGACCTTCTAAAAACATTTAACTGTATTACTGGCATGTGAAACCTTAAATTAGAGTGAATAAATGAAGACTCAGCACACCACTTCTGAAAGGTTGCTGACCCCTGATCTACAGATGTAAATTCAAGAGAAAATTATTCAAGACACAATACAAACAGTATAAGCTTCCCTAAAAAGAAAGGTGTTACAGTGAAAACATTTTGGGAAAAAATGCAACTGTTTACTTTGGTACTTCTGTAGCTCATCACCATGGCATCAGAGTACCTCCCAAATTAATAAAAACGAGATCTTCTCTGTCTGCAAGAGTCACTTTAAAAGTAGCAGATTTAAACAAAATGTATATGATCAAAAAGTTCCCAACAACCACTGCTCAAGTTATAGCAATGACTCCCTCAAATTTGTGGTGGTGTCTTTGGTCATTGACTTATATAATATCTGAAAACCTTAGACATCACGCACTCCATGCAATTCAAGACTTGAAACAAACATTTTTAAAACTATAAACAGAAGTGAGCAGGTTTTTTTTTTTTATTTGATTAGGTGGCTAACCTGAAATCCAGAAACAAAATTGTTTCTGTTTTTTCTTCACCAACATAAAAAAACCCAAAGATTTCATTTTGAGTTTAAACAAAAAACACTTAGTTTTTGGTGAGCTTTGGGGGTTTTTAGGTTAAAACTAAATTTCTAATCAAAAAAACTTTGAAACAAAGATTAAACATTTCAAAAATATTGAAGAAAAAATCCTTTTTTTCCAGCTGAAACTATTTGCCAAATTCAACCCAGATTCCAAAAATTACCTGATTTTAGGGTGGAGATCATTCAGCTCTTCCTGGATGATGAGTCATATTGCCACTAGTAGGTTAGAGTCACAGGGACAAAAGGTGGTATTGGAGCATTACAGTACTGACAGGTCTCTCTCACATACTATCCCTGACTTATACCCTACCTATTGGCTTGGCTCACCTAAATAGCATGCAACATTAAAAAAGCAGATATTTGACATTCTGCAAAATGCTGAAGCCCCTTTCAGCATAAGCAATTTTCTCAACAGCGAGGTCTTCGGCACATTAAGGACAAACTGTACTTATTTTGCTCACACTTTGAAAGCTGATACAGTTTCAACCAGCCTCAAATTAAGCTCTATATACTGTAGTTCTGATTTTATTCACTTCAGCAAGTGCTTATTCCCTTTTAAAATGTATCTATAGTATTTTTCTGATCCTACAGTAAGTTGTATGATACACCTTGTAATCACAGCCAATTTTACTGGAACCAATCTTCCAGCGTGCCAAGTACACCAAAGTTTTGAGTGCTACTGTTTGCGTCAAGACATACCACATTTGTTGAACATGTATCCAGCCACTTGTTTAAAAGGTTCAATCTCTAACGGTGCTCCAGCATGTCCATTATAACATCCAATATGGGAAATAGCTTTCCCACAGCAGACTTCAATGCAAATGACAGGTCAGTAAAAACAGAATCTCTAGTACTCTGGATTTTTTTTTTTAACTACCTTACAATCTTCCCCACTGTTGGAGTTCTGTTTGCCCCAATGCAGATATGTGTATGAAGTAAACAGCAGAGAAATACTGCAACCTAAAATAAAGCCCTTCACTTGATATACTGGCAATTTGGCTGGCAAAACTGATTAATATTCTCCTTACTTTTTTCTTCCATAAATATACTTAAGAGCCTGACACTAAACTCTTGTTCTGTGCATACATATATGGATGGGAGCACATATAGTTTTTTGGGTAGGAGTTATGCCTCATTCAAGCATGCATCACTGACACTTCAATTTCTGCCCCCTTCAGTTTGTTCAGAATGCTGCTGCTAAACTCCAACTTTGCCCATCTGGCTGAATACGCAGCAACCTTCTCTGAATGCCTCCATTGACTTATGTGATATCATATTTCAGCTTCTCACAACTTTCAAAGCACTACATACTGTTTATCTTGAGTTAAGTTCTGTGATGAACCACCCTTGTCTTTCCACCAGTGCTCTCAGCCTCCTTAGTTTATCAGATTCTCACAATCGCCTCCATGCCTCCTTCCATATTATGTCCTCCTGGAGCTCATCTTCAAGATCTCTACTCTATTCATATTTAAGACTTAAAGACCTGCTTCTGTCATACTGTCTGTACTGAATTCAGTTGGCTTGTATATACAGTTATCTATTGTCCCTCTTTCCCTAACCTGTACTTGTCATCCTTAGATGGTCCTCTGATCAGGGATTGTTCTTAAGTTTTTGGAAAGAATAGCACATAGCCTGTACTGCTGTAAATCCACTTAGAAGAATGTCTCTTACTATATTGTCAACTACAGAGGCATATTTTGTGTTATTTCAACATTTTCTAGTGCACAAGCCCATATTCTCATACATATACTCTTCATACATAAACTATAGTGCTCCAGTGTAGACACTTCTATTTAACCAAAGAAACTCTCCATGACTATGCTAACTTAAACTTGCACTACATGATCACTGGCACTGTTCTAACATGTTTCTCTGAAATGCAGTGCTTAGATGCAGCAATTCTTGGAAACCAGCACAGGCAGATGTGATAGCAGTCAATGGTTTTTGTTCATTAAAACATTGAAAACCAGCAGTTACCTATATTGTGAAATAGACATCACACCATTAAGAGTTAAACAGAGGTACCTACTACCAATTTAAGGTTAAAAATCCTAATCTTCAGCCAGTGTAAATTATTCATAACAATGGAAGTACACAGATGGACAACAGCTGTGGATCTGGCCCTGTACCAGAAAGTTTTAATTTCCCCACATTCTGTGTGTGAGCAGTTAAGTAGTTCCAGGTAGGTTATTTGTGAAAGATTGATAATACACTGGTTTGATGTAGATCAGAAGAGACAGTATGAAAATCAGAAAACAATCCAATTCTGCAGTGATATCTGAAGTGACAACTCACAGGTAATGAATATCATTTGATTGATCTCACTCATCAAACTGCAGTTTGATAAAAATTAATTATAAAGGGAACTTGGCTTTATATGCTGTTACCTTTGTATTTCTTTAGTTGTCTTCTGGTTACCATGGCAGTCTACTTAATGTGTGCCTGTACAATATGAAGAACCTTTGATTTAACGTGTTCCTTTATTTTCCAGTATAATCTCTCATTGTGATAAATTTCATTTAAAGATCGCAGAATTAAACTCAGTTTGACAAAGTCACCATTAGCAGCTAATCTGTGTAATACTTTGCTGCAGAAAGAAGATATAGAACAGAATGTCTTAGAGCCCTACACAACACACTGGATGTCCCACTGTGAAACATCAGCTATGACCTATATTAGAGTTTTAGAAGCCATGAGTCTTAACAACAGGATCAAGTTTTTGAATCAGCCTGTGCCATATTTTTAACCTAAAACTATGTCAAGGCAGATATGGATTACAAATCTAGAGATTTTATATTTTAAAGTTGAGATTTTATCTATCAGAGTCTACAATCTTTGGTTTACATAGATATTTGCACTGGCTTCATTTCCATGATATGAGTGCCTTACAAATTCTAAGGTACATTAAGAAGGATATTAAGTTCCTATTAGACTCTCATGTTATTTATCCACATAGGATTAAGTTCTCAAAGCGAAATATGGGGAACACAGCGGCCATTATTGTTCACTGAGTCTGTGCAGGGGAGGGTAGTGACATAGGTGAGACACTACAGCCATCTAAATAAATCTAAGTGATGCATGTGCTGTTCCTGGTTTTGGTTTTTATAACCAGTGCTGTCACAGCAGTGCAGGCATACAGCATAGATTGCAATATCCTGCAGGACATCACATCTTTAACAGGCTCACTCCATCGTGCAGAATCTCTGGACTCATCAACACTGTGTATACATGCGTACACCCCTTTATTTTCATATTTTAAAAAGCCAAAGACAGTGAAATATCCTCCACATATTTCCCATTTTAAGTACCAAAATTTCTTTAACTGAAGAAGGGTGAATGGAGAGGAAAGGTGAATGGAGACGAGGAGACATCTCCATTTTTTTTAAATGGACAACTATATTTGATATTGGGACAGAGGTAAAGACTCGTAAAAATGGAATGAGACTTAAATTACCTATGAGTTTTAAAAGAGAGAGATTTCAAGGCCAGAATGTATCATAAGATCATCTATTCTGACCTCCTGTAGATCTCAGGCAATTAACTTCACCCAGTTACCCCTGTAACTTCACTAAAGCATACTTCCCAGAAAGGCATGAAGTCTTGACATGAAAACATCAAGCAATGGAGAATTTCTTCCCCTTGGCAGTTTGTTCCAATATTTATCACCTCACTGTTAAAATATTTGTGCATTATTTCTACTCTGAATTTGTCTAGCTTCAGCTTCTAGCCACTTGTTCTTGTTATGCCTTTGTCTGCTAGATTAATGAGCCCTTCAGTGCCTGATATTTTCTCCTCATGAAGATATTTATGCACTAATCAAGTAACCTTTCAATCTTTTTGATAAGTTAAATAGATCAAGCTCTCTGATGCTCTCGTATTTTTTTTTCACCCCTTGGATAATTTTGGTGGATATTTTCTGCATCCTCTCCAGTTTTTCAACATCCTTTTGAAAATCTGGGCACTAGAAATGAGGAAATGTATTGCTATTGGTCCCCCAAGTGCCAGAGGTAAATATCGCCTGCTAGAAGGGACCTGAGGTCCTCAAATTCAGCCCCTTGTGCTGAAACAGGACCAAATAAACCTACCATTCCTGACAGGTGTTTGTCTAACCTATTCTTAACCTCCAATGAGGCCCTTGGAAGCCTATTCCAGTCCTTACCTATCCTTATGGTTAGAAAACTTTTCTTAATAGCTAACCCAAATCTCCCTTGCTGTAGATCATGGACCGGCAACCTTTGGCACGCAGCTCGCCAGGGTAAGCCCCCTGGAGGGCTGGGCCAGTTTGTTTACCTGCTGTGTCTGCAGGTTCAGTGATTGCAGCTCCCACCTGCTGCGGTTCGCCATCCTAGGCCAATGGGGGCTGCGGGAAGCGGTGCGGGCTGAGGGATGTGCTGGCCACTGCTTCCCGCAGCCCCCATTGGCCTGGAGCGGCAAACGACAGCTAGTGGGAGCTGCGATCGGCCAAACCTGTGGATGCAGCAGGTAAACAAACTGCCCCGGCCCACCAGGGGGCTTAGCCTGGCAGGCCGCGTGCCAAATGTTGCCGACCCCCATTGTAGATTAAGCCTATTACTTCTCCTACCTTCATTGGACAGGGAGAACAATTGAGTACAGTCCTCTTTGTAACAGCCCTTAACAGACTTTGTAACAGACTTCTCAGGTTGTCCCCCTTCTCCACCCCCCCCAATCTTCTTTTCTCAAGACTAAACATGCCCAGTTTTTTTCTTTAAACCTTTCCTCAGAGGTCAGGTTTTCTAAACCTTTTATCATTTTTGTTGTTCTCCTCTGGACTCTCCAATATGTCCACATCTTTCTTAGTGTGTTGCCCAGAATTGGACTCCAGCTGAGGGCTCACCAGTGCTGAGCAGACTGGGAAAATTACCTTCAGTGTCTTACACACAATACTCCTGTTAATACACCTTAGAATATTGGCCTTTTTTGCAGTTTCATCACATTGCTGACTTGGCTTGTTGGAATCCTTTCATCTGCGAGAGACAGTGGGAATTGCGGCCTATGATGTAGATGGTTTGCAATGTCTCATGTGAATGAATAGTCCAATCTGAGAGTTGCATGATCTTTGGCAGTTACTGCAAATGTATGTACATTTGTTGGGAGATGCTTGCTTCCTATGGGCTCTTTTCTCTTCAAGCTGTAGTAGCCAGCTTCTGTCATGGACTTTGATACCCTGATTGAGACAATGGTGCCACTTGTTACGATCACTTGCCAAGATTTCCCATTGGTCAGGATCAATTCCAAATTCCTTCATATCTCACTTGCATGTGTCTTTATAGCGAAGCTTGGGACGTCCTGTTGTTGTTGTTCCCTCTGATAACTCGCCGTATAGCATGTCCTTGGGTATGCGTCCATCTTATTGCTGACATTCAATTTGTTATCCACTAAAACCTCTAGATCCCTTTCAGCAGTACTGCCTCCTTGATAGTTATTCCCTGTTTTGTAGTTGTGCATTTGATTTTTTCTTCCTTGGTGCAGTGCTTTGCACTTGTCTGTACTGAATTTCATCTTGTTGATTTCAGACCAGTTCTCCAATTCACCAAGACTGTCTGAATTCTAATCTTGTCCTCCAAGTGGTTGGAACCCCTCCCAGTTTGGTATCATCCACAAATTTTATGAGCATACTTTCCATTCTGTTATCCAGGTTATCAAGGTATTATTCCCACTTTGAACTTTAGCGTCCAGAAAGTGGGGACCTGCATGTACCCCTTTAAACTTAATTCCTAGCTTAGATCTGATAGCGCTGCCACCAACCAAAAATATAGTGTTTTGGTACACTTCCTGTCCCCCATAAACCTTCCCTGGGGGACCCAAGACCCAAATCTCTTGGGTCTTAAAACAGAGAGAAATAAACCATTCCCCCTCCTTCCCCCTCCCAGACTTTCTCTGAGAGGTCCACTGATCCAAACTCCTTGGATCCTAAAACAGAGAAGAATTAACCTTTCCCCGCCCCTTCTCTCCCCCCACCACTCCCTGGTGAGTCCAGACCCTATCCCCTTGAGTCTTACACAAGGAAAAAAATCAATCAGGTTCTGAAAAAAGAGAGCTTTTAATTAAAGAAAGAAAAAATAAAAATTCTCTCTGTAAAATCAAGATGGAAAATGTTTACAGGATCTTCAGCTTATACAGACTAGAGGGATTCCTTCCCACCAGCCTAAAATACAAGTTACAGCAAACAGAGGTAAAATATCCTTCCAGCAAAATACACACTTGCAAATAAAGAAAACAACCATAAAGACTAATCCACCTTCTATCTAGTACTTACTATTTTGAACATGAGACTGTTTCAGAAAGATTGGAGAAAGATCTGGTTGCACGTCTGGCCCCTCTTAGCTCCAAGAGAGAACAAAGAACAAAACAAACAGCACAAAAAAGACTTCCCTTCACCAAGATTTGAAAATCTCTTGTCCCCCAATTGGTCCTTTGGTCAGGTGTCAGCCAGGTTCACTGAGCTTGTTAACCCTTTACAGGTAAAAGGGACATTAACCCTTAACTATCTGTTTGACACAGGTCATTAAACAAAAATATTGAATACTGTAGTCCCAGACCCAAGACATGCTCTTGCAGGCTGCCACCAGATACATCCCCTCCGTCTGACTGTAAATCATTGCTTGTTGAGTACAGTTTTTCAACTGGGTTTGCACCCACCTTAGAGTAAATTCATTCAGACCACACTTCCTAGAGTGTCATGTGCATCTGTGTCAAAACCTTATTAAAATCAAAATCATCACATCTACAGCTTCCCCCTTCCACTAGGCCAGCAACCTGTCAAATAAGGAAGTTAAATTGCTTTGGCATGATTTGTTCTTGACAAATCCCATGTCTATTACTTATAAACCTTTTATCCTCTAGGTGCTTATAAATGAATTGTTTAATAATTTGCTCAAATGTCTCTCTTAGTATCAAAGTTAGGCTGACTGGTCTAATTCCAAGCTCCTCTTTCTTCCCCTTTTTAAAGATAGGTACTATGTTTGTCTGCACCCATCTTTGAGAACTCATGGAGGATAATTGCTAACAGTTCAGAGATTATTTCAGCTAGTTCCTTAAGCACCTGAGGGTGCATTTCATCAGGCCCTGCTGACTTATGTAAATATTTTTAAAGTTAGATGCATTCAACCTGTTCTTATACATTCAAGGATCTCATTAGACCTATTTGCCAGAGCCTTACACTAGGAAGAAATACTTTTAAAATAGTTTCAGAATTGCTACACAATATGTAGCAAAGAATGAGTTTTTGGAAACCTCTGAATTCACTATATAGATATGTGAGATCACCAAAATGGGTATATACTGCATGGGAGAAAGTGAAAGGCTTTGAGAGATGGTATTTATGAAAACCTTCACTTATGGGTACATAGGATAGTTACATTCCCAATTACGTCCTTTCCAGTGTAGGACGTACCTCAAGTGTAGGTTGCCAAAAAAAATAAGTCTTTTTTGTAATTTTTTCCCCCATGGAGAACTTTATTCCCAAATGCACTTTAAGGAAAAATGCATTATTAAATTCCATAACACAACTGCACCTATATGTGAGCCGTTTGCTCAAACAACTAACTAATACCACACTTTCCTCTGACTAAGGTGTAAGTAATGGATCTTACCACATTTTATGGTCATCCAGTTATAAGTGTGTCATTATTTTAAGTCTTTGATATAAAAATTTAAGTTGGTGCAAACAAAGTTTATTGACCCAGTGATAAAGGAAGGGTTTTTCAGCATGCACTAGACACTCTCAAAACCAGCTGAGCCAATTTTTATTGTGTATCTGCAATTTAATTTTAAGATTAAATTCTGTTCTTCAAAGATTTCAGTAGAGGAGGCAGCAGAGACAAGGTCCGAGGCCAGAGAAAAAGGGAAATTAAATGGAGGAAATGAGGGGGAAGGGCTTAGTTCTTGGGAAAGAAATACTACTAAAGAAAGTATTCATTTTGTGCTAGAGTTGCTACAGGAATGAAGTGATGTGGGATGGTGTTTTCAGAGGAGGCAGTCCATGAGCATTTCAGGAAGCAGTCCTCAAACTTTTCCATAGTGTGAACTCATGTCCTAGGCCAACAGGGCTCTTACATAAGGAAAAGAAGCCACAGCAGGAAAGATGGTCCAGTGTTTGGAGCTCTGGCCTCATACTTGGGAAGCCCATGTTCAACTCCCTGCTCTGCTCAGGCTTCCTGTATGGCCTTGGGCAAGTCACTTGGGCCTGGTCTACACTTAAATTTTGCTGTAATAGCTATGTCTGTTTGCAGTGTGGAGAGAAAATAAATTAATCACACCCCTAAAAGACATAGATATGCCAGGAAAAGTCCAAGTAGTATAAACACAATTATACCAGCAAAACAGTGCCCTTGCTCTTACAGCTTATTTCATTTGGGAACTGGAAACTTTCAGTGGTATAAGCTGGATCTTCCTGACATGGCTTGCTAGAATAGTTATCTGGCAAATCCCTTCTAGTGTATAGTTCAAAACCAGCACTAGTTAGGGTTGAATTGTTCTTTTCATCATCTGTAAATAGGTTAACAAAGGGAACGAAACACGAAGGGAGACCTGACAAAATAGACCAAATCAGGTAAACGAGGAGTTTAAAAGCTCTGCGCGGAGGGCGGGGTGTTTTGGCGGGTGTGTGTCTCTTTGTGTGTAGTAGTCTCGCTGTCGTGCTTCTCGCTCTTTCGGCTATGAGAGATCGTCTATAATCTTTCAAACTTCTAAATTCATATCCAAGAGTTTGTGAGTACAAAGTTAGAAAAGACCGTAGCTTTTATCTAGGTTTTTTTTGTTATTTACCATGTGTGTAGTTTGCTGGAAGGTTTAAATTGGATATCTTTTTGAATAAGGCTGGTTTATATCATGATTTTTCTTATAAGTAATTGACTCTGTTATGTGTCACTTTGAACAACAGATTTTTTTTTGTCTTTTTTCTCTTCTCTTATATATAAAGCATTTCATTTTTGTATAAAACTGCTTGACTTTTCTTTCAGTTATGTGCATGTGGGATAGGAATACTCTATGTCAGGATTACCAGCTCATCTCAGTGGACATACTGGCGGAGGGGGGAAAGAGTAAGGACGGGCGGGAAGGTAAAATTTGTCCTCCTGTTTTTGTTTCAAGGAATTTGAAGATAAGAGAAATCGTCTCCTATATATTGTATTACCCAGGGCGGGAAATCTGGGAGGAAGTAAGAGCAGGTAGAGAAGAGGGATTATTTCCCGTTGGTGTTTGGAGACTTCCAGGCATCTGAGTCTTGGGTCCCCAAGGGAAGGTTCTTGGGAGACCAGAGTGAAGATAGGACTGATTCCTGTCTGGTGGCAGCGATATCAGATCTAAGCTGGTAATTAAGCTTAGAGGGTTCATGCTAGCTTCTCAGTTTATGAACGCTAAGGTTCAAATCTGAGTAGGAAGTTATGACAAGTGTAGCCAGGGCCTATATCTCTGTGCCTCCATTCTCCAGTCTCTAAAATGAAAAGAATACTTCTCTATCTCACAGAGGTCTGCGTTCGAGACAATGAGACACTATTTTGCTAATGGAAGACCAAAGTAACAGATAGGTCGATCATTTATAGCATGCTGACTTCCTCCAAGACATCTGGAAATTTGACTAGGATGATTTGGAGCAGTTTAGGAAATATAAGCTATGTTTTTATAATGTTTACATGTACGGTCTTGGTTTCGCATCCCCCAAAAAGTCAACCATGTATAGTGAGGACATGATTTCCAAACACCCTTAACTTGATCAAGTCACAGTCAATTTTGTCCAGAATAAGGCCACAGATTGCTACTCTGCAAGAATTACTTCCATACCTAACTTCAGATCTCAAAGGTCAGCCATTTTCACTATTCAAAAAACAAACAAAAAAATTCAAATAGAAAAAGTGTATTTTCAGCCTCTCCAATTTCAGGCATCACTGAACTATTTTTACTCAAGCTATTAAAGAACGTAGACACCAAGCAAAGAAATTTCCACTACAAGTTATAATCTATGTGAACACAGGACTTGATAGTGGATGCTTTTATAGGGTTTGTTCCTCAATTTTACTTGGAAATATTTATCTAGTGTATTAGAATTACAAATACTTAGATATTAATACTTTGCAATGCCTTCCTCTTTAGCCAATCTGACTCTTATTTCTGGGAAAGTAAGATTGCACGCAAGTGTTTTTTGCCTACGAATGGTCCTTTGTCTTCAGATTGCAAAAACAACAGTCTGACAATGAAAATGCAGCATTTCAGTAACTAGGAAACAGTCTACAGAAAAACTAGACAAGTGTGGGAAAGCTGGGTCAGAATAAAAGTCTGTCTTAATGTTTAACTAGCGTTTACTGAACTGAATGAATACTCAGTTTTTGCACTGTTTTAATTGTCTGTCTTGACAAAGCGCGCTGTAGCTTTATCTCAGTGAAACCAAAAAATTCTCCCCATAGTGTCATATATTAAAAGATCTTTAGATTTAATATGAAACCCCAGGTTGGCTAGGGTTTTAGGGTTAAGTGATTTTGATATACAAAGCAGGTATCTGGCCAGTAGATTTATTTAACATTTCCTGAACAGTGGAAACTCAAAATTCATAATCTCCAAACAAGCTATTTATGTTTATAGACCTATTTCTTTAAGGAGTGTAACAGAGCACTGCTGTGCTACAAGGAAATATTAAAAATAACTGGTGGTTCTGCACCAACTGTGTTCTAATTCATCAGAATGGAGAAGTATTATAGTTTGGTTGGATTGTTTCTTTATCAAATAATAATTTTAGAAATACAAAATGTTACAATACATCAAGGTGTTCCTCCATAAAGCCTTACATGAAAGCCCAAAGTGGTCTCTACATTTCCTACAGCTACACAATCTCTTCATGGACATACTTTGAGCGGTGTTGGAGGAACACCAAAACAATCAGTACGATGCATTTTCAAACAATTTCTCTTGGTTTGTCTTAGCTAAGATCATATGGGCTCGTCTTTACGAGAAAGTTAGGTAGTAGTAGAACACGACATGGAGGAGGGGGAATTTTAACATGGGAGTTACGACTTGGCAGTCAGTGTAGACAAGTTGTGTGCGTACATGTTAGTTTCCATAGGGTTTTACCAATGACAAGCTAAGTTAATATTGTGTCAGCTGATTGTGGTTAACAATAACATGACAGATTGTCCCTGTCTTCACTGACTTAGGATTTATTAACATAACTTGACTCAGTTTGTTTTAGCACTGCCTAAAGGTCTAGTGAAGGAGCACATAGTTGGTTTACACACACTTGCTCATTATTCCATCCTACATAATCCACTATCGGACTCTTTGATCCTTGATTTCCCTGGTGTTAATCACTCTTTTTATTTCCATTAAAGTGCCCTGCAAAAGGGTTTTTTAATCTTTAAAGAACTCCACATTTACATCTTTAATGCTTGCTAAGAGCAATACTCAAGTCATTCACCAATACATAAAATCTTTCAGTGCCTCCCATCCTAAGACAAATCAAAAGTCTTAAAGGAATGGGATGAAATGAAGTTTTGGATCCTCGCCCCCCCCAATCATCCTATAACAGCCAGCTAAGTTTCATAAATAAGGCCCTCCAAATCTTGCCTTGAGAACAAGAAAAAAATAGCCTCTGCTAGGGCCAGAGATATTACAGAATTTAAAGGAGTACACACTGCAACCATCAGAAATTGTTTACACCAATGGCTATTTATATAGCACCAAGAGTATGCTGTGCTACAACCTCTCTAACTAGAAAAGGTTTGTTACTGGGCGCCTTACAAATCACAGCTGAGATCACCTATGTTGTCTGTTAATAGTCTTCAGTGGGAGGAAACTGGAGACAGGTTTTGGGTTTTTTTTTTCCTTCCCTAGTGAAGGTCCTCAGCATTGGAATTTGCTTCTTCCCTGACAGGAAAGCCTAAGTTGGCTGACATTCATGGGGCACCACATGTTGTCTTTGGCATTTCTGTGCTGGTGGAGAGAAAACCAGTTCAGCTTTGTTGAGACAGGGAAGTTAATTGTGGACTTTGTAATAATTCAAATAACATTTTACATATACCTAGAGTAGAAATCTATTTACATATCTTTAACATTAGTGTGTATATTTTATGTGATCTGAGATGCCAATCTCTTTTACAAGTCTGGCGGTGTCTTGACAGTACTTGTATGTACAAATTATTAAAGATACATGACCATCATATCCTGCAGAAGAGGAAACTGATGACCCAAAATACACCTAATAAAAGCAAGATTCATTCAGCAGCAGGGCTGGAACAAAGAAGAGAATCTGATATGCAAGTCACAAAGAGATAATGGTTCACAACTTGAGGCACTGGAAGGTTTTAAAAATTAAAAAATATGCAATGTTATGCTTAGAGCCCTGTGCGGATACAAAAATGTGGATCTGCGTCTGCCAGAATCAACATACATCCGACCTGCGATCCGCTAGCTGTATTTTATGTGTATCCACAACTGTAGCAGCAAGCTGTTTCACAAGGGCTAGCAATGGCGGAAGAGGACAGAGATGAGTTAGCAGGGAGGATCTTGCAGAGAAGAGGTGGCACAAGGGCAAAGACTGGAGCTAAGGGGCAGTGCAGGGGCGGGGTCTTGAAGTGAAGGGGCAGCACAGAGGCTGGAGGGAAGGGGCATCACATCACGAGTTGCTCCTGGAAGCTCACGAGGGATGGCAGCAGCACTACCGCATCATGGCAGGGCAGAGGGAGGGGCGCCAGCGCCCTGCCCGCACCAATTGCTGGGGGTGGGCCCTGCTGCCCAGGAGCACGGCCAGTGCTGCCGGGCCAGTCCATGGTCAGAACACTGGCACTGCCTGAGGGGCCCGAACTGCTGGACAGGAAGCAGCACGGCAAGCAGGTGCCGGACAGCCCTGACTCCAGCCTGCTGCCCAGCCCCAGTCCATTGTCAGAACACTGGCACTGCCTGCGGGGCCCGAACTGCTGGACAGGAAGCAGCACGGCAAGCAGGTGCTGGACAGCCCTGACTCCAGCCTGCTGCCCAGCCCCAGCCACTGGCTGCTGGCTTCTGGCCCCGTGTGCGCTGCATCCCCCATACTGCCTGGGCCGCATGCCGTGGGACAGGTGCCGCATGTGATCGACTATCTGCATCTGATTGACTATCCGTGGATATTAAGCAGATATCCATGGATTTGTACGGCTCTCATTATGCTGTGACTATACTGGGGTGGGGTGGGAGGATCTGCAGTAAAAAATCTTATTTGTGCATAAAATGGCTAAGAGGAGAGTGGTCCTATGGACAAAGCACAGGACTTTAGGCATAGCATGTATTACATGCTGCATATTCAGACAGAATACACAATTAAAATCACTTCTGTAGAGCAGGGTTAAAGGAGACAGAATGAGGAATAGAATATAGATAGAGGAGGTAGCCATATTATGCTGCACTGTATATTGATACCAGCATCTATGCGTTTGAAACTTACAGGTGTAGGTTAATTTAATTAATGTTGTGTTGTGTTCTCTGTTGGGTTTATGAATAGGTTATCAAGCATACTTTTGCATGCATAGGTTCTGGAACTAGGGATGCTGCCACACCCCTTGGCTTGAAGTGGTTTCCATCATGTACAGGGTTTACAGTTTGGTTCAATGGCTCGTAGTACCCCCACTATACAAATTGTTTCAGCACCCCTGTTTGCATGTGCCTATTTTTGTCCGGGGGAGGGAGAGGTGGCACAGCCAAAACTTATAACTCAAACAGGAGGCTCAGCTCAAAAGGTTTGAAAACCGCTGACTGAAAGGATGTGTTGACCCATTACACAGAAGGAGAACTTATTCCTGGGGGTATTCTGCACCACTGTGCGTGCATAATTAATGAGCCATGCATATTTTTAAGTTTGGAGGCAGAAAAAAGGTTCTGCTGGGAAGTTGCTGCAGTTCCGCCTTTGCCCACCAGATAGAACAGAGCAGCAGCTCCTGGCCAGCTAGGGAAGAGAGAGCCTGCCTTCTTCACAGCGCCCATTGGACCAGGTCAGGAGACAGGGTCGATGGGGAGAAAGACAGGATAGGGCTGGGGGGTCAGATAGGGGCTCATAAGAGCTAGGAGGAGAGGACAGACTGGGTCAGGAGCTAAATGGCAGTGAAAGCACAGGGCCACATATGGATGAGGGTGGCTGAGTGGGGGCACAGAGACACATTGAGACAGAGGGAGTAGGTGCAGGGTCACATGGGGATGGGGGAGTGGGTGTGTTGAGTGGGGGGTGAAGGGACCCGTGGACAGGGCTACAAGGACACATGGGGACAGGGACAGATGTGCCAGACTGAAGGAGAGTCTAGGGGGTCAGCCAACATCTGCATGGGGGAAGCTCCCTAACAATCCCTTCCCACCCCCTAAAAAGCCCTGTTCCATACTTTTCCCATTCATACCCAACAACTCTCAAAGTTCACACCCAAGCTCCCTCTTAGCAATTACTTCTCTCTTCCTCAGTCCTTCATTACTCCTGACTCCCCCAAGCCTTTGCACTGCTTTTGAGGGGAGTGGGAAATACAGTTCTGTATTGTAGTTTAAATGAATTATTACTCAGTTCTGTATTAATATGCCTAGTAAGGAATCTATTGGTCAAAAACCATTTCCTGAATTGTTTTTGTTGTCCATATTGTTACAGAAATACTTGCTGACACGTATTTTGAAATAAATGACCAAAAAGAATTGAAACTGGTGTGATTAGATTGTGTTATCTTGACAAATAAAATATGCAGAATTTGAAAATACTGTGCACAGAATTTTTAATTTTTTGTTGCAGTATTCCCCCAGAAGAAAGAATTTCACCTTACATGCATACCTTGCTAATTCACACTGACCAGGTCATGTCACATTACTGAAAATTGCATGTCTGTGAGTAGGTGAACAAAAAAGGTAGAGAATGCATTAAAAGTATTTTGTTCACTTACTTTAAAAGATGTAGTTCAGTTTGTGTTGATAGTACCATAACTGAGCATAGTAAGTGTACCTAGTATGGCTTGTAACAATAATTACTAAACAAAAACACATCACTGCAGAACTCTGCTGTTTAAATGGCATCAGAGAAACTGGAATAGGCAGCAATTGTTGGTGCTAATTGTGAATGTATATGTTCCCAAAGTTCTACTGTATTTAAAGAGATTTAAGGAGCATCAGAGCACCCCGAGATAAAAATCTGTCCTTTGAGGCCACATTAAACAGAACTGTGTCTACAAGAAACAAGTCAATGTTGAAAGTTTACAAAATATAAGTGAGTGTATTAATTCCGTATCAACTGTATGCAGTTAAGTTTTTTCTGGGTAGCTAGGTTCACCAGCTATTTTCAGAGAGTTACAGTAAATATTAAAAAAAATAGTCATGCCTTGTTTTAGCAGCAAAAATATATTGTCCACCAAAATTTCTGCAAATATAAAACAAGCTCATAAACTGTAAATGGATTTGCTTACTTATCAGACATTTTGTAACTTGTCTATTTTCAGATTGTAAAAGGTGGCTTTGGGACTTTAACTGCTTGACAGATTTTATCTACTTTAGCAGTGTTACCTGTGACTGAATTAAGCTCTCTCCAGGCTTGGATGCTCTGAAATGAATGAGTGTCTTGTTTTCAATGGGAGAAAGCTTAAGCCCCTTCAAATACTTGGTTTTGTTGGTGTTTGTTTTGTTTTTAAGTGCAGCAGTTCGTTGTTTAGATATGTCTTAAAATTAGAATTAAGAGGAAATAAAGCAATAATTATCCACAGCATGTGCCTTGATGGCTGTCAGCAGTTAGTTAACCCTATTCCCATAAATTTCTAACAAAAGATTAATAAGGTTATTATAGTTGTTGGTATTATATTAATTTAAGTTATTAGTTTACATCACAGTATGAAGAGATTTATACGTTTTCCTATTTGCATCTGTTACAACACAATGGCTTCTCTCTTATCAAATCTAAGGCCCCATATGGTGCATGGCTTTACTCAAATGAGTAGTCTTATTAATTTTGGTGTGATAACTTCTATTCGCATGAACAATATCTTTTCATGTTTTGAAGACTGGGGCCTTAATATGTAGCCTCGGCTGTCTTCCACTTGAGCTGTTGCTAAAACATGTTATCCTTCTGAATTTTGGATATAAATATTGGTATAAAGTCCATTTTATAAATATAAGTACAGTACCCAACTCAATACATTATAGATTATAGGTCAAATTCAGTAAATACTTGCACATGTAAGTAACTTTACTCACTGGACTACTCCTACAAGCAAAATTAAGCATATATGAAGGGTTTCCAGGATTTCAAGGTGACTGTAAAGCTCCATTTTTTTAAAAAAAGAGAATAGTTTAAACCTTTTCTAGCCACTCTTTTTTCTTTTTAAGAATGATCAGAGATTCCTTTTTCATACTAGGGGCAAGGACAACACTTACTGATGTCAGCCTCAAAATTCAATGTCATTTGAGACCTTTAGCTTCCATCCTTACTCTTAAGATTCTGCATAGCAAGAACAAACATCAAAAAGCAAATAACTATTCAATCTTGGGATTTGTGGTTAAAAAAAAAATCGGATAACTATTTAGGAAAAAAATTGCATTAGTGTCACAACAAGTAACCCCCAAAAGCTGCATGCATTGCAGGTGTGCAAACCACTTCTTCAGAATGCTACTGTACTTAAGTAAATAAAGTGATATTTAAAAACTGCAAACATCACCTAACAAACCAGAATAAAATGCCCCACTTGTTCTCTGTAATCTGAACAAAACACCCATCAATCATTCCACAGCGTATTAGTGTGGGACTCTCTGGCATGATGTGTTCTAACAATTAAAATCACTTCTGTAGAGCAGGGTTAAAGGAGACAGAATGAGGAACAGAATATAGATGGAAGAGGTAGCCATATTATGCTGCACTGTATATTGACATCAGTCTGAACCCTTGTGACTGAAATATTTGGAGCTTGTGGTCATATTAAGGAGTCACAGTTAGTAAGGCAGACAAGATTGTTCTACCACGATGGAAGCAGATGAATGGAAAATTTCATACAGACCGTGAGCCACTCAGCAGACAAACTACTATTCAGGAACTCGAGAGGCTATAAGCATAGGGCCAAACATCTCTGGACACATTTGGTGCATGGGTAAGGGTATCCCTATACCGTACTCTTTATACTCCAGAGCTGTAGTGACACACATGACGAGCTACAGTCACAGTTATCTGGCTGGCTTAGACCCACCTAGCCCCATAGCGACGCACCGGGTAGGCAGGCTAACTCCCCAGCTCTGTCCACATCCTCTAAGCCCCGTGGTTTTCCACCTGCCCTTCGCAGACCGCGGGGCGGGAAAGGGGGCGCAAACTATGGCAACGCTTTCCAAAGCGGGTCTGAAATAGTCTAGGCGTTTGCAACTGAACAAAGGTTGAAAGCCAGCGCTGCGGCTCGGAAGATGGGCGCTCTCCAGCTGCGCCCCCGCTGAAGACAGCAATAAGCCGAGGGCCACGGCTGGCTCCGCGGTGGGTTCCTCCCGCGTGCCCGGAGAGCAGCGGTAGGAGCCGGGGGCCCAGCCCAACACCCCGAGCGCCCAGCTGGGGGGGGGGGGGGGAGGAAAGCCCCAAAGACCGGCTCAAGGAGGCGAACTGCAGCCCGCTTGCGCCAGCCCCAGGCGAGGCTGAGGAGGCCACGCATCTTCACCTGCAGAGCGGTTCGGGCTGCTCCGGCTACTCTCCAGCTCCGGGCTTGCGCTGCGATAGAAGCGCGAGGACGGCGGCTCCGGGAGCAGTCTCTCTGCACCAGCCCGCCCGCCTGCTTGCTCCGCGCCGGGGGCAGGGCCAGGCGGAGCGGGCTCCGCGGGGGTCGCTGCTGGAGGAGCCGCGCGAGGCGGCTGGCGGAGGGACTGGGCCGGGCTGGGTCTAGGCGCAGGGAGGCGCGCGCTCGGGGGGTGCCCACGCCAGGCCGTGCCCCAGGCAGGTCTCTTGCATTGCCTGGGGCGAAGGGGCAAATGACGGGCGCTCCGCGTGCACCCAGTTCCCCTCCCCGGCCTGGGGCCGCTTGGTGCACACGCCGGTCACGGGACGTGAAAATTGGACCAGCCACGTTTTGAACGGTTGGCCCAACTAAGACCCGTCCACACACCCAGGACATGCCGAGGATGTCTGCTGTCGTGGGGGGGCAGACACATGCAGGAGGCCGCTAGGCGTCTCCCACGTCTGCGGCCAGGACCCTCGCTCTGCACAGCCTTGAGCCTGCCTCAGTGCCATCCAGCCACCTCCTGCCTGGAAAGAGCGATGCAAAATCTAGAAGGGAAGGGCAAAGGAAAGGTGGAGGTCAGGACTGGAGGGTTAGGATGAACAGAGAGCATCAAAGGCCAGAGTCTTCAGAGGAAGAGCAGGGACAAGCAGGGATGGAAGAAGATCCGAAGGGACTGGTGGAGTTGGAGGAGCAGCATAGGGCATAGGAAACATCAAAGGACTAGTCTGACAATAGGGAAACAGAGAATCAGTTTATTGACTCTTGTGTCAAAAGAAAAATCTGAAAGAAAAACAATATATGTTATTTCTGGAACTGTGCACTCTATAATTAACTTTCTCCCAGCACCCAGTCCACAGAAAGAAGTTAAAATCTGATGATTTAAGGAATTTTTGTGAGGTAAGGGCATTTTTGGACACTGCTTCCATGAATTGCTGTTATGCACCCTTATGGTCTGCGTGAAATGAATTTGCAGTTCTCAGGCTGGTTTCAAGTGAGCAAATGTCCACATCACAGGAAATGCCCTCACAATTTGCACCCTTATTGGGAGTCTCCGCAGCAAAGATATGGACTAAGTGGGGATTTTGGTTGAATTATTCGCTCACACAGAGAGGTGGTTCTTTCAGAACAGAGTTGAGCCACATTGGCAAACTAGGTAATTGTGCCTGGATATGAGCTACATAACTGTTTACTTTGTTGTTAAATTCCCTCCAGGTATAAGATATAGAACATATATAAATCTTTTGGTTCTTTTCTATTGACATCTGTTGCTAGAGCTGTTTAAAGCAGCACGGTTGAGTGGTTTGAGCAAGGTACCTGGAGTTATGAGAACTAGCATCTATTCCAAAGCTTCTATTCCAAGCTGGCTCTTTGCCTTTGGGCAAGTCATGTAACCTCTCTGTAATTCAGTTACTTCACAGATAATCTGTGGGGAATTTTATGGGGATATTAAGGCTTTTTGAGATCTTCAGATGAAAAGTGCTCTGTACATTATTATAAAGTTAACACTGTACAGATGATCTGTTTATCTATTTGTCTTTATTAAATGTCAGTAAAATGTATGGACGTACAAAAAATTTTTTAGTTTTGCTTGTTAGAGATGAGAGGTGAAAGGAAGAGGAAGATCAGAAAGGATACCTGTATTTAGAGAGGGGAAATTGAAAGGCACAAAAGACCTTTCATCCATGAAAGGAAATGGGCAAAAGACAGATATGGCAACAACCAGCTGTCTCCATATTCTTACCCCTCTCTTACCCTCCTTTGAATCAGAGCAGTCCCCGTGTTAGCTAGTACCCATTATGCCTTTGCCATTTAGGGCAGTTCTTCTGTGGGTAAAATCTACAAGCAACAGTAATTGAAGGTCAACGTGTATTTAGTAGACCTACTGCAAAAAAATATATATATAGCTCTGATTTATTTGATTCATTATCAACCAGAGTAAATCAGAGAGGGTGATTGTGTGTGCAGTCTGAGGGATTAGGTATCTCCTGCTTTGCACAAATCCATGAAGAGAAAGAAAAAAGTGTTAGTATAAGGAATGATCAGGTTAGTCCAATGTTTGAAATGACACCCAAAAAGATCTAAGGTGCATACTTAATGTAGCTCTCTGAAGCTGTGACCCACTGATTATCTGATGGGTCCAAGAGGAAAGCAAAACAAAAAGCCATAATGCAGCTTGCCAAATTGTGAAAATATTGCAGATATGAGAAACAATTCTTCCCCTCCTTCTTAATTCTCTAAGTTGGTCATAAGATGAGGTTAGTTTTTAAATTATGAGGGAAAAAAGCATGGTGGCTTAGGTGCTAAAGTATGTAGGATATTGGCTATTTGGTTTATGCAACTTGCTAATGAGTAAAACATTCAAAATGATAACAAAATACAGCAGAAACCATCTTGCAGACTACACAGCAAATAAAAACAGGCCAAGCGGTTTGATAAGGGCTCACATTCCTTTCACTTATAAAAGCCAAGTTTGTCTAGAAACTAACATGAACTTGAAAATTTATGGGAATACATAAATACTGTTTCCTAATTCATATGTTAGAATGTTAGCTATGGTGCATTGTCCACATTTTTCAATGCAGTCTTGATTTTATGGGTGTGTATGTTCATGTGTGAAGATCCAAATCAGGCAGATGCAATAAGCATGATCTTGAGCTGGTGTAAATCGGCACAGTTCTGTTGACTTCAGTATTGCACGGGAGTGCAGAACAGGACTGAGGGAAAGCAATGCAACTAAGCCAATTTCTACATGCTGAGTATCTAACTCACCATTTGTAAAAAGAGGAAATATTTTGGTGAATACTCTTCAGAACTTCTGCTGAATACACCAGTATAGACTGAAACAAAATTTACAGTTGTTAAATACAGAAGATTCCTATGCAGATTTTCAATGTACACTTCCTAATGTATACCAACAATTCAGATTCCTCAGGATTCCTCAGGACTGAAATTGTGTTCATGAAACTAGAAGGGTGAGAAAAGATGTAAAGCTTTTGTTAAGGCTTCTGGGATTTGGCTTTTTTTTTTTTAACTGAAAAATGAACCAATATATACTTTTTTCTAAATGCATGTATAGCTACTGGAACCCATTTTGTTTTTATTTAGTCAAACCATTCCCTCAGCCCTGATCTGCTCTCTAGTGGACTACTGATTCAAAGTAGAAAGCTTATGACCTGGGATGTGTATGACACAAACAGTTTGGTGGCTTTAACTGACAGCTACAAGTTGTAACAATAAGTCTTTACCACTGTCTGTTCTATAAGCTGTAAGAATTCAGTTTATAGTGCAGTATGGCATAGAATTTCCAAAACTGCTGAACAGACATAGGGAACACTGAGTACCTTTGAAAAGTCCACCCTACATATCTATAGGATGACAGTCATGCCACAGATTAATAAACTCAATTGATCTTGTATGTCAGACCTGAAGACAAAAAGAGGAGAGTGACCTGTATTTGCTTTTCATTTTATCTTGTGAGGTTGGATCAGTTGTGATTACATTTCCCACCACAACATGAGCTCATACATAAAGCCTGGCAAGTGCAGTCTTTCAATTTGTGTTCCTATGGGTAGGGAGTCCTGCCATAGGGTTAGAGTTCCTATGAGTAGGGCACCCCACCCTAGTGTTAGGGTTCCCATAGGTAGGGCACTTGGAGCTAGGGTTAGGGTTCCTATGGGTAGGGCACTTGGAGCTAGGGTTAGGGTTCCTATGGGTTGTGCTTCCAGCCATAGAGTTAGGGTTCCTGAGGGTAGGGCACTTGGAGCTAGGGTTAGAGTTCCTATGGGTAGGGCTTCCCGCCCGAGGGTTAGAGTTCCTAAGGGTAGGGCACTTGGAGCTAGGGTTAGGGTTCCTACTCGTAGGGCTTCCTCGCCCGAAGGTTAGAGTTCCTATGGGTAGGGCACTTGGACCTAGGGTTAGGGTTCCTGTGGGGAAGGCACATGGAGCTAGGGTTAGGGTTACTATGGATACGTCACTTGAAACTAGGGTTAGGATTCCTATGGGGAGGGCTTCCCGCCCTAGGCTTAAGGTTCTTAAGTATAGGGCAATTGGACCTAGGGTTAGGGTTCCTATGGGTAGGGACCCCTTCCTAGGATTAGGGTTCCTATGGGTAGGGCACTTGTAGCTAGGGTTAGGGTTCCTATGGATAGAGATTTCCACCCTAGGGATAGAGTTCCTAAGTGTAGGGAACTTGGAGCTAGGGTTTAGGTTCTTAGGAGCAGGTCACCCCACCCTAGTGTTAGGGTTCCTAAGGGTAGAGTACCAAGCCCCAGGGTTATGGTTCCTATCGGTAGGGCACTTTGAGCTAGAGTTAGGGTTCCTATGTATACAGCTTCCCGCTCTAGGGTTAGGTTTCCTAAGGGTGGAGCACTTCGAGCTGGAGTTATGGTTCATATGGGTTGGACACCTCGCCCTACTGTTAGGGTTCCTAAGGGTAGGGCACCCAGCCCTAGGGTTAGGGTTCCTATGGATAGGGCACTTGGAACTAGTGTTAAGGTTCTTATGGGTAGGGCTTTCGGCCCTAGGCTTAGGATTCCTAACGGTAGGGCACTTTGAGCTAGGGTTAGGGTTCCTAAGGGAAGGGTACTTGGAGCTATGGTTAGGGTTCCTATGTGTACGGCTTCCTGCTCTAGGGTTAGGTTTCCTAAGAGTGGACACCTCGCCCAAGGGTTAAGGTTCCTATGGGTATGGCCCTATCGGTAAGGCACTTGGAGCTAGGGTTAGGGTTCGTATGGGGAGGGCACTTGAAGCTAGGGTTAGGGTTCCTAAGGGTAGGCACTTGGAGCTAGCGTTAGGGTTCCTATGGGGAGGGTTCTTGGAGTTAGGGTTAGGGTTCCTATGGATAGAGATTTCCGCCCTAGGTTTAGGGTTCCTAAGTGTAGGGAACTTGGAGCTGGGGTTTAGGTTCATAGCAGCAGGTCGCCCCGCCCTAGTGTTAGGGTTCCTAAGGGGAGGGCACCGAGCCCTAGGGTTAGGGTTCCTGTGGGTAGGCCTTCCCGCCCTAGGGGTAGGGTTCCGTTGGGTAATTCACTTGGAATTAGGGTTAGGGTTCCTATGGTTAGGGCTTCCCGCCCTAGGGTTACGGTTCCTAAGGGTGCAGCACTTGGAGATAGGGTTAGGGTTCTTATGGGTAGGGCAGCCCGTCCTAGGGTTAAGGTTCCTATGGGTTGGGCACTCAGACCTAGTGTTAGGATTCCTATGGGTAGGGCACTTGGAGCTAGGGTTAGGGTTCCTATGAATAGGGCACCCCGCCCTAGAGTTAGGGTTTCTATGGGTAAGGCACTTGTGTAATAAGCCTCTGTCCCAAATCTGGACCTTAGCGTCCAAAATCTGGGGGCTTAGCATGAAACTCCCCCAAGCTTATTACCAGCTTGGATCTGATCTCACTGCCACCAATCAGGATTCGGAGTACCTGATCAACTCTCCCGGGTCTCCCCAATCCTTTCCCTGGGGGGACCCCCAATGGTCTCTGTCAGGATGTTTATTTCCCTTTAGGTCAAAGAAACCATTACTAGCTATCTATTTATGACAACTGATGTAGATTAGTCCTATGGGTAGGAACTTTGACTAGTAACGCGTTCCATGTGATGCCCTTGTGATAGTAAAGTTCCCGATGGTAAGGCCTTCCCACCTAGTTAGAGGTTCCGAAGGGTAGACACTTGGAGCTAGGTTCAGTGTCCAATGGTAGGCTTCCCGCCCTTATAGTAGTTCCTAAAGGTTAGGGCAAGGAGCTAGGTTAGGTTTCCTATGTTGATTCCCCTGTAGCAAAAAAGCAACTCTCAAAACTATGTCCCAATGTTGAGTGTTCGTTGACAAAACTATCATGGCCCCCAAATTCCATTTTAACCTCTCCTCCAGGCCATTTTTGATGTTAAGGAGTGCACCAAGATTCACCCCATGATTTCCCACAGTTCTTCATATTCCTCCAGGAATTAGTCTGATCTGTAAGATCGAGACCAAGCCCCTGGCAAATCCTTAGCCTGCACCCAGCTTTGTAGCGTGTGTGCTTAAAACTGCTATTTGCCATCGGTTGCAAATCACGAGAGTCGTACCTACTGCTTCCTCTGGGCGTCTTCTGGAAGGAACAGATATCCACAGCTACTCGCTGAAATGGGACCTTATTATGGAGTGCCTGAGAGGGGCCTTACCAGCATCTTGGCTTCCACTCTTTGCCACCTCACAAGACGACATACTTGGCACGTCCTGTCATCCCTCCCAGTGAAGACTCCCCAATCTGTCTTTGTTCTTTCACCCCAGCATGCCCTGCGAGATCATGGCTCAGCTTAAGAGTTCCCCGGTACTATTGAAACCACCAACTGTTTTGCGGCTGCCATTCTTCCTGTCCCACCAGAAAGAATTTCCTCATTATAAAGTCCTTGGCTAAACAACCAGATGTGAAGAAGACTGAAGCGGTAGGGTGCTCCGTCGCCACCCAAACTTTCTGGAAGGCTATCTGCTTTCTCTCAGCTAACTGCTCCCTTGAGGCTGGACACAGTTCTTCCTCAGACTTGACTTGGCTTGTCCTCTGGAATGAGTAGTGATGGTTGTCTGTTGCTGGGAAACGCTCTCGCTGGTGCACCTGTGGTATTCAGGCCTCTGCTGAGCCTTTAGTATGGTGTCTGCTGCTCTTCAGTTTCGCTCGTGGCCCCTCTGGCGTTGAGGCTGAAGCTGTGCCGTTGGCATTGCTTGTGCTGAGCTGCTTGCTGTTTCATCCGGTTGGACTGGAACGGCTGTGGCTGGTTTCACTTGTTGGCAGGGGCGATCCGTCGGTCCCACACCTCTGTCCTGGGTCTCTGTACACCAGCCGGTTCGTGGACGGCTCAGGAAGAGAATGGTCTGAGCTTGCCTGGCTGCTGCACTTAACCACCCCCTTCCCGCTTTGACCTGGTGGCCACGTCTTCCCCCAGTAGCATGGGATGGAATATTGTCATGACTGCAAACTCCACATTCCTACCAGCCTTTTACTGACAGGCAGCTTCAGCTAGGCAAATCCACAGCTTGTGCTGAGGGTAATGGTCACTTTGGCCTTGAGTTGTGAGTTTGGGGTCACGAAGATTAGTGTATAGTACACTTGTCTCCCGGTCTCTCCACCGGAACCTTTCGTTCCGCCACTCTCAATTTATTCCCTTCGCCCAAGGGATTGAGAAGTCTGGCCTCGGATCGTTGGTGGAGTGTTGTTAATACTTGTACCGGTTGGTTCTTGGCAGTCCTTATATGTATCTCATTCATTAACTAAAGCATCTTTCACTGATGTCACGGTCATGGTTACTGGAGACTGGTAAGGTGAAGGTGATGTCTTGCTTCCTTGGATGCAGGTGGCGGTCTGGTTGCCATCGTGTAGGTTATTGTCGGTGGTCCCTGAGTATTCATTCCCCTTACAGATAGCTTCTCATGCTTTCTGCCACTTCCATCCACTTTGGCCAATCTCCCCCCCTCAGTGAATTTTGGGTTTTCCATCTCGTACTTACCGGTCTTCCCAGAACAACCATCCAAACTGCATCATTTTGTATAGAGTGCAGTTCTCAGGATTTAACATTTCCTCATATTCCAGGCCTCATAATTCTTTCAACGTCATAGCGTGTCTGGGAAATACACATCTGGTTCCACTTGGGTCTACGCCACGGCAGATCGGTTTATTACCCCATTCTGCATCTGGCTGGTTAAACAATTTTATAATCTTCATCTGTTCCTTGCCATTTCACCGCCCCCTCTGCTAAGGTTCCAATGAGCTGTGACCTTATCTCTACCATAACTGGTCTTCAGATGCTGTACCCAAGCAGGCCTTTCAAAAATTTCTAAGAACGCCTCAGGGTCATCACTGCCTTGTATGTGGAAATTTTTGTGCGTGAACAGTATTGGCAAGGGTTTTGATGGCTGGCAGCTGCCTAGCTCGCTAACTCCAGTTTTCAGCTTCTCTGTTTTCCTCTCCTTCACTTTCTTGTTGGTTTTTGCCTCTCTCATTGGTCGGGCATCTTTGCTGTTTTGTTCCTCTTTATGAGGCGTGATCCTTGCTGATCTGTATCTCCTTTTGTAGGCTCCAGTTGATGTTCTTCTTTTTCTTCACCATCTCTTCTGTTTTATTCTAGGTTCTTGTTGGTTTCTTTCCATGTTTCGCTTTGTCTCGTTAGTGTTCCTCTGTATCCAGTTTTGCTCTTTTCTTGTTCAGGCTCCTTGGTATCATGTCCTCTTCTTGTTTGGTGCCCTCTGTGTTTATGTCTGAACTGCTTCCTCTGCTTCGTTGGTTTTGCTTCAGCAAACTTGCCTCTTTTTCTACTAATCTTCACATGTAAATAAACCAAAAACCCACTTTTTTGCATGGTGTTTTGCTGGGTCCTCTGACCACAGGTTGGAATTTCTATGTTTAACAAAGCCTTGTCAAACCTTATTTTCCTTGCTTAATAGCAAGCAACTGCAGCACGAAAACAAAAAATTTTTATCTCTGGCTCCTTTTAAAACCAACCCTTTCTCTTGCTCAAGCCCTGAGAGAAAAGAAAATAATATTCCTACGCCTTTGGTATCTTCTCTATCACCACCATCCACCAGTCATAAGCATAAGTCCCAATTTCGAACCTTAGCGTCTAAACATGGGGTCCTGCATACACCTCCAAGCTTAATTACCAGCTAATCTTATAACGCTGCCACCAGCCAGGAAATCAGTGTCTGCTCACTCTGTCTCCCCAAAACCTTCCCTAGGACCGAAGACTCGATGCCTGGTCTCACAACAAAGAAATAACCCACTCCCTCCCCCTCTTTACCTCCTCCCAGATTTCCGCCTGGTTTCCACTAGAGTCACGTTTTTCACGTCCTTGAACCAAACACACAGATCAGGTTTCTCTTCACCCTCACTCAGAGCTGCAAGCAGCTTATCATCTAACATAAGGGATTTCCCCTCCTCATTCTTAGCCTACCAGAGAAAAAAATCAAACAGTCTTAAAAGAACTTTAATATTAAAAAAGAAAAGACAAAAAATGGCTCTTATCAAGTGACAATATCAGGGTCATTGCTTAAAGAACCAATGATAAACACCTTACCAAAAGAATACATTTAACACATTCCGCAACACACGCATGTTAAATACAAAAACAAATAAGCCTATTTTCTTCTACCTTTGTCTACAACTTGGAACAGAAGATTAAACCTGGATTAGAGAATCACTCGGAGGCCAGAGAGCAACAGGACCAGACAAA
>NC_133770.1:68897884-68911170 GCF_003597395.2 Chelonoidis abingdonii
AAAGGACACACACCCAAAAATTCCCTCCCTGAGCTTTAAAAAATCCGGTTTCCTGATTGGTCCTCTGGTCAGGTGTTTGGTTCCCTTTGTTAACCCTTTACAGGTAAAAGAAACATTAACCCTTAGCTATTTGTTTATGACACACCCTGCCCAGAGTTAGGGTTCCTATGGGTAGGGCACTTGGAGCTAGGGTTAAGGTTCCTATATATAAGTAACTTGGAGCCAAGGTTAGGTTTCCTACGGGGAGTGCGCTTGGAGCGAGGGTTAGGGTTCCTATGGGTAGTGCTTCCCGCCCTAGGATTAGGGTTCCTATGAAAAGGGCACTTCGAGCTAGGGTTGGGTTCCTATGGGAAGGGTCTCCTGCCCTAGGATTAGGGTTTCTAAGGGTAAGGAACTTGGAGCTAGGGTTAGAGTTCCTATGGGTAGGGCACTTGGAGCTAGGGTTACAGTTCCTATGATTCGGGCACCCCGGCCTAGGGTTAAGGCTCCTATGCGTAGGACACTTGGGGCTAGGGTTAGGGTTCCTATGGAATTGGCAATTGAAACTAGGGTTAGGGTTCCTAAGAGCAGGGCAGTTTGAGCTAGGGTCAGGATTCCTATGGGTTGGGCACCCTGCCCTAGGGTTAGGGTTCCTATGAGTAGGTCTTCCCACCCTAATGTTAAAGTTCCTAAGGGTAGGGCACCTGGAGCTAAGGTTAGGGTTCCTATGGGTAGGGCACTTTGAGCTAGGGTTACTGTTCCTATGGGTATGGCTTCCCGCTGTAGGTTTAGGATTCCTAAGGGTAGGGTTCTTGGAGCTACAGTTAGGGTTTGTATGTGTAGGGCACCCCGCCCTTGGTTAGGGTTCCTCTGGTTAGGGCATTTGGAGCTAGAGTTAGGGTTCCTATGAATAGGGTGCCCCGCCCTCAGATTATCGTTCCTGAGTATAGGACACTTAGAGCTAGGGTTAGAGTTCCTATGGGAAGGGCTTTCCACCCTTTGATTAGGGTTCCTAAGGATAGGACACTTACAGCTAGGGTTTGGGTTCCTATGGGTAGGGCGCTTGGAGCTAGGGTTAGGGTTCCTAATGGTAGGGCTTCTCGCACTAGGTTTAGGGTTCCTAAGGGTAGGTCACTGGGAGCTTGGGTTAAGGTTCCTATGAGTAAGGCACCCCGCCCTAGGGTTAGGGTTCCTATCGGTAGGGTACTTGGAGCTAGGTTTAGGGTTCCTATGGATATGGAACTTGGAGCTGTGGTTAGGGTTCCTATGGGGAGGGTGTTTGAAGCTAGGGTTAGGGTTCCTATGGGTAGGGCTTCCCACCCTAGGATTAGGGTTCCTATGGGTAGGGTTGAAGCTAGGGTTAGGATTCGTATGGATATGGATCTTGGAGATAGGGTTAGGGTTCCTATGGGGAGGGCACTTCTAGCTAGGCTTAGGGTTCCTATGGGTAGGTTTTCCCACCCTAGGGTTAAGGTTCCTAAGGGTAGGGCATTTGGAGGTAGGGTTAGGGTTGAAGTTAGGCTTAGGCTTCGTAGGGGTTATGAAGGGCCTAGGGTTAGGGTTCCTATGAGAAGGGCACCTGGAGTTCTAAAGCATAGGGCTTGCCCCTCTAGGGTTAGGGTTCCTAAGGGTAGGGCAATTGGAGCTAGACTTAGGGTTTGTAGGGGTAGGTCAGCCTCAGCCTAGGATTAGGCTTCCTATGGTTTTGGCTCCTGGAGCTAGGATTAGGGTTCCTATGGGTAGTGCTTCCTGCCCTAGTGTTAGGGTTCCTAAGATTAGAGCACTTTGAACTAGGATTAGGGTTCGTATGTGTAGGGCACCTGGAGCTAGGGTTAGGGTTCCTATGGGTAGGGCTTCCCGCCATAGTGTTAGGGTTCCTAAGGGTAGGGCATTTGTGGCTAGGGTTAGGGTTCCTATGGGTAGAGCACTTTGAGCTAGGGTTAGAGTTCCAATGGGTACGGCTTCCCGCACTAGGGTTAGGGTTCCTAAGGGTAGGGCACTTGTAGCTAGGGTTAGGGTTCCTATCGGTAGGGCACTTGGAGCTAGGGTTATAGTTCTTATGGGTAGGGCTTCCCGCCCTAGGGTGAGGGTTCCTAAGGTTAGGTCACTTGTAAATAGGCTTAGGGTTCCTAAGAGTAGGTCAACTGTAGATAGGGTTAGGGTTCCTATGGGTAGGGCTTCCAGCCCTAGGGTTAGGTTTCCTAAGAGTAGTGCACTTGGAGCTAGGGTTAGGGTTCGTAAGAGTAAGGCATTTGAAGCTAGGGTTATGGGTAGGTCTTCCCATCCTAGGGCTAGGGTTCCTAAGGGTAGGCTACTTGGAGCTAAGAGTAGGGTTCCTATGGGTAGGGCTTCCCGCCGTAGGGTTAGGTTTCCTAGAGAAGTGCACTTGGAGCTAGGGTTAAGGTTCCTATGGGTAGGGGTTCCCGCCCTCGGGTTAGGGTTCCTAAGTGTATGGCATTTGGAGCTAGGGTTAAGGTTCGAATTGGTAGGGCACCCCACCCTAAGTTTAGGGTTCCTAAAGGTAGGGCACTTGGAGCTAGGGTTAGGGTTTCCATGGGTAGGGCACTTGGAGCTAGGGTTAGGTTTCCTATAGGTAGGGCTTCCCTCCCTCAGGTTAGGGTTCTTAAGGGTAGGCTACTTGTAGCTAGGATTAGGGTTCCTATGGGTAGGGCTTCCAGCCCTAGGGTTAGTTATCCAAACAGTATGGCACTTATGGGTAGGGGACCCTGCCATCGGGCTAGGGTTCCTAAGGGTAGGGCCTTTGCAGCTATGGTTTGGGTTCCTATGAGTAGGGCTTCCCGCCATAGGGTTAGTGTTGCTAAGGGTAGGGCACTCGTAGCTAGGGTTCGGGTTCCTAAGGGTAAGGCACTTGAAGCTAGGGTTAGAGTTCCTGTGGGTAGGGCACCCCGCCTAGAGTTAGGGGTACTATGGGTAGGTCTTCCCGCTCTAAGATTAGGGTTGCTAAGGCTAGGGCACTTGTAGCTAGGCTTTAGTTTCCTATGGACAGGGCACTTGGAGCTAGACTTTGGTGTTCCTATGGGTAGGTCTTCCCGCCCTATGGTTATGGTTCCTAAGTGTAGGGCACTTGGAGCTAGGGTTAGGGTTCGAATGGGTAGAGCACCCCACCCTAGGGTTAGGATTGCTATGTATCGGGAACTTGGAGCTACGGTTATTGTTCCTATGGGTAGGACTTCCCACCCTATGTTTATGATTCCCAAGGGAAGAGCACTTGGAGATAGTGTTAGAGTTCGTATGGGTAGGGCACTTGGAGCTAGTTTTAGAGTTTTTATAGGTAGGGCATTCTGCCCTATGGTTAGGGTTGCTATGAGTAGGGCTTCCTGCTCTAGGGTTAGGATTCCTAAAGGTAGGGCACTTAGAGCTAGGGTTAGGGTTCGTATGGGTAGGAGGGCTTCCCGCCCTAGGGTTAGGTTTCCTATGGGTAGGACACTTGCAACTAGAGTTAGGGTTAATATGGGTAGGGCACCCCGCCCTAGGGTTAGGCTTCCTATGGGTAGGGCACCTGAAGCTAGGGTTAAGATTCCTATGGGTAGGCCTTCCTGGCATAGAGTTTGGTTTCCTAAGGGTAGGGCACTTAGAGCTAGGGTTTGAGGTCCTATGGATAGAGGGTTTCTATGGGTAGGGCACCCCTCTCTAGTGTTAGGGTTCCTATGGGTAGGGTTCTTGGAGCTAGGGTTAGGGTTCTTATGGGTAGGGCTTCCCGCTCTAGGGTTAGGGTTCCATTGAGTAGGGCACTTGGAGCTAGGGTTAGAGTTATTTTGGGTAGTGCACCGCGCACTAGGGTTAGGGTTCCTAAGGATAGGGCCCTTGGAGCTAGAGTTAGGGTTCTTATGGGTAAGGCATTTGGAGCTGAGTTTAAGGTTCCTATGGGCAGGGCACCACGCACTAGGATTAGGGTTCCTGTGGGTAGAGCACTGCGCCCTAGAGTTAAGGTTCCTAAGGGCAGAGCACATGTAGTTAGGGTTAGAGTTCCTATAGGTATATCCTTCCCTAGAGTCACGGTTCCTATGGGTAGGCCACTTGGACCTAGGGTTAGGGTTCGTATAGGTAGGGCTTCCCGCCCTAGGGTTAGGGTTCCTAAGGGTAGGGCCCTTGGAGCTATGGTTAGGGTTCCTAAAGGTAGGGCACTTTGAGCTAGGGTCAGGGTTCTTATGGGTAGGGCTTCCTGCCCTATGGTTAGGTTTCCTAAGGGTAGGTCACTTGGAGCTAGGGTTATGGTTCTTAAGTCTGTGGCACTTCGAGCTAGAATTAGGGTCCCTATGGGTATTGCACACCACCCTAGGGTTAGGGTTCCTGTTGGTAGGGATTCCCTCCCTAGAGTTAAGGTTGCTAAGGGTAGGGTACTTGGAGCTAGAGTTAGGGTTCAAATGGGTAGAGCTTACCGCCCTAAGCTTAGGGTTCCTAAGGGTAGAGCAGTTAGAGCTAGAGTTATGGTTTCGATGGGTAGGTCACCATACCCTAGGGTTAGGGTTCCTAAGGGTAGGGCAGTTAGAGCTAGGGTTAGGGTTCATATGGGTAGGTCACCCCGCCCTAGCATTAGGACTCCTATGGGTCTGACATTTGGAGCTAGGGTTAGGGTTCCTGTGGGTCAGTCTTTGCGCACTTAGATTAGGGTTCCTAAGGGTAGGGCACTTGCAGCTAGCATGAGGTTTTGTATGGGTAGGGCACTCCGCCCTAGGGTTAGGGTTCCTGTGGGTAGGGCACTTGGAGCTAGGGTTATGGTTCCTATGAAGTAAATTACTTTGAGCTAGGGTTAGGTTTCCTATGAAGAGGACACTTGGAGCTAGGGTTAGGGTTCCTATGGGTAGGGCATCCCGCCCTAGGGTTACAGTTCCTATGGGTAGGGCACTTGGAGCTACGGTTCGGGTTCCTATGAGTAGGGCTTCCTGCCCTAGGTTTAGGGTTCCTATGGTCAGGGCACTTGGAGTTATGGTTAGGGTTCCTATGGGTAGGGTTTCCCGCTCTAGATTTAGGGTTTCTAAGGGTAGGGCACTTGGAGCTAGGGTTAGGGTTCCTATGGGTAGGGCTTCCCGCCATAGAGTTTAGGTTCCTAAGGGTAGGGCACTTAGAGCTAGGGTTAGGGTTCCTATGGGAAGGGCCCTTTGAGCTACGTTTAGTGTTCCTATGGGTAGGGCACTTGGAGCTAGGGTTAAGGTTCCTATGGGTAGGGCTTCCCGCCCTAGGGTTAGTGTTCCTAAGGGTAGGGCTCTTGGAGCTTGAGTTAGGGTTCCTATGGGTAGGCCATTTGGAGCGAGGATTAGGGTTCCTATGGGCAGGGCATCCCGCCTTAGGGTTAAGGTTTCTAAGGGTAGGGCAAATGTAGCTAGAGTTAGAATTCCTATGGGTAGGGCATCCTTCCCTAGGGTTACGGTTCCTATTGGTAGGGCACTTGGATCTAGGGTAAGGGTTCCTATAGGTCGGGCTTTCCGCCCTAGGGTTAGGGTTCCTAAGGATAGTGCCCTTTTAGCTAGGGTTATGGTTTCTATGAGTAGGGCTTCCCGCCCTAAGTTTAGTGTTCCTAAGGGTGTGGCCCTTGGAGCTAGGGTTAGGATTCCTATGGCTAGGGCACTTAGAGCTAGGGTTAGTGTTCGTGTGGTTAAGGTTCCTTAGTGTTGGGTACTTGGAACTAGGGTTAGCGTTCCAATGGGGAGGGCACCCTGCATCGGGTTAGGATTTCTATGGATACGGCACTTGGAGCTAAGGTTAGGGTTCCTGTGGGTACGGCTTCCTGCCCTATGGTTAGGGTTCCTAAGGGTAGGGCACTTGGAGCAAGGTTAGAGTTTGTATGGGTAGGGCACTTGGAGCTAGTGTTAGGGTTCCTATGGGTAGGGCACCCTGGCCTAGTATTAGGGTTCTTATGGGTATGGCACCACGCCATAGGGTTAATGTTCCTAACGTTAGGGCCTTTGCAGCTAAGGTTAGGTTTCCTATGAGTAGGGCTTCCCGCCATAGGGTTAGTGTTGCTAAGGGTAGGGCACTCGTAGCTAGGGTTCGGGTTCCTATAGGTAGGGCTTCCTACTCTAAGGATTGGGTTCCTAAGGAAAGGCCACTTGGAGCTAGGGTAAGGGTTCCTATGGGCAGGGCTTCCTGCCCTATGGTTAGGGTTCCTAAGAGTAGGGTACTTGGAGCTAGAGTTAGGGTTCCTATGGGTATTGCTTCCCACCCTTGAGTTAGGGTTCCTAAGTGTAGGTCACCGCCCCCCAGGGTTAGGGTTCCTAATGGTAGGGTAATTGAAGGTAGGGTTAGGGTTCCTATGGGTAGGGCACTTGGATCTAGGGTTAGACTTTCTTTGGGTAGGGCACCACGCCGTACGGTTAGGGCTCATCAGGGTAGGGCTCTTGGAGGTATGATCACGGTTCGTATGTGTAGGGCACTCTGCCTTAGGGTAAGGGTTCCTATGGGTAGGGCACTTGGAGCTAGGGTTAGGTTTCCTATGGGTTGGTCTTCTCGCCCAATGGTTAAGGTTCCTATGGGTAGGGCACCCTGCTCTAGGGTTAAGGTTACTATGGGTAGGTCTTCCCACCCTAGAGTTAAAGTTCTTAAGTTTAGTCCACTTGGAGCTAGAGTTAGGGTTCCTGTGGGTAGGACATCCCACCCTAGGGTTACGGTTCCTATGGGTAGGGCACTTGGAGATAGGATTAGGGTTTATATAGGTAGGGCTTCCTGCCCTAAGGTTAGGGTTCCTAAGGGTAGGGCACTTGGAGCTAGGTTTAGGGTTCCTATGCATAGGCGTTTCCGCTCTAGGATTAGGGTTTCTAAGTGTATGGCATTTGGAGCTAGGGTTAAGGTTCGAATAGGTAGGTCACCCGCCCTAAGGTTAGGGTTCCTAAGGGTAGGGCACTTGGATCTAGGGTTAGGTTTCCCATGGGAAGGCCCCTTGGACCGAGGGTTAGGTGTTCCTATGGGTATGGCTTCCCGCCCTAGAGTTAGGGTTCCTAAGTGTAGGGCACTTGGAGCTAGGGTTAGGATTCCAATGGGTAGGGCACCCCGCCATAGGGTTAGGGTTCCTTAGGGTAGGGCACTTGGAGGTAGGGTTAGGGTTAATATGGGTAGGGCTTCCCGCCCTATGTTTAGGATTCCCAAGGGTATGGCACTTGAAGCTAGGGTTACGGTTCGTATGGGTAGGGCTTCCCGCCCTAGGTTTAGGATTCCTATGGGTAGGGCACCCCACCCTTGGGTTAGGGTTCCTGTGGGTAGGGCACCCCGCCCTAGGGTTAAGGTTCCTAAAGGTAAGGCACATGTAACTAGGGTTAGAGTTCCTATGGATAGGGCATCCCTCCCTAGGGTCACGGTTCCTATGGGTAGGACACTTGAACCTAGGGTTAGGGTTCCTATGGATAGGGCACTTGAAGCTAGGGTTAGTAGGGCTTCTGCCCTAGGGTTAGGGTTCCTATGGGGTAGGGCACTTGGAGCTAGGGTTAGGGTTCCTATGGTTAGAGGCTTTGCCCTAAGGTTAGGTTCCTATGGGTAGGGCACTTGAGCTAGGTTAGGGTTCCAAGGTTAGGGCACTTGGAGCTAGGGTTAGTTCCTATGGGTAGGGCACTTCCCGCCCTAGGTTAGGGTTTCCTAATGGGTAGGGCACTTGGAGCTAGGGTTAGGGTTCCTATGGTAGGGCGGCCCTTCCTAGGATAGGGTTCCTAGGGTTAGGTTCCTAGCTAGGTTAGTTCCTCCTTCCCTAGGGTTAGGGTTCCTATGTAGGGCACTTGGAGCTAGGGTTAGGGTTCCTATGGTAGGGCTTCCCGCCCTAGGGTTAGGGTTCTAAGGGTAGGGTACTTGGAGCTAGGTTAGGGTTCCTATGGGTAGGGACTTCCCGCCCTGGGGTTAGGTTTCCTAATAGGGTAGGGAACTTGGAGCTAGGGTTAGGTTCCTATGGGGTAGGGCTTCCCCCCACGCCCTAGGGTTAGTTAGGGATTGTTAAGGGTTAATGTTCTTTCACCTGGAAAGGGTTAACAAACAGGGAACTAAACACCTGACCAGAGGACCAATCAGGAGACAAGATACTTTCAACCCTGTAGGGGAGGGAAGTTTTGGGTGTTGGGTCCTTTGTTCTGTGTTTTTGGTTCTTTCTCTTAGGGTATGAGAGGGACCAGACATTACTACAGGCTCTCTAAAGTTCTGTTCAAATAGTAAGTAGAACAGGCGATTTAGGCTTTTTAATTGTTTGGGTTCTCTATTTGCACATGTGGATCTGGCTGGTTAACTTTTATATGTGTAGTTGCTGGGATATTTTGATTTGTATTGGTACTGGAGGAAGGGTTTCTTCCTTTGTCTGTAAACTATAGGACCCTGTAATATTTACATCTTGAAGTTACAGAGATAATTCTTTACTTTTTTCCTTTCTTTTATTAAAAGATTTCTTTTAGAGGGCACCTGATTGATCTTTCCTTGTTCCCTTGTTTTATCCCAGGGAGAAGTGGGTGTTCCTAAACACCAGGACTGGTTAGGGGGGGGGAAGGGGGAGAGAGAGGCTAATTTCTCTCTATGTGCCACCTTACTGTCTCTTCCTAAAAGTCTGGGGGGGGGGGAGAAGGGGGAATGGTTATTTCTCCTTGTTTTAAGAATCCAAGGGATTAGGGTTCTTGGGGTCCCCAGGGAAGGTTGGGGAGATCAGAGTGCCCAAAACACTATATTTTTGGGTGGTGGCAGGCTATCAGATCTAAGCTGGTAATTAAGCTTCCTAGAGTTTCATGCAGGTACCCAAATTTTGGACTAGGGTAAGGTTTCCTATTTGGGAATATACCTTATGACAACTTGGAGCTAGGGTTAGGGTTCCTATGGGTAGGGCACTTGCAGCTAGGGTTAGGTTCCTACAGGGTAGGGCACTTGGAGCCTAGGGTTAGGGTTCCTAAGGGTAGGGCACTTGGAGCTAGGGTTAGGGTTCCTATGGGTAGGGCTTTCCCTAGCCTAGGTAAGGGTAGGGCACTTGGAGCTAGGGTTAGGGTTCCTATGGGTAGGGCACTTGGAGCCCTAGGGTTAGGGTTCCTAAGGGTAGGGCATTCTTGGAACTAGGGTTAGGGTTCCTATGGTAGGGCACTTGGAGCTAGGGTTAGGGTTTTCTATGGGTAGGGCTTCTGCCTAGGGTTAGGGTTCCTATGGGTAGGGTTTCCTGGAGCTAGGGTTAGGGTTCCTATGGGTAGGGCACTTGGAGCTAGGGTTAGGGTTTCCTATGGTTAGGCTTCCCACCCTAGGGTTAGGGTTCCTAAGGGTAGGGCACTTGAAGCTAGGGTTAGGGTTCCTATGGTAGGGCTTCCCCACCCTAGGTTTTGGGTTTCTGGGGTAGGGAACTTGAAGCTAGGTTAGGGTTCCTATGGGTAGGGCTTCCAGCCTAGGGTTAGGGTTCTAAGGGTAGGGCACTTGGAGCTAGGGTTAGGGTTCCTGAGGGTAGGGCCCTGAAGCTAGGGTTAGGGTTCCTAATGGGTGGGCTACCAGCCCTCGGGTTAGGGTTCCTTCTGGGTAGGGCACTTGGAGCTAGGTTAGGGTTCCCATGGATTAGGGCACTTGGGCTAGGGTTAGGGTTCCTATGGGTAGGGCACTTGGACCTTGGGTTAGGGTTCCTGTGGGTAGGGCACCCCGCCCTAGGGTTAAGGTTCCTAAAGGTAAGGCACATGTAACTAGGGTTAGAGTTCCTATGGATAGGGCATCCCTCCCTAGGGTCACGGTTCCTATGGGTAGGACACTTGAACCTAGGGTTAGGGTTCCTATGGATAGGGCACTTGAAGCTAGGGTTAGGGTTCGTATGGGTAAGCACCCCGCCCTCGGGTTAGGGTTCCTATGGGTAGGGCACTTGGAGCTAGGGTTAGGGTTCCTATGGGTAGGGCTTCCCACCATAGGGTTAGGGTTCCTAAGATGAGGTCTCTTGGAGCTAGGTTTAGGTTTTCAATGGGTAGAGCATCCTGCCCTAAGATTAGGGTTCCTAAAGGTAGGGCACTTGGAGCTGGGGTCAGGGTTCTTATGGGTAGGGCTTCCTGCCCTAGAGTTAGGGTTCCTAAAGGTAGGGAACTTGGAGCTAAGGTTATGGTTCCTAAGTCTGTGGCACTTCGAGCTAGAGTTAGGGTTCCTATGGGTATTGTACCCCTGTCAAGGTATGATTCCCCACTCTGGACCTTAGCATCCAAAAGATGGGGTACCTGCATGAACTCCCCTAAGCTTAATTACTAGCTTAGAAATGGTAGAGCTGCCACCACCCAAAAACATAGTGTTTTGGGGCACTGTCTGGCCCCCAAACCCTTTCCTGGGGACCCCAAGACCCAATCCCCTTGGATCTCAAAACAAACGGAAATAAACCATTCCCATCCTTTCTTCCTCCCAGATTCTCCCCTCCCTGGGTAACACTGGGAGATCCCTGTGATTCAACTCCTTGAATCTTAAAACAGAGAGGAAATTCACCTTCCCCCCGATTCTCTCTCTCTCCCAGACTCTCCCTGAGAGAGAGAGAGTAATCCTAACACAGAGAGAAATCAGGCTTTTCCTCCCCCCTTCTCTCCTTTCTCCTACCAATTCCCTGGTGAGTGCAGACTCCCTCCCCTTGGGTCTCACACAAGAATGAAAAAAAACAATCAGGTTCTTAAAAAGAAAAACTTTTAATAGAAGAAAGAAAAAAGTAAAAATTGTCTCTGTAAAATCAAGATGGAAAATGTTACAGGGTCTTTCAGCTTATAGACACTGGAGAGACTCCTTCCCCCAGCACAAGTACACGTTGCAGCAAACATAGATACAGTTCTTCCAGCAAAAATATACATTTGCAAATAAAGAAAACAATCAAAAGACTAAACCGCCTTTCTAACTGGTACTTACTAAATTGAACAGGAGAGGCTGTTTCAGAAAATTGGAGAGTCTGTATACTTGTCTGGTGCCTCCCTTTGGAGCTCTATTTTTCTTTTGTGGTCCGCCTCTTTGGCTTCTTGCTCTCTTTTGTGGGCTGCCTCTTCCCTGGCTATTTCTGCATTTATTAGTTCCATCTTTCTTTTATGTTCGTTGTCTCTTTCTATGGCTTCTAGCTTTGCTTGTTCCTGTCTAATGGCTTTTTTGGAACTCATGGCTCCTGCTTTTTTGTGCTGGTTGCTCCCTCTGCTGTTGAGTGTCTGGAATGCTG
This sequence comes from Chelonoidis abingdonii, assembly GCF_003597395.2. Taxonomy (NCBI): domain Eukaryota; kingdom Metazoa; phylum Chordata; order Testudines; family Testudinidae; genus Chelonoidis; species Chelonoidis abingdonii. Next base: position 68,908,974 of record NC_133770.1, read on the forward strand.
CAGCTCAGGGTTGCTTAGCAACAGAGACGTCTAACTATTACTGTACCCATAGAGTTAGAAAGAAAAAAACAATTGATTTGCGAATGTCTTTTGCTGGTTGTCTGCTGTTCACAGCTGGAGTCCCTTTCAGAACCCAGAGAGAACAAAGAAAAACCCAAGAAGCACAAACAAAGGCTTCCCTCCATGGAGATTTGAAAGTATCTTGTCTCCTGATTAGTCCTCTGGTCAGGTGTTCCAGGTTTACTGAGCTAGTTAACCCTTTACAGGTAAAAGAGACATTAACCCTTAACCATCTGTTTATGACAACCCCATCCTTGGGTTACGGTTCCTATGGGTAGGGCTTCCCGCCCTAGGGTTAGGATTCCTAAGATGAGGGCTCTTGGAGCTAGGTTTAGGGTTTCAATGGGTAGAGCATCCTGCCTAAGGTTAGGGTTCCTATAGGTAGGGCACTTGGAGCTAGGGTTAGGGTTCCCATGGGTAGGGCTTCCCGCCCTATGGTTTGGGTTCCGAAGGGTAGGGCACTTGGAGCTATGGTTAGGGTTCCTAAAGGTAGGGCACTTGGAGCTAGAGTTAGGGTTTCAATGGGTAGGGCTTCACGCCCTAGGCTTAGGGTTCCTAAGGGTAGGGCAGTTAGAGCTAGAGTTATGGTTCCTATGGGTAGGTCACCATACCCTAGGGTTAGGGTTCCTATGGGTTGCGCTTTCTGCCCTAGGGTTAGGCTTCCTATGGGTAAGGTGCTTGCAACTAGGTTTAGGGTTCCTATGGGTAGGCCTTACTGCCATAGGGTTAGGGTTCCTATGGGTAGGTCCCCCCCCCAACCTTAAGGTTCCTAAGGGTAGGGCACTTGGAGGTACGGTTAGGGTTCAATGGGTAGGGCACTTGCAGCTAACATTAGGGTTCCTATGGGTAGGGCACTCCGCCCTAGGGCTAGGGTTCCTATGAGTAGTGCTTCCAGCCCTAGGGTTAAGGTTCCTAAGGGTGGAGCACTTAGAGCTAGGGTTAGGGTTCCTATGGGTCACTTGGAGCTAGGGTTACGTTTCCTATGAGGAGGACACTTGGAGCTAGGGTTAGGGTTCCTATGGGTAGGGCATTCCGCTCTAGGGTTACGGTTCCTGTGGGTAAGGCACTTGGAGCTAGGGTTCGGGTTCCTATGGGTAGGGCTTCCCGCCCTCGGGTTAGGGCACTTCGCGCTATGGTTAGGGATCCTATGGGTAGGGCACTTGGAGCTAGGATTAGTATTCCTATGGGTAGGGCACTTGGAGCTAGGGATAGGGTTCCTATGAGTAGAGCACCCTGCCCTAAGTTTAGGGTTTCTAGTGGTAGGGCTTCCCGCCCTACCGTTAAGGTTCCTAAGGGTAGGGCACTTGGAGCTAGAGGTAGGGGTCCTATGAGTAGGGCTTCCCGCCCTAGGGTTAGGGTTCCTAACAGTAGGTCATGTAGAACTAGGGTTAGGGTTTGTATGGGTAGCGTTTCCCGCTCTAGGGTTAGAGGTCCTATGAGTAAGGCAGTTTCAACTAGGGTTAGGGTTCCTATGGGTAGGGCTTCCTGCCCTAGGGTTAAGGTTCCTAAGGCCATGGCACTTGAAGGTAGGGATACCGTTCATATGGGCAGGTCACCATGCCCTAGGGTTAAGGTTCCTATGGGTAGTGCACTTGGAGCTAGGGTTAGGGTTCCTATGGGTAGGGCTTCCCGCCCTAGGGTTAGGGTTCCTAAGGGTAGGGCACTTGGAGCTAGGGTTAGGGTTCCTATGGGTAGGGCCGCTCGGCTAGGAGCGGCGCCCGTGGTTATCCCGTGGCGTGGTTTTTTTTTATGTGGGTTTTTTTTTTTTTTTTTTGTCAGTATCCTGCTTTTAGCCCATTGAAACTGTTTTGATCGGGTTCCTTGCACTTGTAGCAGCCGTGCTTTCATCAGATTTCTTAGACTTAAGATTGGCCCTGTGTGTTTTGGTTGTTTAGCGATGATGATGGAGAGTCACCTTTAGTGTCGTCCTTCTATCAATAGTAATACTGGAAGAATATTTAATTTTAATGCCACCATTGCATGTTCATGGATATAGAGGTATATAATCTAGTGTATGTTGGAGAAGTAAATAGGAAATAGTTATTTAACTTTATTCATGTACAAGAAACTAGGGGGCATCCAAATGAATTATATGGGCAGGCAGGTTTAAAAATAAAAGGAAGTTGTTCTTCACCAC
>NC_133770.1:68912157-68921462 GCF_003597395.2 Chelonoidis abingdonii
AGTGCACAGTCTACTTGTGGCACTCCTTGCCTGAGGAGGTTGTGAAGGCTAGGACTGTAACAGGGTTTAAAAGAGAACTAGATAAATTCATGGAGGTTAAGTCCATTAATGGCTATTAGCCAGGATGGGTAAAGAATGGTGTCCCTATCCTCTGTCCGTCAGAGGGTGGAGATGGATGGCAGGGGAGAGATCACTTGATCATTACCTGTTAGGTTCACTCCCTCTGGGGCACCTGCCATTGGCCATTGCCAGTAGGCAGGATACTGGGCTAGATGGACCTTTAGTCTGACCCAGTACGACCATTCTTATGTAAGATGTCATTGTACGCACAATAGCAGACTTAGATGCTAGGTTTTTACTCATGCACCATAGGAATGTAATTCATTTCACTATGATATAAAGTGACATAACAGAACACAATTGCTCATCCAGTGTCATTGTGAAGGTGAAGCACAGCAGGCCACAAAGATTGCAGAAATTATTCCAGTGCAGTGACCATAAATGTCATAGGGTATCAGGCACACAGCATTGCAGCACATAACTGAGCTTTTCCATCTTCTGTTCTGTTTTTTAAAGAAGGCCTTTCATTCCAGGGAAAGCATACATCCATTTACCTATTGCTTGATTTTCATAATCTTCCTTGCCCAATTTTCAGGCAAAGTTGTAAAGCTATCCCTGTGACATCATATTTATTTCTACAACAATAAATAGTGATGTCACAAATTAGGTTTATTCCTGTCAGATCAAACAAAGAATGTAGATTGTAAATTGTACAGAGCAGAGACTTTCTCTTACTGTGTCTTTGTACAGTGTCTGCTGCTATGGGTCTAGTACATTTAATAATGTTGAAGTTAGGCTGTGAGGAGGAAAGCTGAAATCCAGGTTGAAGTTGCCTCGATAATAACAAAGGTAATACAGAAAATGCCTGGTGATGAGCAGGCATTTTCACGTTTTTTTTTGAATTCACAATATGCCTGTTGCAATACTGCTGTTTATCTTAGATATACCGGTAAGGCTGTGTGTATGGTTGCTAATATGAAGTTCCATTTACTGAAATGCTTGCAGCAGAGCCAATGACTGTAACTGATATTTTATTTCCATCTGCAACAAATATACCATAGCCTGTGTGGTATATTCTAATGTAATGTACATCCTAAAGAGTAATGGGTTTTTGATGTCATGTTTAACTATGGAGCATAGAGTTCCTCTTTGTTTGGCATGTTTATGAAAACATAGCCATGTTAGGAGCTAAAAGTTCATCACAGCTTGTGCATCAAGGAATACTGTAACGAAAGTCCCAGTATTGTATGGATGATGCAGATAATTCTTTAAAGTGACTGGAAAACATGAAACAGCCTTATATCTAATACTAGTGTGTCATGTCTCAATAATCTGTACATAAACGGCTCTGAAGGCAAATCACAGTGTATATAGCGAAAAAGATCAGGCTATAAGAAGATGGACAGAAAATACCACTATGTGATTTATCAGCCATCTGGCACAATCTAAGCAGCACTCATTCATGGGAGGTTCTAGTTTTCTGATTAGTTACCACAGCAACAGGTCTTCAGAGTATGCTTTAAATTCATGCACATATTTGACTACACAGTATACCTTATCCACTGGGGGGCTGCCAAAGATGACATTCTTCCCAGTTTACTTTTTTGTCTGCGCCAACTCTTCCATTATACAATTAATGTGCTTTTCGGGGATTTAGAACTTGAACATGGGTTTTAAAAAGTGGCATACAAAGTCTTAGCTCAAAAGTGAAGAAAATTATTACTATCATTAAGCCATTTCCAAGTTATCATGATACACAAATTAGTAGGTGCTGGCTGGTTTTAAGATGTCTTCATATAACTCAGAAATATTTTAAATCTAAAATAAAAAATTCATAGTTTGATTTAAGCACTATTGGTATGTTAAAAAAATATAAATTAAAAATAGCCAAGATTGATTATTCCTCTCAAAGACAGAAATTTCTTCATATTCTTTTTTTTTTCCTGTGTAGTTTTATGGAAATCAGAAAATGTCCAAAGGCTACATGAATGGCCTTCATAAGTTTCACAGCATACAACCAATGAAAAATTGGTTACTAGACAGAGGAAGAACAACAACACTTTTCAAAAAGTTTGGAATCCTTGGCAGCGTTTGTATATTATTCCTAGTATAGTTGTTTTGATACAGAAATGTCAAAAATAAAATAGCCACGGTAATGAGATTTAACTACTACTGGGTGTGTACTGTTGTATGGAGTTGTTTAACCATAGGTCATTGAGTCAAGCTTAGCCCAAGTTAGTAGTGACTGAATGGTGTTGACAACTGGCAGAACATGAAGGATGAAGTCCTGTCCCCACTGAGGTCAATATGAGTTCTGACCATTTCTCCTCTATGTATGGAGTATGCACCTATAGATAGTGTAGTTTTTGTTGCCTATCAATTAACAAGTTTTGTCCTGGAACAGCCCTGGGTTTTGGGTTGGGGACGGATCATTTTCAGAAGTGGAGTCATGAAATTCCTCCACTTAAAAGCTAGTCCATTACTAGCCCTGCCTTAATAAACAATGAAGCATCATGGTCAGAATCTGTGAAGGCAAAACCCAGCAGTATAGCCTTTGCTATTAGTATTATCATAGTATTTTTTCTGTTAACTATAGTCACATTGATTCTTTCACCAGAATTTGACATTGTATCACGAATGGTTTTTTTGTTTTTAAACAATGAAAATGTGTCTATCCCCTTCGAGGATTAGAGGCCAACTCTTAGCTATGCTCCTTGCTCCCAGATATAAGGGAAGCTATATATTAAAATAATGGCTATTACCTTGTTCACGAGGCAGAGGGGGAATCATCAGCAGTTTCTGCAGAAATTAATTCAATGATAGTGAAATGAAAGAGGAAATCAAAGTGACTGGGTTGATTGAATGCTTACAGTCTTAATAGCAGATGAGGAATCAATTATTCTTTCTGTGCCATTTAATCTCCTTTAAAGAGGCCTGACACAGTTTAGAAAAATAAGAGCACTGTATCTGATGTGGAGAAGACCAATGAGTGGTAATTGACATCAACCTCAGACTTTTGTCTAATATGGAGAAAAAACAAAACAATAAAACCCGGTGTTAGGGCAGTCCTGACTAGAATATGTGTTTGTGGGGGGTAAGTGCTCAAAAATCAAATCCTAGTGATCTAAAAAAGTCCCTTTTGTTTACCTTTTACCAAACACTGACACAAGTGTGATGAAGAGGGCTGAAGTAAAAGAGGGAAAAAACACACCATGTAAGCTTTAAGCAGACAAACAAATATTGTCATCACGTAAAGACCATATTAATGTAGCAGTAGGAGGAGATCTCATATGGTGTGGCCTATGTAAAAGCTCTGCATTCCCCCTGCCTTTTCCCCTAGTAAGATCCAGCACAGGGGTCAGCCAGAGATAAGGTTGGGGGATAAGAGGGGCATGTCAAGAAAATGTCAATAGTGATCAGGAAATTTCATGAGACCAGCTGTCCGCAGGAGGTTTTTGCTGCTAAGGTTTGAAAGCTCACAAGCACAGCTAGTCTCGCCAGATTCCAGCTGCAGCTAAGCCAAAACCAGAAAACAAGTCAATTCCAGCTTTGGAACAATCTAGAATCAAAATCATTGCGCAGGGTAGAATTCTAATCTGAGCCCACTACATACTTGAAGGGATCATAATCAAGGTTCTAGTTTTGCCAACCTTAATTTTGTATTGTCCCATTCTAAGCCCTCTTAATTAGAAGGTTTTGAGTGAAATGTAGCAATAGGCACAGCACAGCTATCGCAAACTAACTGTGTTTATTATTGTGTCAAGGAATCATTTCCTTGTGTAGCAGGTGAAAATGAAGTCAGAAAACATACAGTATTGTGAATTATGTTTAACATAGGAGAAGCTATATTTATCTAAAATTGAAAATTCAAGCTAGTCTGTTTTTCTCTAGACTCAAAGAATCATTTAGCATTGAGGATGTATGAAACTTTTGTTGCAAACAATGGGAAATTCACCAAGTTTGGGGGTATGTTTAGGGACTGGCCTGAACCTAACTCCCTGATTTGAATAGTCCTGAAATGGGCTTTCAAACTCTATATCTAAACTGTGAAAGATAAAAAGCAGATCTGGCATAGAAATAGGTTGAGCAGCGAATTCTAACCCAAATTCAGCTCAAGATCTGGGATTTTGGTTGGGGCCCATCAGGAGCATAACCTGAAACGTCTAGAGATTTGAAGAGGACCAATAATGTACTTTTTTAGACAGGACCACTCAGTAAGCATCTCATGAATAATTTCTTTTAAGAGAATTTATGCTAGCAGTTTAATTAATATGCACTTGGATCACTTTGGAGTTTACAACCCATTCACACACAGTGATCACTAAAATGCAATTTCTCTGTACTAGCAGCATTAATGACATTGCAAGGACACAAGGGACTGAGGAACAAGAAAAGACCTCTGACCCAATAAATCTATTCCCTGCGTTTAAACTGCACCATTATGTTTTGACTGCATACCTTCAATCTTCTTTCCTTCTTTTCTAAAAATTACCTAAATACCTTTTTAAAAACAAGTTGATTGCAGTAGCTTCAGTTAAAACTTATTCCATACATTCTCTATTCTTTGTGAATGAATCATGCTGTTATGTTCATGTTTTCCATTTAAAAATTTATTGCTTTATTTTGGGACTGATTGGGAGTTGGATCTAGCTCTGTAAGATCACAACCTCTCAAACTAACCAGTATCAGAGGGGTAGCCATGTTAGTCTGGATCTGTAAAAGCAGCAGAGAATCCTGTGGCACCTTACAGACTAACAGAGGTTTTGGAGCATGAGCTTTCGTGGGTGAATACCCACTTGCCTCCTGGCCGAAGTGGGTATTCACCCACGAAAGCTCCATGCTCCAAAACTCTGTTAGTCTATAAGGTGCCAACAGGATTCTCTGCTGCTCAAACTAACAAGGTTTAGTTAAATTTGCAGGAGATGATGCTGCCAGCTTCTTGTTTGCAATGTCACCTGAAAGTGAGAACAGGCATTCACATGACAACTGGTTCAGCCGGTGTCACAAGATATTTACGTGCCGATCTGTTAAAGATTCATATGTCCCTTCATGCTTCAACCACCTATTGCAGAGGACATGCCTCCATGCTGATAGCAGGTTCTGCCAATAACAATCCAAAGCAGAGTGGACTGACGCATGTTCATTGTCATCATCTGAGTCAGATTCCACCAGCAGGTTGATTTTCTTTTCTGATGGTTTGGGTTCTGTAGTTTCCAGATCAAGAGTGCCTTCCTCTTTTAAGACTTCTGAAGCGTGCTCCACACCATGTCCCTCTCAGATTTGGATGAGCTTCAGATTCTTAAACCTTGAGTTGACTGCTGTAGCTATTTTTTAGAAATCGCATGTTGGAACTTCTCTGTGTTTTTTCAAATCTGCTGTGAAATGTTCTTACAACGAACAACATGTGTTGGGTCATCATCTGAGACTGCTATAACATGAACTATATGGCAGAATGCAAGTAAAACAACAGGAGACATACAATTCTCCCCCAAGGAGTTCAGTCACATTTAATTAATGCATTATATTTTTAACGAGCATCATCAGGATGGAAGCATGTCCTCTGGAATGGTGTCTGAAGCATGAAGGGGCATACAAATGTTTAGCGAATCTGCCATATAAATACCTTGCAACGCCGGCTACAAAAGTGCCATGCCAACATACTATTCTGACTTTAAGGTGACATGGTAAATAAGAAACAGGCAGCATTATTTCCTGTAAATGTAAACAAACTTGTTTCTCTTAGTGGTTGGCTGAAGAGTAGGACTGAGTGGGCTTGTAGGCTCTAAACTTTTGCATTGTTTTGCTTTTGAGTGCAGTTATGTAACAAAAAAAATCTATATTTATAAGTTGCACTTTCATGATACAGATACAGTACGTGTTTGAGATTAATTGAAAAGTATTTTTACATTGCAAATATTTGTAATAAAAATATAAAGTGAGCGATGAACACTGTATTCTGTGTTGTAATAGAAATCAATATTTGAAAATGTAGAAAAAACAAAAATATTTAATAAATGTCAATTGGTAGTCTATCGTTTAACAATGATTAATTGTGATTAATGTTTTGAGTTAATCGCCTTAGTTAACTGTGATTAACTGACAGCCCTAAAAATGAACTTAGGCTAAAAACCAATTTTCTGTGGAAAAAACAGTTTTGATGGAAATTTTTTGAGCTGCTCTAAGAGCTAGCTTTTACAAAGCCACTGTTGCTTTACTCACTGTTACAGTAGCAGGTTGCAGCAGGGAGGATTTTAGTTCATTGAGTTTTCATATCTCAATTTCTCCTAGGTCCCTCTGGCAGCCATTTAGGGAACCTCCGCCCCCACTTTGGGGCATGTTTCTTTAAAGTGAAAATAACCCAATCTCTGGTATAACAGTAAGCATTGCAAATCTGGAATGGGCTAAAATGTGCACAATCCTGATAGCTAAGAGAGCAGTATTACCAAGCCCAAGTGTTTAAAAAGTCACAAGTCAAGCCTAAAAGCAACAAAAGTTAAAATAATGAGTAATAATAAAGTGGTGAGGGGATGCCTTCTGAATTTTGAGTTTTTAAGATTCGCATTTTCAAGCTTTTCTCCACAACTGTAATGGCTAGAAATTTTTTTTTAATAAAAACATGCTGCCATAATCATACCTCCACCAGGCCAAATATTAGGAGACTCCTCTTAATGCCACTGGGGTTGGTAAATTACAGGCATGATGTTAAAAAGTGAAATTTTAAAAGTTAGTACTGTGAAGGTGAAGAAAGCTTTTTCCCCCCCATCATGGTACCTGCAAATGGTGTAGCAGCAAAGTTCCTCTGACAGGTTAATAGGCTGGTAAATCTGCATTGCCTCTGCTTGGAGACAGAGCTGATTAGAGATGATTAAATGATGTGAGTAAGACCAGCTGCTTCAATAGTAGCAGATCTGTTGGAAAGGGCCAGGTGTGACATTCTCTCACTGCATTTCAGACAGTTGCACTTGCTAAATTTCTGAAGGGGCCTGGAGAATTTAAGCTTGTAATGTCCCAAATAGCTGGTTCGGTTTTTATTTAATTCTTTGCTCAGATTTTATAGGTGCATCTACAGCATGGTAAGTTTATTTTACCACATTTTATAGCTTTTTTTTTAAAAAGACAAGTAAGTGTTGAGAATTGTAATAACATACTGCTAAGACTATTGTTATGAAAGATTTTTTTTTTTAATGTGATCTCCTCCCAAACAAGAGGTTACATATAGCAGTTCTCACTGATGTTATTAAGTACAGCTGCAAAGATTGGTCAGTTACCAAGCTTTCTGTTGTTTCAGGAGCATACATTTCCTTCCAAAGAATTTTTGTTAAAATGTAGCCACAAATATACAAAGCAAGACTTTTTCATTCCATTCTGGGCAACTTAGTGATTCTTGTGTAAACTCATTACCTTCCCCAAAATGTCAAAACAAACTGTAGGCAACTCAGAGGGGAACCATAAAAATCTCTAAGAATGGATTGATGGATGAAGATATTAGTGGAGGTAGAGGAAAGGGAAAAGTAAACAGCATAAACATTGTGAAAAGAGGAGCATTAAATTAGTTGAGGAGTTAGACAGATAGGGAGGATATATTCAAGCACAGCTGCTCTATTTATTCAACTAAAAATCTAAGCAGATGTCAGGAAAATAATTGCGAGCAGTAAAACCTATTAGTGAGATCTAATAGGCTCCCAAAGGAAGTGACATTGCTTCAGTTATTTAAAACTCCCAAACAGATAGAAAGTATACAGTAGGGAACAATCTTGGTCCAGGAAGAAAAGAAATGAACATGATTCACTTGGTCTCTTCTTTTAATAATTATTGGGCACAGTAGATATAATCACGCCTCTAGCTTCACTAAACATTAATTCCAGTACTGTCAGTGGTGGAATTTGAAGCAGAGCCTTGGACTATTACTATACTAAATAGTAGAAAGTTAAAGTAACATTATGCTGGAGTTTGGGTGAAATCTTGATGAAGCTGGTGGACATCATAGTTGCCTTTCATTCAGGATAAATATTAAAATCTATTAAGCTCCCTTATGGAATAAGATAACAAGGGCCACTTCCCAAAACACAGAGTGCAAATGCAAGGGGACTGAGTATTAATTTGGAAGAGTGTGTGTGTGTGTGTGTGTGCGCGTGCGCGCACACTAGAAATTCCACAAGGCACAGAGAAGGCAGCAAGGAGGCCTTAGGGACAGGCAGAGAAACACTTGTACCATGATCCTAAGAGAGTGCGTTTGGGTGGAGTGTTGGCTGGAAAGAGGCTTGCAAGCGTGTGTGTGTGTGGGGAGGAACACAAATGAACAAATCTGCTGTGTTCAGGGAAACAGGGTTTTATTTAAATTCTTTGTAAATCAACTGAGTTGGATTAAAGAAATTCCTGACTCGGTCATCAATTTCTCCTCCAAATAGACACAACCTTCAAGACTTCAAATAATGGCTAACCGCTCAGATCAAAACGTGTAAACAGTAATATTACATAGAATTTCATCATCATAAGGAAAGACAGCAAGAAAGTCATAAAAACAATTTCAGTATATAAGCAGGACTCCCAAAGCCTTGACAAAAGCTGTCTAGTTCTAAAACATAGCAAATCTAAAATTTACATATAAAAATGGGCTTTTAAGGATGATCCTGTTCCCATTGCCTTCAGTGGGTGAAGGATTCAGTCTCTAATCACTATAGGGCTGCTGTGAATGAGCACTTTGTGTGTCTTATATAACCACAAAACAGTAAGGAAATTGTAGAAGGCACAGCAGGCTACACAACTGCAGAGAAGAGCCCCAGTGCATTATAATATCACTAATGAGCAATCTCCTGGTCTTCAGCACAACATTTACAAACATTTAAAAAGTTTGTTTCTATGAAAGTGTATACTGTACGCACAACCCACTTGAAATTTCACAAGGTGCCAAACAGTTACAAATTTTCCCTCTTCCTTTAATGTTAGTTACATCGGCTGCATCTTTATCGCAGGCACAATGATCCTACTGGCAGTATAGCCTATGGATTAACTAGCAGGTGTACTTCAGCAATACAGTCAGAATTATTTGTACCCAAGAAGTCTCCTCATCTTGACAGAGATACACAAGTGGTAAAATTGTTGAACGTGCTTCCTGAACCTATTGCTGATGTCAAAGTTAGACTCAGGACTCACAGTTTGTCAGACCACTCTGTTTTATTAGCACAGCGCTCTGATAACAACACCCAGATAATGTGAGCACCATACAAGACACAAACTATCTTATT
>NC_133770.1:68931712-68968576 GCF_003597395.2 Chelonoidis abingdonii
GATCTTCTGTTAATGTTTTGCCATTAGAACCCTTGTTTATGCCTAATGTTTCTTTTCCTGGCACCTGTATTTCAACATTTCTTATTTCTGCCTAAAGGTACATACACATTTCTTTAATCCATTCTTATGTTTACAATATAATTCATTCTACTTTCACACTGACTTGTCAGTCTTGAGAGATTTGTTTTGAGCACAACTGAAGGATTTTTACAGCTACCACAAACTAAGGAAGTAGATCTTCGACTGCTGGGAGTCCCCATTGCTACACTGATTTCACCAGAACCATGCCAGGTTACACCAGCTAAGGATCTGGCCTCTGAAGCTCTAATATTCTAGTGGGATATGTGTGTGTATATTTATATATTTACACATTTGCTAAGTTATTTCACTATTAGTGTTTTTAAGAATCTAACTGGTAATAGGAAAACTTCACAGATTTCACCAATCCAGCTCTTCCACTGAACATGAGACACACAATGCTCACATGAACCCTTTATCCCCTATCTGAGATGCAGTAACCAAAGACAATATGCTTGTCAGCTACTGCAATAACATTCCAAAAGTAATATTAAAAAAAAAAAAAATTTATAGAAAAGAGGAAAGGAATCCAAGCATCAAAGTAGTAGAAATATGCACCTTTGTGCTAATTTATCTTCGTCTGATCCCACATCCATTACAGCCCCCATCCTCTTTCCCCCAAAGCAGCAAGTTGTATAACAGGACCTTTTCCCCCTTTGCACACAATATTTTCTGAAGTAAAAAAAAATGCTTAGTTCAGAGCAAACACCTCCTCCCGCCACTGGTTTCAGATGATCAGATTCTGTTGCAAATTAATAGGGCCCTAAAAATCTGCAGATATTCACACACTATTCTTGTGGATCGGCTGCAGATACAAATTTTGTATCTGCGCAGGGTGCTACAAATTAGCATATCTTAACTGACAGAGTGTAATGACTATAGCTCCATTCCTGCACATGCTTAGCTTTATGTGCATAGTCTCACTGGCTTCAGGTTGGACTTCTGTGCGTAAAGCAGGATCGTGGCACATATGGATTAGAAGTCACAAGGGGAGAATTCTCTCCCTTGTTCCAGAAGAGCAATAGTTTGAAGCATCAAAGGAAAGCAAGACTGACAGCTCAGGGGTGAGCTGCACCTGTGATCTCTCCTGCAGCCCCTATACGTGACAGACCTCTGCCTCAGTATAACCAGAGGCCAAATGTTCAAAAAATCATGAGTCAGGCTTACCACAAATCATGAAATTGGCTTTAAAATCCTATTATGTAAAAATAATAGATTTGGTGTTCTTTTTATTTTCCTTCTGCTTTCTAAGTGTTTAGGGTGCAGCAGGCTCACATTTTGAAGCTTTCACCAGTCACGAGGGCTAGAAATTTACTTTTTCTTTAAAACTGAAGGCTGAAATCATCACATATCCACTTGACTCTAAAAGCTGGGGCTTTAAAGGAAAAACAAAAACAAAGACGAAATCATCAGGGCGGGCAACATTGCTACCTGCAGTCTTCACAGAATGGAATTCAGTTCACCCCACTTTAGACTGGATCATAGGCTACAATCCCCTGCATTTCCCCATCATTCTGCCATAGTTACAGTTTGAGCAATACTTTATACCTTCACGAGTGCACCCCACAGATGCCAGACTCTTATCTTCACCTCTCCCTAGTGGAACCCTGCAGGGCCACCCAGAGGATTCAGGGGGCCTGGGGCAAAGCAATTTCGGGGGCCCCTTCCATAGAAAAAAGTTTGCGATATTATAGAATACTATATTCTTGTGGGGGCCCCTGCAGGGTCAAGGGCAAATTGCCCCACTTGCCCTCCCCGCCCCGGGCAGCCCCGGAACCCTGTGGTTCTACCACTCTCACCTGGATCCTGGAGTGACAGCCCATCTCCAATCATGTTAACTCAAGACACCCGACTGTAATTGGTACTTGCAAGAAGCTTTCCATAAATCCTGTAACCAGCAGCTGAATGATTAAAGTGATTGATTAAACAGCTTCTTCCAAACAGACAAATTGTCTATTCGCCCAAGAGCAGAGAAAAGGGTTAAAGCTACACAAACTCTGTATGCTTGGGTCTTATTTGGAACTCTTAGCTGCCTTTGACATTGCACTGGGCCTGCGTCCCAGGCTGACTGCTCTTCACGAACAGCCCTTGACCAGTGAAGCCCCTTCCATCTTTAAAGGAAGATTTTAACTATTTAGTGCCCCTTTTATCTTGGGACCCCAGCCTTGGTGAGCCAGGTGTGCAATTTTGCCAGGCTCCTGGAAGCAGCATCTTCCCAATTGATAGCCCAGCCACTATTCCCTTACCTCCCATGAAGTCTTATCTTGTCACTGGCCGTTGTTTTGTTTCCTGCTTGCTCTTTCTAAGAGCTCCTTTTGGTTTAACTCCCCAAGACAGACTAAGCAATATCAAGCAGGTAAAAAGAAAGCTCTTCCACTTTCTCCATGACAAATATCACACAATAAGATGTTCATGCCTTGAACATATTTTTTTCTAGGTCACTTTATTGTTTAAAATATTAGCACACTTGATCTTCAATTTATTTTTGTACCACTCATGAAATACGGTGAGAAACGTACTGCATTTTACAGTATACACCTCTGCAACTCTAAATACTACTTTCCCCCAACGGGCAAAGTAAAAAAGATAACATAAAACCCCAAGACTATTTAAGGCAGTGAAAGGAATTGGACCAATGCGGGTGTCCTTGTGACCATTTCACTTCCTCTCAGGATACCTTTTTCCCCTCACAGCTAAGCAACTTAAAACTTGAGCATTCAGCTTAAGCTATATTTAGTAGGTCAAAGAAAACATGGTCTCTCTACACCAATGCAAGTTTCTTAATTCCAATACATAAGATACTCATAGGTCAGAAGGGACCAATATGATCATCTAGTCTGACCTCCTGCACAAGGCAGGCCACAAAACCCTACCCATACACATTTATAACAACCCCTAACCCATGACTGAGTTATTGAAATCCTCAAAATTATGATCTGAAGACCTCAAGCTGCAGAGAATCCACCAGCATCTTAAGTTTTCCACTAAGTGTAGGTGTTGTGCTGTAACTTGATACGTGTACAAATATCTCAAAAATAGCCCTTCCCTCCCCAACCCAAATGGAATGTTAATAACTGACAGTTTAAATAAATAGCAAAAATAACTGGCAACATCTAACTCCTACCTTGATTCTAGCTCAAATCACTGAAATAAATACAAAATGAATCATTGGTTTGTTGAGACACTAAGGAAGCTTACTATATTTATAAAAATAAACCAGTGGAAGACAGTAATTTTTCTTATTCTGTCCCACATAGATTACACTATATTGCTACAGCTGAGAAGGCTCATAACACGTCACACCTTTGTAGTGTACCTCTTTTTGACAGCTTCAGGAAAATTAGTTGGCACTTCTTTTCTTGTGCTTTTCAAACACAGATTTGCAAAGGAAAATAATGCCATATAACTGAAGTCACTGATTTAAAATTAAACCACCTTTATATTAGAGAGAGAGAGAGCGAGCTGAAATATATATATAGCACAGAAGAAGGAAATGCAAGGCAGATAAAGGACTGGATTTTCATTTTTGAAAGTTTGTTATATGGCAAGTTTTTGTTTCATAACTGCAAAATAAGTTAATACAAAATAAGGGTTTGTATAACCAAAACCACTGTTACTGCATAAACCTTTTCAACTGCTGCACAAAAAGGCTTAATTTCAATACCTAAAAATAGTTTAAACAGTTTGGATCATTTTCTGAATATGAAAAGAAAAAGTTTTTTCTGTTCCATTAGAAACTGTCAGAGCTGAACACTGAATCAAAAATGTTACAAAAAACTTGACACCATAAGTTGCTTCATGGAAAATTCTGCCAGGCTTCTCTACAGCTCGTCATGCTTGTATGTGAACTCCCTGGCAGATATAAATCCATCACTATCTTCATCTTCTTTATCAAATATGTCATCAGCCAAAACATCATGATAACTGTCATTCACTGGTGCTCCATGCTTTTCAAATTCCTTCTTCAAATATGCTTTCACCTGTTGGGCAAGATAGATTAATAGTTTTTAGGGCTGTCAAGCAATTAAAAACATTAATTGCGATTAACTTCACTGTTAAATAATACCACCATTTATTTAAATACTTTGGATGTTTTCTACATTTTCAAATATACTGATTTCAATTACAACACAGGATACAAAGTGTACAGTGCTCACTTTCTATTTCTTTTTATTACAAGTATTTATATTGTAAGAAATCCAAAAGAAACAGTATTTTCAATTCACTTAAGTACAGTAGTGCAATCTCTTTATCATGAAAGTTGACCTTACAAATGTAGAATTATGTACAAAAAAAAAAAACTGTATTCAAAAATAAAACTATGTAAAATTTTAGAGCCTGCAAGTCCATTCAGTTGTACTTCTTGTTTAGCCAACCACTCAAACAAGTATGTTTACATTTGCTGCCCACTTCTTGTTTACAATGTCACCAAAAAGTGAGAACAGGCCTTCTTATGGTAGTGTTGTAGCCGGAGTCGCAAGATATTTATGTGCCAGATGTGCTAAAGATTCATATGTCCCTTCATTCTTTAACCGCCATTCCAGGGAACAGGCACCTATGCTGACGATAGGTTCTGCTCAATAACAATCCAAAGAAGTGTGAACCAACGCATGTTCGTTTTCAGATCTGACTCAGACGCCACCAGTGGAAGGTTGATTTTCATTTTTGGTGGTTTGGGTTCTGTACTTTCGGAGTGTTGCTCTTTTAAGGCTTCTGAAAGCATGCTCCACACCTTGCCCCGCTCAAATTCTGGAGGGCACTTCAGATTCTTAAACCTTGGGTTGAGTGCTGTAACTATCTTTAGAAATCTCACATTGGTACCTTCTTAGCGTTTTGTGAAATCTGCAGTGAAAGTGTTCATAAAATGAACAACGTGTTGGGTCATCATCCGAGAGTGCTACAACATGAAATATATGGCAGAATATGGAGGAAACAGAGCAAGGGACATAAAAAAAATAATGCATTAATTAAATATGTAACAAGAGTCATCAGTATGGAAGCATGTCCTCTGGAAAGATGGCTAAAACACAAAGGTGCATACGGATGTTTAGCTTATCTGGCACATAAATACCTTGCAATGCCAGCTACAAAAGTGCCATGCAAATGTACTGTTCTCACTTTAAGGTGACGTAAAAAAGAAGCAGGCAGCATTACTTCCCATAAATGTAAACAAACTTGTTTGTCTTAGCAATTTGTAAGTTGCACTTTCATGACAAAGAATTTGCACTACAGTACTTGTATGAGGTGAATTGAAAAATACTATTTCTTTTGTTTACAAATATTTGCACTGTAAAATTGATAAACAAAAATATACACTTTGATTTCAGTTACAACACAGAATACAATATATATGAAAATGTAGAAAAACATCCAAAATATTTAATGAATTTCAATTGGTATTCTGTTGTTTAACAGTGTGATTACATTTTTTAATCGTGATTAATTTGAGTTAATTATTATTAATCAACAACTCTAATAGTTTTTGTCATAAGACTTTATTAAAATTCAGTAAATGGAGAAGAGACAGGTCTAGGAAAAGCTATCATATTTGTTATGGGTGTACTAGACAATAAATATCTACCGTATATACCGGTACTCAGTCATAAGCCAGTTCGTTTATAAGCCCCCGCTCCCCAAGATGGATAAGTAAAAATGGAAAATTTTTATAACCTGTTCATAAGCCGACCCTATAATTCAGAGGTCAGCAAACTTTGGATCCTGGGCCATCAGGATAAGCCGTTAGTGGGCCGAGATGGTTTGTTTACCTCGAGCATCCGCAGGCAAACAAAGTGCCCCGGTGTGCCAGCTGCTTACCCTGATGGGCCAGAACAGCAACTGGTGGGGAAATTTTTTTGTGGGGGGGGGAAGAAGCTGGGAGTCAGGGGAGTAACCCCTGTGACCACTCCCCACATGACCCCACCCCTAGCCTGGGACCCCCACACTCTCTCCATCCCATCCTTTCCCACCTTATCTGGGGTGGATGTCTCTGGCCTGGCTGAAATTGCTCCGGCAGCCTGGGAAGCAAGGCTGCAGCCTGCTCTGGGAGGCCAGACCAGGTGGTGCGGCCGCAGCATGTTCCAGGGGGCTGGGCGGACTGGCCGCAGCGTGCTCCGGCACCTGGGTGGCCCAGCCACAGCCTGCTCTGGGCGGTGGGGCCAAGTGGCATGGTTGCAGCCTGCCAGCCCCAGAGCTGCAGCTGCTTTGGAGGCTGGCAGGGAGAGCAGGTGGTCAGAAGCAGAGACACTCTGGCCCCGCCTCTTTCCTTCTGGCTCTGCTGGCTGTGCTGCCTCTCCTTGCTCCCTCTGTTGGGGGGAGGGGCTGTGTCTCACCTCTCCCTCTCTATACTCACTGATAAGCCGACCCCATTCTCTGGTGCTTCTCTTTTTTACTAAAAAAAATTCGGCTTATGAACAAGTATATACGGTACTTCCCATTGTCACTAAGGATATAAGCTTGTCTGATAGATTTCTGCAGCCTAACTCAGAAATGATAGTAAGGTCTTTGGTATCTAAGACAATAAAAATAGAAGGCAAAAATCATAGCTTTAGGGTATATGCCAGAAAACTGTGTCCTTTAAGTTTGGCTGTCTGTACTGTAAAGTGAATATAACTATAGAATGGAAATTTTTGGCTTCCAGTTATTTAGAGAGCAAAATAATTTCTCTAGCTCACAAATATCAGACGACAGTGTAAGATCCACTTAACCAAAACACACACAAAACCAACCAACCAAACAAAAAAATTAACCTCAGATCTTTATCAACTTATTGGGTTGAGTTTCCAGACCAAAATATATTTGGGAAACTGTCCACTATCAGCACTTACTGTGGGAACAGAAATCACTATATTAAAAAATTATTCTGACACCAGAAAAAACCCACAATAAAAATCTTACCTATGAGACAGCATTTAAAAAATACTTAAACTCACTGCTGGAACATACAGTATATCTCCTTGTACGAGTCTGAATAGGTAACATTTAATTATTCTGAGTGACAACTCAATCTTCATTCAGTTGTTAGAAGTTTATACATTTTAAATCCTTAGAGTTCTAAACCCCACAACATTCTACTGAGGTAGGAAGATACTGTAAATTAGGTAATTACAGATGACTTACCCTACAATACCCAAGATTTGTTTAGGACTGAATTAACACCAAGCCAATGGGTCATATCTTTTGAGTTTTAAAATCTCTTTTATCCACATCAGTACACTGCTTTGTAGCATTTGTTATGGTAAGTCAACAGGCTTTAATATCGATAATTTGTAAGGCTGGCTAAAACAGTGCATTAGTGAACTGGATCAGTCTTTAAGCTCTAATTCCTGTCCTCGACTGAAAACAAAAAAGGAGTTTACTGGTCTCACCTAGCCCCCTAATGCAGGAGTTCCCAAACTTTTTCCCCGAGGCCCACCTGTGCAGCTGCAGTAGGCATCGTGGCCCACTATTAACATGCATCCATCAGGCAGAGGGCACCGCAGGGCACGCAAGGCCCCTCGTCTCAGCAGGGACCAGGGCCAGTGAGAGGGCGAAAGGGCCAGGCAGATGCCACAGCCAGCCCCCACCAACACCCTCCACCTAAGCAGCACTCTGAGTGCCTTGACCTCAGCACCTGGCAGCCATGCCCCAGTCATCCACACAGCACCCTGGCCTGCCTCACATGCTCTGACTGCCCAGGAAACAGGGCACTGGGCTCCTCTGGCCCTGGGTGGGGGCTCATCATCAGCTGCCACTCCACCAACATATATCATTTTTGGGGAGCAGGGCAGCAACAACCCTCATGCCCCCGCCACCCCAAACTCCACCCACAGTGAACCACCCGGGACTGTGTTGCAGCCTACGGTTTGAGAATCCCTGCCCTAATGGATGTTTTGTTCACCACAAAAGCTACATCGTATAGCTAGTATACACTGGTATATTTCAATAGGAAGGAAAAAGGTCTGAAATACCAGGAGAGATCCAGGATAGGATAGTTGTACATGCAGAAGCCTGCCTGGCTAGAGTTTTTGATTTTCAGTTTAAATCAAAACAAAACACCAGTTTTTTGACCTGTGTTTAAAGAATAAGTGTTGAAACCTGCAGTTCTTTCCACCATTAAGTTCTATATTAAAGCAGATTCCCAATTAGAAAAATGGCCAGCAGAGGATGAACAATGTTGAAGGCTGCATCCTTTCAGGAAGGTCACATGATGAAGTGCCATCGGATGCTGGTGTTACAGCAGTAAGATTTGAATTCCAAGTTGTGGTACAAAAACCAGAAACTGACAAAGTTTAAAGTTATCTTTAACTTCTAAAAAGTTTTAAGTCACACAAAATTAATATAAAAATTCTAAGTGGTTCAAACCACACTAAGAATGGACGACAGGAGGATGGATCAGTTGATGATTACCTGTTCTGTTCATTCCCTCTGAAGCACCTGGCATTGGCCACTGTTGGAAGACAAGACACTGGGCTAGATAGATCTTTGGTCTGACCCAGTATGGCCGTTCTTATGTTATGTTAACCTCAGCCTCCATTCTGCACATGAGCAGTCTCTATAGACTCAAGGCCCTTGCCTAGCACTAGCTAGATCAAGCCATAGTCCACTAGACCCTTTCTTGACAAATATCAAATTTTACTTCAACTTTTTACGAAAAGGAAGAGTTCCCTTTTGTAAAGAGTTCACTTTATTTAACGACAGGTTTCAGAGTAGCAGCCGTGTTAGTTTTTAACCGCAAAAAGAACAGGAGTACTTGTGGCACCTTAGAGACTAACAAATTGATTTGAGCATAAACTTTCGTGGGCTACAGCCCACTTCATCAGATGCATAGAATGGAACATACAGTAAGAAGATTTATACACATACGTTGGGCCATCTTGATTATCACTACAAAAGTTTTTTTCTCCTGCTGATAATAGCTCATCTTAATTAATTAGCCTCTTAGAGTTGGTATGGCAACTTCCACCTTTTCATGTTTTCTGTATGTATATATATATCTTCTTACTGTATGTTCCATTCTATGCATTTGATGAAGTGGGCTGTAGCCCACAAAAGCTTATGCTCAAATCAATTTGTTAGTCTCTAAGGTGCCACAAGTACTCCTGTTCTTTTCACTTTATTTAATTTGTTTAACTTTGTTGAGTAGTTAGTTAGCACACTCACTTCATCCTTGGATAGCTTCCAGTCATCATTAAGATCCATCTGTTGGAATGACTCGTGAGATCTCGGTCCATTTCTAATTTCTAGAAGGTCAATGTTGAATATCAGCGTGCTCTCAGGTGGAATTTTTCCTACCAAAGATGTTAAACATTGAGACAGATTAAGTGTTACATTCACTACCTTAGAAAGTCCATCAATATTTGGGCAAAGTCTTCTATTAATCCAGTTTCATTAAAGTTGTTTAGGATTGCCAGTGACTGAATTAATAAGGATTACTGTGTGTGTAGTAGAGTGCAGGTATGTATCTGACCCATTCAAACTGTAATCTGATCCTACTGCGAGTGAAACACATATGTTACTTTACATGTGTATCCCATTGAAGACAGGTATGCATTTAAGTCAATCCACAAACAAACATCAAGTGTTTTGGGAAGAAAAGGTTCTTGGATCTGTCAGCCTCAAGCAGCAGAGTGTAGATCAGGAGATAGTTTCGTAAAAGGTGGTCTCTATCTTGATTGGGGATCTAATTTATGCTGGCTGCGGATGGCACCAAAGGGAAGCAGATATGGCAGCTGAGGATAGCCAGAGCCTAAAGCCCTGGCCATGTTCCCTATATCAGCAGCAGAGATGGAAGGATGTCACAGGACTGCTCTATGCTGGGGTGATCCTCTCATTGCTGGCTCTAGGGCTGTAGCACAGAATTCCAACCTTTTAAATAATGTTGTTGGTTAATCTGATTGTACCTGTGTGCTCAGTGTACATGCCCTAAGCAAATTACTTCATTTTAGATGCTTGAATAGGCTGCTGGTTTTCTGATGGCAACACAGAAAGCAGTCCACTTTTGGCTCAGAATGGTTGGAATTTATCACACACTGACTTTACCAACATGTTCTCTTTTAGCATTTGGTCTGGTCAGTAAGATCATTTAAATGATTAACATGTGAGGCACACAGCTATCAGAAGCACATTTTCATCTTTGACACTCCACTTAATTTTGTGCCTGCTGTGCAAAGCCTACAGGAGTAGAATACACATCCTCGCTTTTGCTCCCCAGATGACAGCTCCCTGCCCCTAACAATATCCTCACAGCTCTGAAACAGTTTCCTCCCTGTCATCTCTTCTACTACTTGTCTGATAGGGTGCTAATGATCTCCAGAAAGCTCAGCTACTCTGACTCACGGTAAGAGATTCTAACAGCCTTTTAGCATGTGCAAGTGGGTCCTGAGTCCTGGGAATACAACTGAAAGGGGACAGTGAGTGGGTGGTGATTCTTCTTAAGGTGACAGGAGAGAGTGCAACTCATTTTCTAGGTGAGAGATAAAAGAGCAGCACCAAGGATGGAGGGCCTAGGGACAACATGTATGCACTGAAGAAAGAAAATGAAAGGTATTCCACATACCTGCTGACTGGATTATTTGAAAAGAGTTGTACGCAGGGACACACTTTACAAAGTTTTCTGAAGCAACCTATTTCTTATGACAACTGTCAGGTTTGTTTAATTCTTCAGCAGGCCTTTAAATATACAAAACAAGATAGCATGGTGTGTATTGACAATTCTTCCTTACAAATCTGAGGGCTAGCTTGCCACTACCTTGTATCATAATTATTTATGCTTGTGCTAAATAAGTGTGCATAAAGTGGCACCAAGTGAAAATGGTAGCATTTGACATCCTTTTTGTGTAGTTATTTACACCTGGGCATGACAGTAGAGAATTACGCACCATGGGTGTCCTGCTGGCAAAAGACTGGTCAGGGTGCATTAATTTAAATTGCATGTTAAAAGCTTGCTTTGCTTCTTGCATCATTTCTGGAAGACAAAGAACAGTGCTTCTAGAAAGCTATAACTGAAAGTTTTATTTTAAGGGAAAGTGTGTTTAGTTGCCCTCCACCTCTTGCTCCTCCAATTTTGCCAGAAAACACGCACACAGTATATGGAGTCAAGTATTCCCAATTCCTAAACTAGTTTTGTATTATGAGAAGGCATAGTAGAAGAATTAAATTTCCTTAGGGAATACTTACTCCATCTGCATTAAAGGTCACATACATTGCCTTAGAGCCACATGACACAGGAAACTCCCATGATGCAAGTACTTAGCCCTATTAACTGTTCAAATAATAATATATATATATATATTTTTTATAAATCACTTAATGTTGTAGCCCAACAGCTAGCTATCTCAAGTTTGGACTCTCTTGTCCCAAAGAGACATCTGGAACTGTTTGTCATCTTGGAAAGTGAAAAAAAATCACTGCTAAAGCCAGATAAAGTGATGCAGAGCCACATTACCACCATTAATTCTGATAAATCACTACTATAGCGGAGAGGCAAGTCTTTACAGTGGATATACTTACTGGTGTGCTAGGGGCTGGTCAGTCACACCACCTTGTTGAAGTAGTGCAATAGTTGACTTCCATTCAGGGCGGGCTAAACGATGGAACAATTAAATGCCTCTTTGTTTACCAATAGCTGAAACAATGGAAAACCCCTACCCAAATACAAGACCTTACACAAGCCTGGGAAATGGCTGGGATTTCCCAGTGGTCTAACAAACAGAGGGGCAGAGGACTGATGTGATTCCAGGTGTGTATCAGCACACCTGCCATAGAAGCATACTGAGAAGGCAGCAAGGAAGGCCAACAGCCAGAGAAGAATTTGACATTGAGAAAGAGCTAAGGGAGAGTGTTTTTCGGTTGAGTGCTGGCTGGAAAGGGGCTTAGTTTCTTTGCTCACAGTTCCATCTCCTGCTGCTTGATTCCTATCGTGTTCAGGAAAACAGGACTTTATGTACATTCTTTGTAAATGAGCAGGATTGCATCAATTCCTCTTCCTAATGGAAACAACCTACAAGACCTCAAAAATCTGGTAGCTGTTTAGGACAAAAGAGGTAACAATACAGGTTTAGAAATGCATTGAGCTTGAGGAGGATTTAAAAGTATTACCTTTTCCTTCTTTTCCGTAAGCAAGGGATGGAGGAATAGTTAGTTGCCGCTTTTCTCCTACACACATATCCTTCAAACCTTTGTCCCAGCCTTTAATAGCTTCCTTTATGCCAAGTGTAAACCACATAGGTTGACCATTGTTATACTTGTGGCTGGAAAAAATGGAACAAAATATTTTAGTCCCTAAATTGTTTAGTACGTCCATGAAGATTAACCGTTACACTAAGCTGAACTGATTCATACTGCAGAGTTACAGCACTAAACCCCTAAACAATAATGTTGCACCTCTTTAGTGACAGCAGACCTAGTCCTTGCACATCTGAAGCATAGGAAAAAGCAGTGAAATTAAAAATAATATCTCACCCTACACATGAAGATATTCGTGCCTAGAGCCAGCACATTTTCTTTTTGTACTGGAAGCAGCAAATCTAATAATTTGTATCTCTGATCACTGGTTTCCATTTAGTTACTGATCATTGTAGAAATGAAATCATATTGTTAAGAACACACAGTCATGGCTGTATTGATTAGTTGGTAGACAATAAAGCCTGAGATTTGTTTCTGAACCTTGATGGTAAAATATGTAGTATGTTTTAAATTGTTAACTGTGTTTGTCTTTTGAAATAACCATGTCAGGTAGAAACTCACAGCAGCCATTACGAACCAACAACACTACACAACTGATGTGTAAGTTTAGCACAGAGGAAGGAAGTAAATGGATACAGGGAGAAATTTTAGTTTAGATAGGTAGAACATAACTCCTCCCTTCAAACTGAAATTTGGCTAGTATACCAGGATGATAACCACTGTACAGCATACCACAGGATTCCTAGGCACCAATCCAATGCTCTTAACCATGTGAGTAATCACACTCATAATTTCTTTTAAGTGTGTTGTTAAATAAGTCAATAAAATTGCACTGAATTCAATCCCACTGACTTCCATGGGACTTAACACATGCTTAACTTTAAGTGCATGTTCAAATGCTTACTTAGATCAGAATGGAACACTTGCACATTTCAAATAAAAAACATGCTTAAGTACTTTACTGAAATGGGGCCTTAGCAACTACAAGACTCAGGACCTCTACTTTAGGTATCATTCAGAAGTCACTGCTAGCAGCTCAGTGCTGTTGTGTACTATGATGGAATATTATTAGTTGTAGAAAAAGAGTGCCTCAAAAACCATTTTATGGAGCATTTAGGTTTTCTAAAGTCTCCCATCCAAGGAGTGACCAGGCACAATCTTGTTTAGTTTAAATCTAAGCACTTCAGAGCTGTGCATTAGAATCTTTATTAACCAGTATAGCTGGTTGAAAACATTGTGAAAATTTGTCACCATTTTCATTGATATTTTGTTTTTATCTGATTTTTCTGACCAGCTGTATTTACCAGACACTGAAAGAAGATACTTCAAAATACAGAAATTAGTCATCAATGGACAATTTGTTACAGAGAATGACAAACATAAATATAATTCCTTTACAGGAAGCATAAAAGGCTATCTGTAAGAGATAATTGGTCAGGATTTACAATTTGGTGAGAGATTTTAGTTAAGACTGATCTGTAAAGAAAGAACAAGCAGTCGGTACTAGTTGGACTCTTGTAGAAAGACATATTTTGGACCTAGCCTGCAAATATTTAAGCATGTTCACTGCTCCTCATCGCCATAGCATCTGAGTGTCATGTAAACTCAATATCAGTAGTGAAGCAGATTTCATGGAATTTCTGGCTCTTCTCGCTTTTAGGAATAAAATGTCTGTTTAAAAATAATAGATTTTTTTTTTTTGGTTGATTGGTGTTAGTGAATTTTCGGGGGTGGGTGGTGAGGCGAGGGGAAGAGTGATGTTTAGATAGAAGATGTCCATGTTGCAATTACAACTTTTCCTGTAATGGAAATTACTTTTTAAAGTGAAAGGTTCTACAGCGAAAGGTTCTACAGAGTTTCCTAGAGACAGATTCTGGATTAGCCCAATCTCCTCTGGAAACTTGTTCTATAATCAGATGTCCCTTTCTGCACATGAGAAGCCCCACTGAGCTACTCAAGACTATTTATGAGCATAAAGTTAATCATCTGTATATTTGCAAGATTGAGGCCAATATCTGAATTGTAAAACATTGCTTAAGGCCTCCATCCGTCAAGAGGCTCCATGAGGGTCTGTCTGTGTGCAGCAACTTGGATGTTTGGGTAGTTTTATTTTTTGGGTCTTCACTGGAAGAGGGTGAGGAGGAAGGAAGTGGGGAACACAGATCACATCCTTAAGACAAAATTAAAAAACAACAAAACCAAGTACATTCCATCAGTTATATTTCAAGAGAGGGAATTAATTACATACACTTTATTGTTAAAATGAGTATATTGGGGTATGGATATATTGATGGGGTTTAGCTGTTCTACAGATATATCCTAGTGCAATGGAGCTTAGGCAATCGCTATCCACACATCTAATCTGTTTTTAAAGATCACCAAAATTGCCAACGAAAGCATTAAGCTAGCACCTAGTGTCTTACCTATGTGTATTTATCTACGTGCTTGAAAGAGTTACTTACGTGGAGTGAAACATTGAACCATCTTTTTCCAAGTAGCCTTCATAATGCACCAACATCATATCCCCCCATTTGGTTTTCCTCTGACAGATGAATGGCTTCTGGAGCACCTCAATCTTCACTTCTGCTTCTGGGATAAGTGCCCCACTCACACAGGTAACAACCACACAGAAAAGGGGAGCCCAAAATGCAACCCTCATCCTTGAGTCAGTCACAGCAAGAGCTATTTTCTCAAAAAGAAAAAAAAATCTGGATGACGGTTGCGTAAAGGAGTTTTATACAGCTGGAAGCCTGGAGCAAGGACCCTCACCTCACCTCACCTCACCTCTCCTCCTCCTGGGTCAGTTACATTCAGTGCCTTTCGCAGCCGCCTTAAAGTGCCCCCAATATTGTCAGCACAAGAGGATTCGGTCTTTACTTGCACACCGATGCGGCCAGGCGCTGAGTTTTGCAGAGGACTTAAGGCAGGTTTCGCTGTAATCAGGCTCCCCAGGGGCTCCAGCCCCCTGCAGAGGTGGATGATGCTGGGGGAAGAGAAGGGAACCTCATCCACCCTCGGCTCACCCTGCCCGCTTGTCCCTCCCCAGCAGCACGCACACGTGGCAAACTCATTCCAAACCAAGCTCAAAACTTCAGCTGGCAGACCCCGGCCCACAGCAGCCTGGCTTCTCTCCCTCTGATTGGTTCTCCCTAGGGGGCGGGCCAGAAAATGTCGCTATCTATTGGAACGCAGACCTGTCTGTCTTCACTTCCGCCCAACCGACAGCCAGCGCCGATCTGCGCTCGCAGAAAGTGATTGGTGCTCCCGGAAGAGAATGTTCGTACATAGTCCGGCCTTGTTGGAATCCTCACACAATTGAATCGGCTCCCGTGCCCTCCGATTCGGTGGCGCTGTTGCCAGATCAGCTTTCTTATTGGTTCCCGGAAGCCACCGGCTTTGGATGTTTCATCTGCTCCCTTCCCGACTCTGCGCACTCTAGTCACGTGGTGGCTATTCCGGGGCCGGCTCACACAGCCCGTCTCCTCGCTGGGCTGTGAGGCGGCGCCTGGGATGCGGAAGCCTTTGGCTGTGTGCTAGACGCGTAGTGCGAGCGGGAGAAGGGAGGGTCTGTCTGAAGCAAGCCCCAGGATGGCCCTGGGTGTCGGTGGCTTTGTGGTGGGGCGCCGGGGGTGGTTGAAGGCTTAAAAGGGAAGGGGGGCAGGGGGTTCCCCTGTCCCGAGCAGAGCTGGATGGGGGGGCCCTTGCCACAATGGAGGGGGTGCTGTACAAGTGGACCAACTATCTGAGCGGTGAGTGCCTTCCCCTCTTCCTCCAGCCCTGCGAGTGGTGCCTTCCTGGGGCAGCCTGGGCGCGCTGGGATGAGGCGGGCGGGGTGGGGGAGGTGTCAGCCGGGACGCGATTCTGAAGATGCTGGAGGGCAGAAGTGCACGTTGGATCCTGCTGACTTTTGTCCCTAGGGTCCCAAATGGATCCCTCACTCGGGAGAGCCAGGCTAGCCGCTCCCACTGCATCGGGAAAACCAAACCCTGACACCTCCCAGAGAGCATGGGTGTTGGCAAACCCTAAGTCTGGCACGTGGACCCAGACATAATTTGTCTCCCAGCCAATGCTAGAACACCACAAAAACACATACCCGCTGCCCGTGTCTTGTCAGATCCAGCATGTTTTAACCATAGACTTCTCGATTTTATTGCATATAGGGAGACAAAGTGTGCCTACTTCACCATAAAAATCCTGGCACTGGTACAGCTTTGTATTTCTAACGCAAAAACGCAAAACAAATTTTGCTACTTTATGCCACCCAAAACCAATAGACCCTGATACGTAGAGTTGCCAGCATTGTATCTTAAAAATAAGAGACCTATCCTGATGTTATCATCATTAATCATAATAAGCAGTAATACTCACCTACATTCACCAGAGGTATTTCTTGCTGCTTTTTGCAGCACTCAGCAACTCCTGATCTTCTTGTACAGAGATGGAAAAAAATAAGGGACATCCCTGGTAATAAGGAACTTGGCAACCCTACGTATAACCCAGAGCATGAGAGTGCTGTAAAAATCAAGGTGTATCACTGGAATCCGGCTGGATCTTGGCTGTCTTTAGCCACAAACTCCAAAATATACAATCTAAATAGAAAACCATTGTAGCAGCCTCAATTTGATTGGCGAAATCTGCATCTGGATGCGTCCCAGCCCCAGTCTAAAGCTGGTGCCTTGAGATTTATATAGCAGTCTCAAGGATTTAAACACACATCTTCCATTGAAATGTGCTTAAAATTAATGGAAGATCTAAATCCTCTAGACTGCTTTGGAAATCTCAGTCAAGAGCTGATTGGCTAAAATCACACACAATACAATCATCCACTTCTGCAAGATGAGATGGATCATAAAATTAGGCTGTATCTAGAAAAGTCAAGAAGTTAAGTTTTGTTTATTGTGGCTTCATTAAAATACAATGTACATAGATTTATCTGATATAAAAGGACACATGCTGTCTACAGAATTGCCAACCCCAAACATTCAAAAATCCTGACTCAGGCCCCCTAAAAATCCTAATTCTGGCTTGAAAAATCATGAGAGTTTTTTTAAATTTAATTTTGTTTTTTTTTTATTTTCCCTCTGAGTTTTGAGCTGTTAGGGTCACATTTATTAGTGTTTTTCACCAACCATTAGTGCCAAACACTTTTATACATTAAAAAAAAAGGCTGAGCCTGTTGTGTTTAGGGTGGTCCAGGAACTGTGACTTTAAGAAAAACTCCAGATATGTGAGATTCACAATAGAATTTTGAGAGTTCACAACACAAGGTCTATCTATAAGGCTAAATTTTAAGGATCTAAGTGAAGAAAAAATAGGCAATACGTGCTGGATCCTGGTCAACTTGGATTTTTCCCTGGCGCCAGGTCCAGATTTTTATGGTGAAGTAGAAACACTTTGTCTCAATTTATGCAATAAAATCTAGAGATCTGTGGCTAAAACATAGCTGGCTCTGATAAGACCCAAGTGCCAAATATGTGTTTTTGTGGTGTTCTTGTACTGGATTGTGATGGGGCCTGAATTTTTCTGGGTAAGTAGCTGTTTTCTGGTAGTAGCTGGTTTTCTGTTGTCTACTTTCCAGGTACAGTTTGGGAACTTAAAGGCTGACCAGTTCCAGGTGTTTGGATATGTTACTTTGTGGTGTACTGAGCCGTGATGCACTGCAATTTGAATTTTTTCAATTAAATTTGAGCAACTGCATTTCTTCTCTATTTAGCCAGTAGAGTTTTGGGATTAGTTGGTTATCTGTGTTTTTTGTTGGTGGTGTTTGTCTGTTTAATCCCAAACTGGATCCCGTGGGATTCAGGGGCTGGATCCATGTTCTTGTGCTGCTGCACTAGATAGCAACTTGATTTAGCTTTAGTGGTGCACAGGGGGATGCTACACTTCTTCCTCTGTTTAGACAGATTTTTGGAGGTTGGGTTGAAAATCGACAGGATCTAGTTGACAGATGTTTCTCCAGTGCTATTGCCCCTCTGTGCCTCAATTCCCCCTCAGTAAATGGGGACAGTAGTACTTGTCTACTTCACAAGGTTGTTCAAAGGATACATATATTAAAAAGACTATGAATTACTGTGGCATCTCTCATGTAAGAGAGAGGTTTGAGGTTAGGATACATTAGGGTCCAGATTTTTCCATTGAAGTAGGAGCTGTTACCTTTGTTTTCTATTTGGATTTTACAATCTGAGACTCAAAATTGCCATGTGGAAAAGGCAAGAATTGCTATGATCCTGCTGGATCCAGGTTTTTGCATTGCTTGGAACACACTGGGGTCTATAATTTTTTGGTGCTGTAGGAGCTGCTACACTTTTTTTTTTCTGTTCATGCAATGGAATTTGGGGAGTGAGGGCCAAAACTTGCAGGGCTCCAGTAGGTTCCAGGTGATAGATCTAGGTTTTCATGTACTGTGATATGTCAAAGACAGAATATTTTAGTGCACTCAGAGCAGCTAGGCTTGTTGTTTGTTTAGAAAACTGAGGCCAAAACTTGGCTGGATTCTTCAAATGGATCCAAGTTTTCACAGTGCTTATACTCTGGGATGCGTCAGGATTTGCATTTCTTGGTGCAGTAGGAACAGCCAGACTTGTTCTCTATTTTGATGGGACTTGTGGCCAGGATCTATCAGGATTCAGCAAGATCCAGGCTTACATTAAAACACAAAACAAACTAATTGAAACACACCTGAATCAAAATCCATTTTCATAAAGAAGGGAGATGCTTTGAAAATCTCAATAAAACTAATGCGCAATGAGTGAGTCTCCCTTCTCTAGGCATGTAAGATTTAGCAAGTCTGAGGCCAGGTCTACACTACGCGCGAAAATCGATTTTAGATACGCAATTTCAGCTACGAGAATAGTGTAGCTGAAATCGAATATCTAAAATCGATTTACTCACACGTCTTCACCGCGCGGGATCGATGTCCGCGGCTTGCCATGTCGATTCCGGAACTCCGTTTGTTTTGGTGGAGTTCCGGAATCGATATAAGCGCGCTCAGGGATCGATATATCCCGTCTAGATCAGACGCGATATATCGATCCCCGAGCAATCGATTTTAACGCGCCGATACGGCGCGTAGTCTAGACATGGCCTGAGTACCTAATGAGCCCACACAGAGAGGGAGGGAGACTGTGGTAGATGGTGATGTAGTTTTTTCATTAGTGGCCATGCCAAACCCTGGCCCTGCTACTGAATTTCACAGATCAGTCTCATCAGTGCCTCTTCTTTTGTTAGTACCAAAGAATTTATAATTTAAGTAATATGTGATATTTTTGTTCTGTATTTGTAAAATGTTGAGTACATTTACAGTTGTGAATAGTGTTTCTGTAATACACAATGTAGTGCTATAGAGGCAATATACAATGGGTATAATGTACTAAACGAACGAGTTCCTGTCAGGTTGTAAAGTGCATATCAGTACAATACAAATGCCGAATAAACATGGAATGGGGTGTGGCATTTACAGATTGATGGCTTCCAAGAAGAGGAGAAGTAGATCTGTGACATGAGAGCCTGCAGACTATCCTTTCATAGAAAATCAGACATTAGAGATGGAGAAAAGACTTGTTAAACCATCTGCAGTAGTTACCTCTGCCAATATAGGAATTTTCCCTCCAAACTAGATGTGCTACATAGTGTAAATATATAAAATGTGTGCAAAATATGATGGGACCCTGAGTACTACAAAGATATAAAAATATATAACAGTTCAAATCTTTTTCTATCTTTCTATACCACCAATCTGTAATGCTTTGTTTCACATGGTCCAAGATCATATGAGACATTCATGGAGACAGGAAGCTTATTTAACATATTTGAAAAAGTGTGCTTTCTTTTTCTCTCCTAAGAGAGCAGAGGATGGAGTCTCCTGGGGATCATCATCTCCAGTGGTAATGTTTCTATCGCTGACACTCATGAGAGGAGATGAAATTTGCCTCAGATTTTCCTATATCCTAACGAATGGTGCCTCCACTGTATTTTAATTTTCAGTGCCCTCTCCATGTGTTTTTCCCAGAAAACTTTTTTCTCCCATATATCCAGTTTATCAAAGATGATAAAAATGTTTGGGCCCAGTTCTCAGCTGTTGATGTAACCAGAACGTGCAAAAACCATCCAAGCAAAGTATATACACTTTATAAAAGGGTATATAGACCCTCAATTATTAGGTTTGAACACAGAGGCAGGATCATGTTTTCACACTGCTTGTGTGAACTGTGAGACCATTCCTATCTTCCTATACTCTGCCAGTTTGAGAGAGTAGGAAGCCCGGCACAATTTTCACTGAATTATTAAACACTATACTAGGTGATTATACCTTCACAGAGTTTTTACAAACTGATTAACCCTCGAAACACCTACAGAGGGAGGTATTAAATAATGAAGGCACAGAGAAGGAACTTGTGGCCTCAGACAAAGAGTGTGTATGATTATCTCTTGATAGAACAGGATGTGATCCAGGCACTGAGACCATTAGATTAGACCATATGTTTCTGTCTAATGTGAATCTGACCTACTAAATGTGAGCTATGTACAGCATTCTGTCATACACAGCACCAGTTTGATTCTTGACTATGACAACAATCAAGACATTTTCTTTTTGTGTAAGTTGGTTTGAGTAGGTTTTAGATGAAGTACAAGTGGTGTTGAACTGAGGCTCCGATCCTCAAAAGTATTTAGGCAACTAATTCATCTTGACAGCAATGGGAGTTAGATGCCTAAATTCTTTGAAGATTTGAGCCTGAGTGCTTTGGAAGCTGATCTACACATCTATCTGAAATAGAGCCATAGCCTAATGTTTGTCTTAGACCTAGTTTACATTTTAGAAGTTACTTTTGCTGAGTCTGAGGAGACTGACTCGTAAAAAAATAGCCTGATTTCAGACAAGACTTTTATAGGGTGAGTAAATTACCATTTATTATGGAGTATAAACAGCCCATAGGGAAGTACATGCTGAAGGTGAGAAGCTTCTTCCTTTAATTATGTAGCTAATAGGTCAGTACTTCCCCGTGTTCTTTCTACTCAGATTCGATCAGCTTCAGATCTTGAACATGAGAAGTATTTTACTTAAGATCAGCTCTCCGGAGTCTTCATGTCTTAACTTGAAGATTAAACATGTCTTCTAAATTAGAGGTGGCAAGTACTGATTACATGGACTGGCCCGTGCATATGCAAATGCAGAATTGTTCTCTGCAGTACATTTTCTAGCACTTTACCTAGTCTCTTAACAGTTACATGTGAAGTACCCGTATTTTTCGCTCCATAAGACGCACCTGACCATAAGACGCACCTACCGGTAGTTTTTAGAGGAGGAAAACAAGAAAAAAAATATTCTGAATCAAATGTTGTACTAAACCATTTAATAAACTACCGGTATATCAGAATAATATTTCAACCATGTAAAGTGAACAGCAGTCAACAGTGGCATTTTTATTGTGCACAAAAACATGTAAAAGTCTAAAAAAGTACAGTATTACGGTATAGTGCAAGTCATATAATCTTATACAACATAACAATCATTGAATTCATTATTTCATATCAGAGTTAACCAGTTTATCATGTAAGTACAAATAAAAATCATAGATCACTTAAATGCTGATATCAAAAAACCCAAAAAATTCCTATTACCAGCTAGACAGACAAATCATTTACATGTCAGAATCATACATTAAATAAAGTCAAATAATCACAACACTGCAATCTCACTGAACTGAATACTTCAAACACATAAAACCATGCTTCCACAATTACTATGGACAGCATTTTTTTATTCTTTATTTGTGTGCAAAGTTACAACAGCCTGCAGAGCACAACACTAATGCAGCAATTGAGCATTCAAATCATAACATTGGATGGACTGCACAGGTTAACAACGACTCTATTGGTCTGAACATGTTAGTGAAGACTTACTATTGATAAAAAGATAGCATGTCAGCCATGGCAAAGGTGTCCACTAACTCAGGGGGACACAGCGCCGTGCCCAGTACAGAGGAAAGGAGCTCAGCCGACTCCACTAATCGCAGCTCAGCATGTACCCGAGAGATAGCATTTTACCTTGAAGGAGTACCGGTAAGGTAAAGAACACTCGCTGTCCACGAGACCAGGGCCTGCAACCATTAGCCAACTAGGCTTTGCCTAGGCGCCAAGATTTGGGCCCAAAAATGGCGCCCCTCAAAAATTTTTGAATGGTTGCACCGCTGCTCTGGAGGGCTGGAGCCACTGGCACAGCACTGCCTGCAGCCGGCAGCCAAGGTGTCCCCCCGTCCTCGGCCGCCACAGCCCAGCGCGCCCTGCCCCTGGTCGAGGAACCGCTGCTGCACCCGGCAGCAACAGGCGCCCCCCCCGGGTCAGGACCCCGCGACCCAGCCAGCCCCCCCCGCCCGTCAGGGACCGCCGCACCCAGCCCCCCCCGCGGACACAACCCCAGGCCAGCGTCGCCCCCTCCCGGGTCAGGAGCCCCCCATCGCACCCGGCCACCCCCCCTGCCCGTCAGGGACCCGCGCACGCCGCCCGCAGCCCAGCGCCGCCCCCCCCGCCCCGGGTCGATGACCACCACCACGACCGGCACCCAGGGCCCCCCCCCGCGGCAGGAGTCCCCGACCCCGCACCACCCCGGGTCAGACCGCCCGCAGCCAGCGCCCCCCCGCCCCGTCAGGAGCCCCACACGCAGCAGGCACCCCCCCCGTCAGGACCCCACCCACCCCCTTCAGGGAGCGTGCCGCAGCCAGGCGCCCCCCTCGCCCCGGGTCAGGACCCCGCACCCCACCCAGTCCCCGCCCGCAAGCCGCCGCGACCGCCCCCCCCCCTGGTCACCCGCCGCCCCGGCGCCCCCCCGCCCCGGTCAGGAGCCGCGCACCGCAGCCCAGGCCGCCCCCCCCCCGGTCAGGCCCCGACCCGGAACCCCCCCCCCCCGGTCAGGAGCCGCCTGACCTGCAACCCCCGCCCCGGGGTCGAGCACCACCGCCCGCAACCCGGCACAGCCCCTCCCCGCTCCAGGCAGGAGCTGCCGCGACCCGACACACACACACCCACCCACCCCACCCCGCTCCAGGTCGACCGCCGCGACCCGCACAACACACCCACCCCACTCCCCCCCTCTTCAGGGAGCCCCGTGACCCGCACACCCCCGAGTCAGGAGCTCCATTGCTAGCGACAAGGGGAAGCAGCACGCCCCCGACAGACCTATACATTGATGGTTTCACGAGGGAGAGAGTGAAGCTGTGACAGTGAGAGCTGAGATATTCTTCATAGAAATCAGACTTGGATGGGAAAGATTGCTTAACCCTCTGCGGTAGTTACCTTGCCATATAGGGTTTTCTCAAACTGATGTTGCTCTAGTGTTTATATAAATGTGTTTGCAATATGATGGGCCTGAGTACTACCAGCGATCAATTATAACAGTTCATCTTTTTCTTCTTTATACCCAATCTGTATGCTTTGTCTACTGCTCCAGAGTTATGGCATTCATGGGACAGGAGCTTATAAATATTTGAAGTTGCTTTTTTTTCTTCTAAGAGAGCGGGATGGCGTTCCTGTGGTATCTAATCTCAGTGGTAATGTTTCATCGTGACACCATGAGGAGATGATTTGCCTCAATTTTCCTATATCTAGAATGGTGCCTCCACTATTGTAATTTTCAGTGGCCTTCCTGTGTTTTCCAGAAAACTTTTTTCTCATATATCAGTTTTTCAAAGTGCTAAAAATGTTTGGGCCCGTTTCAGCGTTTGATGTACCCCGAAGTGCAAACCTCCAAGAGTTATACCTTTATAAGGGTTATAGACCCTCCTTTAGAGTGGTTTGACCGAGCGGATCATGTTTTCACACTGTGGATGACTGAGACTTCCTATCTTCTTCCTGCGTTTGGTGGAGCCGGCACATTTCATGAATTTATTAACGGTATATAGTGTTATACCTACCCAGAGTTTTTCCAAACTGATTCCTCCGACAGTACGAGGGAGGTATTAATATTGAGGACAGGGGAACTTTTGGCTACAAGGTGGTGTTGGTTATCTCTTGATAGAAAGGTGTGTCCAGCACTGGGATTAATTAGC
Source organism: Chelonoidis abingdonii (assembly GCF_003597395.2). NCBI lineage: Eukaryota > Metazoa > Chordata > Testudines > Testudinidae > Chelonoidis > Chelonoidis abingdonii. The sequence goes on from NC_133770.1 coordinate 68,955,994, forward strand.
ATTGTTGTATAATGTGAATTGATACTAATGTGGGTGTCGCGCATTTGTATACACGACCAGTTTGTTCTTGATTGGCAAATCAAGACTTTTCTTTTTGTGTAGTTGGTTTGAGTAGTTGTTTTGATGACAGTAATGTGGTGTTGAATGAGGCTCCGTCTCAACGTATTTGGCAACTAATTCATCTTGACGCAAGGAGTTCAGATGCCAATTTTTGAGTTTGAGCTGATGCTTTGGAAGCTGTTAACTTATCTGATAGAGCATAGGCTACTGTTTGTCTTGACCTGTTTCTCTTTGAATTACTTTTGCTGGTTTGAGAGACTGACTCGTAAACAAATCGCTGATTTCAGACAAGACTTTTATAGGGTTGAGTATTACATTTATTCTGGGTATAACGCATTAGGAGTACATGTCTGAAGGTGAGGCTTCTTCCTTTATATGTAGCTTAGGGTAGTTATTCCCGTGTTCTTTCTACTGTCGGATGTCGATCGCTTCAGCTTTGACATGAGAAGTTTTACTTGATCGCTCTCCGGGTTTCTGTCTTATTGAGATTCTGTTTCTACTTGAGGTGGCAAGTATGTTAATGGATGGCCGTGGATATGCAAATGAGGGAATTGTTCTGCGTACTGTTTGCTTTACTGTCTTTACATATCTGTGAGTAGCGTAGTTTTCGCTCATAGAGCTGACCTTAGACGCACCTCCCGTAGTTTTTAGAGGGGAAACAAGAAAAATTTTGATCAATGTTGTACTCAAAACATTTAATAAATGACCGGTCTACAGATAATATGTTCACATGTAAAGTGACAGCAGTAAGTGGCATGACATCTCTGTCTTAATGAGGAGCTTAGGTTTCGAGTACTCTTCTGTTTCTGTGACCGAATCTCGTGCTAGGTTAGAATTTTTGAGTCAGTTGTCCTCACTTGCATATTTCTTCGCTATCTTCATATAGATCTATCTTCGTTTTATCCAAGCTTGTGAATGCAATTTTTTGAATGCCCTGGGACAACGATTTCCTCCTTCACCGAGTGCATGATGTTTTACCTCACAATTGAGTGATGGTGGGCCTCTTCATTCTCCAGTAGGTCAATCATGTTCGAGCTCTTTGGTTCCACTTTCTGCATTAGATTAATGGTTTGTTGGTGGAAGTGAGAGGTTGCATGGCTGGTAACTCAGGATTCGTAGATGAGGTCTTCATTCTTTACAGTACTTTTGTTGTAGTTTCCGTATATGCTTAATGTCAGTATTAATAAGGAGTTTTTTGTCAGGCCTCAGGCGTTTGGACCTTTCAATCATACTGTCATTCCTTTTCGTCCTCCATCCATTCTCATGACTGTACACAATCCTCTTGATCCTTCTTTTGAATGTTTTCTTTTGAGATTACATGGGTTGGCAGTTTGGTGCGTCTGCACAGCACACACACGTGTAATGGTTTTCTCTGTCCGGAGGTTTACGGTGATGTTTGGCACTTTCAATGACAGTCTATTAGTGCACTCAAGGTAGCGGGCTTCATCATATTCCCTTGGCCAATTTCAAACCATTTTTCTTCCTAGATCAATTACAAATTTATGAAAAGACAGAATCTAGATCATATTCTTTGGCATTTTATGCCATTCTAGTTTTGGTGCGTCGCAAGGCCAAGCCTGCATATAAATCGTGCACCTAGATGGCGATCCAGTAAAATCGTGAATGCTTTCTCTACGCATGGTTTGCTCATATTATCTATTTTGTAGAGACTGAGAAGCATTATCCGGTGTTTGTGATCATTCTTCATGACCATGTCTAACTTGGCCACTTTGCAGTGATTTCCACGAAAAGTGTGTTACTTTATCTGCTTTTTGCAGTGCCTCTGTTTCCTCCCTCTTACCATTTTTCAGTTGGAGGTGGCCCAAAATGTTCTCCTCTGCTCTGTTTCCTGCCCTTAGCTTTTTTACTTCTAGTTTAAAAGGATCTTATGCTAGTTTTCTGCTTTTCATCCTTGTATGAGAATGGGAGGTTTTTCTGCAAGAAAATACAGTGAGAAGGAACTGTCATAATGTATCTCCATGTTTACACTGGCATCATCCTTCCTTATAATGCTCATAGTAAACATGCCGACATATCATCTGTAGCTAAGTTAATATTTGTATATCTCGACCCAGACAGAGCTCTATTCATTTTATTGAGGATCACTCTCTTCATCCCGAACTTTTTTATGTGTGCACAACAGTGTAAAGTCAAAAAAGGAGTAGTATTACGGTATATGCAAGTCGTTATTTCTTATGCAAGAATAAAGCAATCTTGGTTATGTTTGTTAATTCAGTTATAACAGTTTTATCAGTAGTACAAATAAAATAGTAGTCACTTGAATCGCTGATATTATAAACCACCCCAAAAAAGTTCTATTACCATAGAGCATGACAATCATGTGTATGCGAGTCATTTGTCACTTAAATAAAGTCAAATAATCACACTGCCAAATCTCATCTGAAGTGAAGATCTAACACTAAATCAATTGTCCACAATTATATGGACGCTTTTTTTTTATTCTTTTTTTGTGTGCAAGGGTTTCACAGCCTGCCAGAGCCACAACAGCTAATGCAGGCAATGTGAGGCATTCAATCATAACATTGGATGAGACTGACAGGTTACAAAACTGACTGTGTTGTTTGAACATGTTAGCTGAGGTACTTCATATTGTGATAAAAGATAGATGTCAGCCATTGGCAAAAGGGTGTCCACTAACTCGGGGGGACAAGCGCGTGCGCGTGTCACAGTGGAAAGGTTGTCCAGCGACTCCACTATCGGCAGGCATTGTCCCGAGAGATAGTTTTTTTACCTGAAGGTAGACGGTAGGTAAAGGAGGCACGCTTCCCAGGAGACCAGGCCGGTGCAACCATTAGGCCATAGCGCGTTGCCTAGGGGCGCAAGATTGGGGCGCCAAAAGTGCGCCCTCAAATTTTTGAATGGTTGCAGCGCTGTGTAGGGGCTGAGCACTGGCAGCAGAGTGCCTGCGCGCGCCCAGGTGTCCCCGGTCCGTGCGCCCGCAGCGCCAGGGCGCGCCCTGCCCCTGGGGTCAGGGAATCGTGCTGCGCCGGCCGACATAGGCGCGTCCGCCCGTCGGGAGTGGGAGCCCGGCGACCGGGCCGGCGCCCGCCCGGGGGCAGGGCGGCGCGCCCCCCCCCCCCGGGGTCAGGAGCCGCGAGCCAGCCCGCCGCCGAGGTCAGGAGCCCCGCGCCGCAGCCGGCAGCCCCCCTGCCCGGGGTCAGGGGCCCGCCACGACCGGCAGCCCAGGGCGCGCCCCCCGCCGGGGTCGTGCCAACACGACCGGCAGCCCAGGGCGCGCCGCCCGGGGTCAGGGAGACGCCGTGACCCGGCCACCCCGGGGTCAGGGAGCCGCCGCCGTCAGCCCAGGGCGTGCCCCCGCCCGGGTCAGGGAGCTGCCGCACCGGCGCCAGGCACGCCCCCCCGCCCGGGTCAGGGAGCCGCCGCACCCGGTCACCCCCCCGGGGGTCGGGCCGCTGCGCAGCCCGGGCGCGCCCCCTCGCCCGGGTTCAGGGATGCGCCGCGCGCACCCGGCTAGCCCAGGGTGCCCCGCCCGGGTCGGGGAGCCAGCACCGACCCGCACCCCCGGGCCCCTTTGGGGTCAGGGAGGCGCGCAGCCCCAGGGCGCGCCCCCCCGCCCGGGGTCAGGGAGCCGCCGCGACCCGGCAGCCCAGGCGGGCCCCCGCCCCGGCTATGGGCCGCCGTGACCGGAAACCCCCCCCGCCCGGTCAGGAGCCCCTGACCCGGCACCCGCCCCCGGTCAGGAGCACCGCCGCAACCGGCAGCCAGGCGCCCCCCCGCTCCAGGTATGGAGCTGCCGCGACCGGCAACACACCCCACCCACCACCCGCTCCAGGGTCGGGGAGCCGCGCGGAACCGCAGCACCACACCCCACCATCCCCGCCCTGGGTTTCAGGGAGCCCCGTGACCCGCCACCCCCGAGCAGGGAGCTGCCATGTCGTGTTAGGCGACAACGGGAAAGCAGCACGCCCGGACAGACTGTACCTGATACAGACACCCCTAGCACAAAACCCCAGCAGCCTCCTCTCTGCCTTCCCTCCTCCGCCCAGATCCGCTTTCGCCCCTGCACTCGACCACACATCGCTCCATAAGACACAAACATTTCTCCCTTATTTGAGAGGAAAAAAGTGCTCTTTGGAGCGAAAAATCGGTAACTTCCACCATTTCCCTGGGAAGCTATGCAACAGTCTAATGCTTGCTGTCAACCTTTCCTGGTATTAATATTCCCATAATAATTTATAACTCTTAATTATAACCTTGTTGTACCAACCCTAAATATTCCTCTCCCTTGAATTTACACCCTTCAGATACTGCCATTAGCCGTACACTGTACCATATATATATCAGAGTAGCCCGTTACTGTATCCGAAAAGCAGCAAACCATGGCACTAACAACAGACATGATTTTGGACATGAGCTTCTTGAATACCCACTTCTCAAGTCAGTAGTGGAAATTCCAAGGGCAGTATATATATGCAAGCAAGAAGCAGCAGACACTGTACCATATATAGTTCTTTCCATTCTTCTTGAGTTATGACTTGTCTGAATCCTCTCTTGTCTGATTTATATGCAAGACCTAAAACTGAACAGCAATTCAGTCTGAATATAAATTCTAAATCACTTTTTTTTTATTATTTGCTTCTAACCATCATATCATGTTAACTGCATCTTAATACATCACTTTTTAAATGAAAACTGCAAAAACACTAACGGATAGAGCAATTCTAAAAATACATAAGCTAACATTTCAAAAGCGTCTCCTAATTGGTCTGAACTTAAACACCGTGCCGATTTCAAGTCCGACATAGCACAGTTCAGTTGATATCAACCGTCTAAATGCCCTTTGTTCCACAAATAAGGAGCCCATGCTGAGAAGTTAGCTCATTTCCATTTAGCCTCCTTATTTGCCATAACTTGAACGATCTGGGGAGCTCAAAAGAGCCAGCTACGGTTTTGTAATTCCTAGTGCATCAGATATGCTATTTAGGTACTAGCCACTATCAGAACTGATACTTGATATCGCACCACTGTCAATCAGTATGGCATTCGACCAGCCAACTAATCTATGCCTGTCTAGATTCTACTGTTTCTTTCTTGGCATCCTCATTTTACCTATGATCCTGTTTCATATAAACATCCTTTTCTATAATCTTAATGAGGCCAGTCGAAGCATCTCATGAAGTGATTAGGCTGTGGAACAAGAAACATTCATCCTCTCTTCATGCTCTTAGTGGGGGTGTGGCAACTGAGAAATCCGTATCTGTTTGCAGAATCTTCCAGCATGTAGCTAGAAACTCCAGTACTGGTGCCTGCATATTTGCTTCTAATTCTCCTGCATGTAATGAGCCCGGTCCTACGTACGTTATACCAATTTTAGCACGGTTAAACGATTAACGCTGCACCCGTCCACACAACGAGCTCTTTAACAGACGATATAAACTCTTTAAACTGTTCTTGACTCCTCTCCGACGAGAGATACCTGAAATGTGATTACCATATTGATTAGTTATGTGGCTGCAAATCACGTATGGCCTCTCGTATCCCACTGCACCACTTGACTGCTCTGGAAAGCAATCTGACTCGATGCACTGCCTACAGGAAAATCCCACAAACTTTTGAATTGCATTCCTGTTGCCCACGTGGACTCTGATCAGGACGGGTGGCGAGCATCCCAGTCCAAAAAGCTCCAGCACGACCAACGGAATACGTCTACGCTGTATGAGGAAAACATTTTCTATTCAAGCTCCATTACAGAACGAAATGCCAAAGCATTAAAAAAATCTCCATTATATACAGAGTCCACAGCACAGTGCTGTTACAACATAACGAAAGCCAAAAATCAAGGATGCTATGGAGAAGGACAGGGACTGAATCCAGCCTATCCACAGTCCCGCCAGTCTCCGAAAAGCACTTGCATTCTTGGCTGAGCTCCCAATCTGTAGGTCAACACATTGTCCTGTGTTCAGGTATATCTCGTCAATTACTCCCCCCCCCCGTCTAAAAAAGGAAATAAAATCATTTTTTGACTTTTTCAATAGATATGTCCTGCATGCCTGCTAACCATGCTGGCACTGAACAGCAGCATCCTCTCCCTTCCCTCCCCGTGGCGATGAACATGCAGTAGACTTAGCCGTCCTCTTCATCCGTGATCTCCTGGCCCTCAGTGAGGCGGCGCCGCCTAAAAAGAGAATGACTCTCAGTATTCCGGCGCAATGTACAGAACGCTGTAACCGTCCTCATCATAGCAACTGGGGCGAATTCCATCACCCCCCCCCCTTCATGTCTAAAAAAGATTCTACTGACCTGGACTATCATAAGCCGCTGGAGCTGCCTCCCTCTCATTTTATCTCACTAAAAATCAGTATTCTTATCTCATCTATTACTCCAGCACAAATGGAGACCTTGCAACGGTACCAGAATGGGGAAGCGAGAAGCAACGTGGTGTGCAGGGGCACCCCTAGAAATGGCATCATCATTTCTTGGGATCTGACATGAGCACTTGCTCTCTGTTCTCGTACACTTCTCTAATTACTTGCCCCCATATTCTAGGCAGACTGACTCTATTTTTAGATAAACTAAAGGAGGATTGACTCGGAGAGTCATTCCCATTTGTCTTTGTGCCCGCCACCTCAGCGAAGTCAGCCAGGACACCCATGACATAGCAATGAACATAACAACTGATAACCTCTCTCATCGCCAACAATGCACACAGACGATGACAGAACACGTACACCGTCTCTGCTACCTGCAAAGGCAAATGAATGCTGCTGTAGCCTGCAGTACCGCCTCTATCAGCGCATCCAGTACACATACTGACATGACAAAGCCAAACAGGCTCCGATGTCCTGCATACGTCTGCCAGGACAATCCAGGAAAAGGCCCAAATATTGTCTACCGTTTTTCACAAAATCAGTGACAACATTTACCAAACACCCGACCACTTTTGCACCATCATCATTGGGATCTCAACCACAGAATTCCAATGGCGACACATTCCAATCGATGATCACGTACAGTGGAAACGAGCCCACAGCGACCGTCCAAAACTACGCACTGACCACTGATCAACCACTGAAATGTCTTGTCTCGCGATCACACTTTAACACATCTTTACAAAACCTTATGTAAAAGTCGACTCTTGCTCTTCACCATACCTAGAATCACATAAATGTTTTGAAAAATAAAGGATTGGTGGAAGATTCCCTTCTCATTGTAACCATGATGACTCAGATCATTCCCAACCACAACCTAAATAAGCTAAGTACAAAATTACCTTATAGACTTTAAGGCAGAAGACCATCTATCCTAATCTGATTCCTCAAACTGCATGCGCGCCCCACTCACCTAAAACCATAAACATCTTAATTAAGCCTCAAATCATTTCTAAACTTCTAGTACAGAATCCATCCAATTACACTAAATTAGACTGCAAACCCCTCCTGCAGAGAAACAAACCTGTTTTTTTTTTTTCACCTTATCACCAGAAATTCCTTTCCACCACACATGCAAACAAACCCACATAGCAAACCCACCAGCCAGACACCAAAATCCATAGTCACTCCACCCTCCTTCACCATCACTTGAATATCCACACAATACTACACATACAACGGCTCATAACCCCGCAAACTGTACACGCTAAGCCAATGTACCCACTGCTCACCAAAACTCAAACTCACGTCTGGTGAAAATCCTGCATCAATCAACTAGACTAACCATTGTACACTCAGCACGCCAACTAATTAACTCCCACCCGCCCTGAGACCCGCAAGAAACAAGTCAGCGCCCCTACCCAAGCTAACAATGCAACCGAGCGCCAAGAAGCGAGCCTCACAGCAACCCTTCGACCCTCCTAAGTGCAATTGGCAAACTCACGCGTTCGACGGCAGCGGCTATACACTGCGTCATACGCAACAAACTAAATGCCCCAAGACAAAAGACCCAAGAACCGACCAAAAGACACAAAACAAACGAGTGTTGTTTTTATATAACTTTTCTTTTTTAAAACGCTGTGGAAGTTTCTTTTCCTAGGGAGCAAAGGGAAGGGAAAAGCCAGGCTGTGGCTATTTTCCTATTAGCTTCGGAAAGAGCAGGCACGGGGAAGCAAAAAGCCAGCTGTGGCATGTTGCTCTCCAATTGTCCTGAAGGTAGAGAACGCTTATCTCTTGGACAGCAGAGTAAAGCACGAAACCGGTTTCTTCTACTCGCAGGCTCGACCAACAGAAAGCCTGGAAGAGGGGGGGAAGGGTTTTCTTCCCCTTTAGCATCCAAGATATTGAATCTGGGTTCCCACCAAGGAGGGTTGGGTGGCCACCAGAGAGAGGAAAAGAGTGGGTCAGCTCTCTAATTAAATCCTGACCTGGTGGCAGCGCCCAAATACCAAGCTGGTAGTGACGCCGTTGGGACGTTTCAGTAGAGCCCCCGAGACTTTTGGGACCGCAGAGAAGTGCCAGGTTTGGAGCGAGAACCAGATTGTGGATGCTGAAAGTCCAGGTTGCGTGGATCTGGAGATGGGATGAGCTGAGATGAACATGTACACACAAAGACACCACTCACTCCAAAACTGCCAGAAGGGAGAGAACGCTACGACTAGAGAATGCATCCCGCTGCTAACGTGCCTTCCACTCGCTACCGTCGTAGATAGCTCTTTGTCCTAGCTCCACTTGCGTCCAGGTTCTTTCTCATGCCTTGGTATTACTGGTCATAGTCTAGTTGAGACTCTAGCAGCTCACGAGTGTGCCGTCAATACCAAACTAGCCACAAGAGGTTGTTTATAGAATAGCTCACACAGCTCATCTATGTTGAACACAAGTGCACCTCCGTGTGGTCCGTGACGGCCTTGGGTCCTAGACAGAGCCACTATTCCAGCAGTAGACTGATGTAGCATCCACTCCCTCCACTGCTGCCCAATCCAGTGATCTAGGCTCCTCTCCTCCGCCGGAAAGCGAACAACTGTTATAATTAGTCAGTTAGCCTAGCCACTTTCTCCACGAAGTAACTGCCATATGCTGAGAGCCTGCGCTTCGCGCGCGACCCAGAGCCAGACGATGCGCTTGCCACTGCTCTAGATACAGGACATTTCTGAACTAGCGCACCCGCACTCTGGCACCGTCGGCGCCAGGTATAGTCCATTATGACCAGTAACAAATACCTGCGTGCGCTGGATCTCCATGGTTGCAGAGCTTCAACGGACTAGCTACACACAAGCCAGACGCCTGACTAGTTATAATGCTGCTCAATAGCGTCGACCCGCCACACAGACATAGCACCTGTCGCCTCTCACTCAGCTACGGAAAGGTCAAAAACACCCAGCTGCTGCGCGTGTAGACAAATAAAGGCCATTCCTCCATGAGCGGTCTCGTTGCTAGGCTGGTCATCCCCCGTGCGTTGGTCTTCTCTGAAGCCGCACACTCTCCACGGTCTACTTGGTATTGAAACATCCCACTCCTCTGTCCCACTCACTCCCTCACATATATAATCTCCATAAGAGACAGTAGAATGCAAATGTCACTGTGTCGATTTCACACTGGAGACACCCAGCGCTCTCCTGCTGCTCCTACATGCTTGGTTCTTGTACACTCCCCTGCCATCTCCTGCCTAGATCCCCTGTGCAAGCGTAGCAGACTGGCCAAGTATCACTTTATCTCTAATTCTGGCACACGTGAGGCGAGAATAAGAGAAGCACCGAGCAATGGCATCGCGTGACGTATACAAACGGTGAGGAGAAGTCAAAGTGAGGCAGAATTAGACGGCAAGGAATATGAAGCGTATGTTAATCCTGTTAATCTCAATTCTGCTGCTCTCACCGATAATAGTCTGGCACGATCCCTTTATATCTCAGCCTAGGGAGGGTCTCCCATAAAGCCAAAACTCCTACTAAGTAGTCATATCTCAAACTCGTGCACTCATCTCCTCTGTCCACCTTCACAGGGCCCAGACATCAAGATGCGCAGGTTCGATTGTTACCCATACACACATCGGCCAGCAAAATCTAATCGACCAGACCCCTTCCTGAGCCGCCAACCAATGAGACCAGCAAAGAATGCCAGCTGATAACAGCAGGGACTGGTGAAGGAGCAGCGATAGTCAAATATTGTTAACACACGCTCGGACTGGTGGTAGGGTTGGTGTGTTCTTGTGACATGATGCCTCTGCTCAGAGCCTGGTCACATATTCGTTCTCCAGGGGACTGCAAGTGCCTCGTTTTATCAGTGGACCGAGATGGGAGATGGAGATGACACAGGGCAGGTGTGCCCGTTACCTGACCGAGTACTCTGCCCTCAACTCCCTTCGTTCTTTTCACAACGGCCACGCATTACAGAAACCCCAGCAGCCTCCTCTCTGCAGCCTTCCCTCCTCCGTGCCGCATGATCCGCTTTTCGCCCCTGCACTCGGGACCACACATTCGCTCCATAAGACACACAGACATTTCCCCTTACTTTTGAGGAGGAAAAAAGTGCGTCTTATGGAGCGAAAAATACGGTAACTTCCACCATTTCCCTTGGGAAAGCTATGCAACAGTCTAATGCTTGCTGTCAGACCTTTTCCTGGTATGTAAATATTCCCATAATTTAATTTTATAACTCTTAATTATACCTTGTTGTACCAACCCTAAATTATTCCTCTCCCTTGAAATGTTACACCCTTCAGATACTTGCCATGGTTAGCCATGGTACACTGTACCATATATAGTATCAGAGGGGTAGCCGTGTTAGTCTGGATCCGTAAAAGCAGCAAAGAGTCCTATGGCACCTTATAGACTAACAGATGTTTTGGAGCATGAGCTTTCGTGGGTGAATACCCACTTCGTCAGATGCATGTAGTGGAAATTTCCAGGGGCAGGTATATATATGCAAGCAAGAAGCAGGCTAGACACTGTACCATATATAGTTCTTTCATTCTTTCTTTGAGTTATGACTGTTGTCTGAATTCCTTTCCGTTTGTCTGATTTTGATATGCCAAGACCTAAAACTGAACAGCAAATTTCAGTCTGAATATAAAGTTCTAAATCACTTTTTTTTTTTATTATTTTTGCTTCTAATGCCATCATATCATGTTGAAACTTGCATCTTAATACATTCACTTTTTTAAATGAAAACTGCAAAGAACACTAACTGATAGAGGCAGATTCTAAATACATAAGCTAACATTTTCAAAAGCGTCTCCTAATTTGGGTGCTGAACTTAAGACACCTGGTGCCTGAGTTTTCAGAGTGCCGAGCATGCACAGTTCCAGTTGATATCAACCTCTGAAAATTGGGCCCTGGTTGTTTCCACAAATGAAGGAGCCCATGCTTGAGAAGTTTAGCCTTCATTTCCTTTTAGCCTCCTTGATTTTGTCCTATAGAACTGGAACGAGGTGGCTTTTGGGGAGCTGGAAGAATGCAGCTGAGGTTTTTGTAATTCCTAGTGCATCAGATATGGCTATTCTTAGTGGTACTAGCCACTATCAGAGACTGGATACTTGATTAGACGGACCACTGGTCAGATCAGTATGGCAGTTCTGTGACCAGCCAACTAATTTTCTATGGGTCCTTGTGTGTTCTAGATTTCTATGCTTTTCTTGCTCTGGACCATATGGTTTGAGATCCTGTTTTCATATAAGCATCCTTTTTTGTCTTATAATCTTTTAATTGAGGCAGTCGGAAGATGCTTTCAGTGAAGTTGATTAGGCTGTGGGAATCAAGAACATTTCATCTCTTCTTTCATTGCTCTTTAGGTGGGGGTGTTGGGGCAACTGAGAGAGTATTTCCTGTATTGTTTTGCAGAATCTTCCAGCAGGTGAGCTATGTAACTCCAGTACTGGTGCCTGCATAGTTTGCTGTCTAATTCTCCTGCATGTGAATGAGGCCCGGTCTACGGTACGTGTTTATACCAATTTTAGCAGCGTTAAACCGATTTAACGCTGCACCCGTCCACACAACGAGGGCTCTTTAACGAGGACGATATAAAGGGCTCTTTAAACTGGTTTCTGTACTCCTCTCCGACGAGAGGAGTAGCGCTGAAATTGGTATTACCATATTGGATTAGGGTTAGTGTGGCTGCAAATCGACGGTATTGGCCTCCGGGCGGTATCCCACAGTGCAACATGGATGCTCTGGAAACATCTGAACTGGATGCACTGGCAGGTAACAGGAAAAGTCCCACAAACTTTTGATTGCATTTCCTGTTTGCCCAGCGTGGAGCTCTGATCAGCACGGTGCGATGCAGTCCCAAGTCCAAAAAAGCTCCAAGCACGGACCATACGGAGATACTGGATCTGATCCGTGATGAGAAGACAAATCTGTTTCTATCAGAGCTCCATTACAGACGAAATGCCAAAGCATTTGAAAACTCCAGGTTATGATACAGAGTCCACAGCACAGTGCTGTGTGACAAGCATAACGGAAAGCAAGATCAATGGATGCTTATGGAGGAAGGGAGCAGGGACTGAAGTTCCAGCTATCCCACAGTCCCGCAGTTCCGAAAAGCATTTGCATTCTTGGCTGAGCTCCCAATGTCTGTAGGTCAAAGCCAGAGATAGCAGTTTGTCCGGGATGATCGGG
>NC_133770.1:68968601-68973102 GCF_003597395.2 Chelonoidis abingdonii
AACCGTCAGAAGCTAGTCATACACTAGGACTAACAACAAGAATCCCTGCATAGACGGGGAATATCAGTTCCCATGTTTTCGGAAAGATAACAAACTAGGAACAGTACAGAAAGCACCTTACTAAATACGAGAAGAAATTACTATTGAAAAACTCGCAAAAGCTACTTGAACCACTAAAAAGGCTAAGGAGATACGATTTGCCCTACAAATACATCAACGAGATAAATACAGGAGGGTGAGGATTAAAAGTTAAGCTGGAGTGCTGACCACAAGAAAAATGAAACAAACGCATCACAATAAGCTATGAAACGAAATAGAATAAGAAATAGATTATTCTACTTTCATCCAGAATAGGAATTCTGGACAGACTTTTCGAAGTGACCCATGGGCAAAAAAAACAAATTGCTTAAGCCGACAGATGACGCTGATGGAGGGGGTAAAATACGTGCTACAATGGCATGTTACCATCCACGCAAAACTGCTAGCAAGTCAATATCTCCAAATGAGATGATGGATACCACGAAGGGGCTTGAAGTGACTAAGAGAGATCCTTATCCCCATGTGCCTATCTGCGGTGGTCTCCTATGCGCAGGTGTCCAACTGATGCCCGCCGAATGCATCTCAGAAGAATTTAACCCTGGGCAATAGCAGAAAAAAAACAAAACAAGGTCTCTGTTTCTCCTGCAGGGAGGGCCAGGTACTTGCAGTCCTAATTTAAGTGTATGATGATATTCTGTAACTAAGCTTAAGTTGTGAGGACCTCAGTAATTCAGCCAGAATGTTATGGTCTTTACAGGAGTGGGCTGGCCGCGTTTGCAGGACATCAGATAGCGATATCATATGTCTTCTCCTTAAAGTCATAACTAAATTTCTGGCTCCTCTAGCTTATTTACGTGTGTTACGAGACTGATCTGAGTCAACACGACACACAACAAGAGAGACATCCCCACCAAACCACATCCTTATCCTCTCTCCACAAAACATCACGGATCAACACACTCAGTACGCACACATAGAGATATGACGAATTTACCATAAACCGGGTTTGTAAAAACAATGTATTAAAGTATGGCCGCAGCACACTCAAACACACATAATGCAGGTGTGCAAATCCACATAAACACGTGATCGAGCTTGCCGTGGACACCCCAGTACTACCAGAGTCGCAGTCCCCCCCCATAATCTGTAGATCCAATGCATGATGGTGCAAAAAACAGTGTCCCGTGATTCTGGGTAAATGTTTCACCATCCTATCCTCTGGAAAGCAACGGTAGACAATCATTGCCCTTTTCCGGATGGTCCTGCAGACGCCATAGCAAGGGCACCATGGAGCCTGTGCCTTTGTCACTGTCACACGTATGTCGTACTGGATGCCACTGGATAGAGGCGTACAAGGCAGCGCACACCAGCACATTGCATTCCTTTGCCAGTAGCAAGACGTTTACCTCAGCTCGTCTTCGTCTGCATGTTGCCATGGAAACTGGCGATGAAACGGTTACAGGTGTTACTGTCACTGTACTGTCACTGGGTGCTCCTGCTGACCTTCGTGAGGGCCGGGGACATCAAAGACAAAAGGGAATGGACCTCCCGAGTCCAACCGCTCCTTATGTTCATCTAAAAATAGAGTCAGTCCCTGTCCTAGAATACGGCTATAGTATCACTAGAAACCAGTGTACAGAGAACCTAGAACACACTCTCCATGTCAGATCCCAGCAGAAATGCATAGTCTTGCTTCCATCTGAGGGCCCTGCACCACCCCACCGCTTCTTCCTCGCTTCCCCACCTTGGCTACCGGTTGCAAGGTCCTCCATTGTTGTGAGTAAAAGACTGACAGGAATAAGACAATACGAACTTTTTAGTGAGATCAAAATGGAGGTGAGCAAGCCACCAGGGCTTTATGATAGTCCAGGTGAGTACAGAATCTTTCTTAGACATGAGGGGCGGGGGCTGAATGGAAATTCAACCCCAGTTGCTCTTATGAGACCTGTTACAGCCGTCTGTACATCCGCTGGAACATCGAGAGTCTCTATTCCTCATGTCGCAGCCCCGCCGCCGACTCACCTGGCCACAGGAGCAATCACGGATCGATGCACGAGCACGCTGACCAGCCATGCACTGTATCATCTCACCGGGCGAAGGAAGGGAGAGGATCTGCGTTGCAGCTCCCAGCATCACGCGTCCGTCTACGGCACATGCATGAGAACATATCAGGACATTGAAAAAAGTCAATCAAAATATTTTTTTCCTTGTTCTTCACAGACGGGGGAGGGGAGTAATATGACGAGATATACGCGCGAACCACCCCGACAAGTGTTGGACCAGCTGTAGAGCGCGTCGCGAGACTCGCGCTCAGTGTCTATGTATGCAATACCCAGTATTTCAATGAGCAGGGGAGACTACGCGAACTATGGGATAGCTACGGGATAGCTACCCACAGTGCAACGCTCCAGAAATCGACGCTAGTCTTGGTACATGGATGCACACCACTGAATTATTGTGCTTTGTGTGGCTGCGTGCACTCAACTTTTATACAATCTGTTTTACAAAACCGGTTTATGTAAAATCGGAATAATCCTCTAGTGTAGACATACCCTGAGTGTGTATGATCACATAGAATGGTTTTGGTGGAGAGAGAAATAAAGGGATGTGGTGGTGGAGAGATGTCCTCTCTTGCATTGTGTAAATCCAGTGGATTGACTCAGATCAGTCTCGTAACCACACCGTAAATAAGCTAGAGGGAGCAGAAATTTAGCCTTATAGACTTTAAGGGCAGAAGGGACCATCATGATCTCCTAATCTGATGTCCTGCAAACTGCAGGCCGCCCACCCACTCCTGTAATAGACCATAACATCTGGCTGAATTACTGAAGTCCTCAAATCATTCTTTAAAGTCTTCAAGTTACAGAGAATTCATCAATTACACTAAATTAGACTTGCAAGTGACCCGTGCCCTCTGCAGAGAATGACAGAGACCTGGTTTTTTGTTTTTTTTTCACCTATCTGACCCAGGGTAAAATTCCTTCCTGACCATAGACATGGCAATCAGTTAGACCCTGAGCATATGGGCAAGACCCACCAGCCAGACACCTGGGAAAGAATTCTCTATAGTCACTCAGAGCCCTTCCTGTCTAGTGTCCCATCATCAGCTGTTGGAGATATTTGCTGCTAGCAGTTGCAGATAGGCTACATGCCATTGTAGGCAACGTCATCATACTACCCCTTCCATAAACTTAGCAAGCTCTGTCGTTAAGCCATTTAGTTTTTTTGCCCCCACTGCTCACTTCGAAAAGCTGTTCCAGAACTTCACTCTTCTGATGGGTAGAATCCTTCATCTAATGTCAAGCCTATACTTGTTGATGACCAGTTTGTATCCATTTGTTCTTGTGTCAGCACTGCAGCTTAACTTAAGTAACTCCTCACCCTCCCTGGTATTTATCCCTCTGATGTATTTGTAGAGAGCAATCGTATCTCCCCTTAGCCCTTTTTCAGTAGGCTAAACAAGTCAAGCTCTTTGAGTCTTCTCTCATAAGGTAGATTTCTATTCCTCGTATCATCTTAGTAGCCCTTTTCTGTACCTGTTCCAGTTTGAATTCATCTTTCCGAAACATGGGAGACTGATAAGTCCCCAGTTTATAGCAGAAATTCTTGTTGTTAGTCCCTAAGTGTATGACCTAGCACTTTGCACAATTAAATTTTATCCCATTTCTCTTACTCCATTTTTCAAGGTCATCCAGATCTTTTTTTGTATGATATTCCAGTCCTCCTATGTATTTGCTGTACCTTCCAACTTTGTGCCATCTGCAAATTTTATTTGCACACTGCCACTTTTTGTGCCAAGATCATTAATAAAAATGTTAAGTAAGATTGGTCCCAAGACCTGTCCCCAGGAACTCCACTAGTAGCCTCCTTCCAGCCTCACAGTTCACCTTCCTGTTAGACCAGCTGTAGTCTGCCCTTTAACCAGTTCCTTATCCATCTTTCATTCTCACATTAATCCCCATCTTCTCCAATTTAATGGATAATGTCCCACGTGGAACTGTATCAAATGCTTTACTGAAATCCAGGTAGACTACATCTACTGCATTTCCTTTGCCTTAAAAATCAGTATCTTCTCAAAAGGAGGAGATCAGGTTGCTCTGGCACAATCTACCTTTTGAAAAACCTTCTTGTAGTTTATCCCAGTAACAGTTTACTTTTATGTCCTTAACTACTTTCTCTTTCAAAATTTGTTCCAAGACCTTGCATACAACTGAGGTCAAACTAACAGGTCTGTGGTTTCCTGGATCACTTTTTTTTTCTCCTCTTCTTAAAAATAGGTTGTGGTAATCTAGCCTCCCAGTCCCAGACCTGGACTTTAGCATCCACAATCTGGTCCTGTCCAAACCTGGACTTTTGCGTCCAAAAGTCTGGGGGCTTACCTGAAACTCCCCCAAGCTCACTACCAGCTTGGGTATTTGGGCTGCCACCAGGTCAGGAATTTAATTAGAGAGCCTGACCCCCC
>NC_133770.1:68979149-68995449 GCF_003597395.2 Chelonoidis abingdonii
AGTCTACAAATTCCCGCCCCTGACTTTAAACAATCCAGTTCTTTGATTGGTCCTCTGGTCAGGTGTTTGGTTACCCTTTCCAGGTAAAAGAAACTTAACCCTTACCTTACCTATCTATTTATGACATAGGTACCATATTAGCAATTCTCCAGTCATGGGATATGACCCCCGAGTTTACAGATGCATTATAAATCCTTGCTATTGGGCTTGCAATTTCATGTACCGGTTCCTTTAATAGTCATGGGTGGAGATTATTTGTGCAGTAGCCACCCTGCCACTAGCCCTAAGATCCTCATTACCCTTATTAAAAACTGAGGCAAAATGTTTGTTTAGGTGTTGGGACATACCTGGATTATCTTTTATCTTCAACCCATCCTCAGAGTTTAGAGATCCCACTTCTTCTTTCCTTATTTTCTTTTTATTTATATGACTATAGAACCTTTTATTATTGATTTTAATTCCCTTTGCAAGGTCCATCTCTGCTTGGTTTTTGGCATTCTCACGTTTTCCCTGCACTTCATGACCTGGAAGGAGGTAGTTTTCCTAGCTGACCTATCCCATCTTCCATTCCTTATAGATTTTCTACTTTCTCTTAATAACCTGTTTGAGATGCTTGCTCATTCCGCACGGTCTGCAACGCTTCCCTATGAATGTTTTCCCCTTGCTTGGGATTCAGGCCTCAGATAGTTTCTGCAACTTTGACTTAAAATAATTCCAAGTCTCCTCCACTTTCAATTCCTTGCAGGGTGGATTTGATTTAAATCACTAGTCAGGAAGACTCGATTTAATCATGGATTTCTACATAAAAGTGCATCCTTGTTGGTTGTTATAACCTTAATACATATTCTTCACAACTCAGAGATAGATGTAGGTTTCATTTTTAGAAGGTACACACTATATATTTTTAAAGTGCTTTATTTTGAAAACTTTTCAGATTAATTTTACAGCTATATCAGAAAATGAATGATTGTTTGTTTGGTTATTTCATTTACCAAATGTAATTGAAGCAGATATTTATCAAGTCATTGTGAGGTGAACTATCTCCAGTTCCACAGGTTAATCATTAATATTTGGAGGATTTTCTTGCCATGCTGTATTAGGAGAACATCATGACCAGACAAACATTTAAATTATTTTATTTAACTAAAACAACAACGTTATGTATTCTGGAGTTTTTTCTTCAACTGCAAACACATATTTTAACAAAACAAGCATATGAATTTTTGAATTTAGTTAAACATTCAAGTTTTTTAAAATCAGGTTTGTTTCTGTTAAAATTGTTTTTAACTAAAATAGTTTAAATGAAATATTTAAAACAAAAATTAAATTGACTGTCAGCCAGGTCAACATGACAAACTTAAAATATTGGCTTCTGCAGCTATGTTATTATATTATTTACTGACCTGCAAATAAAATTTTATAAATAGCCCCTAAGTTTTAAATACCCTTTAATTAAACTAGTTTAGTATTTAATCGGTTTCTAAATTTACTTTCACTATTAACAAAAATTCAGAAAATCTCTAAATTACAAAAGCAAATTCATACGCTTCAAAATATATATCAAATTAAAAAGTATGCTTTTCATACAGCTTATAAAATGTCTATTGTATATACTGAGTATAATGTATTGTGCTGTATAACTAAAACTGTACAATAACCTCATGTTATTACTGTAAAAATGTTACTACTTTTCTTATTTATTTTAATAATGACTGGTGGATCTCAAATCAAAGAAGGCTACACTAAGGGTATGTCTACACTACTCGCCGAATTGGCAGGCAGCGGTCGATCCAGTGGGGATTGATTTATCGTGTCTAGTCTAGACGCGATAAATTGACCCCTGAGTGCTCTCCCGTTGACTCCTGTACTCCACCACTGCAAGAGGCGCAGGCAGAGTCGACGGGGGAGCGGCAGCAGTTCACTCATCACAGTGAAGACACCACGGTGAGTAGGTCTAAGTACGTCGACTTCAGCTACATTATTCAGATAGCTGAAGTTGCGTAACTTAGATTGATTTCCCTACCCCGTCACCTTCCGCACCCAGGGTAGACCAGGCCTCAGAAAGACCTCAAGACTTCTGGAATGTGCTGCTCAAACAGTTTCACTTTTGTTTCTACTGCCTGTCCTTCCCTTCTCACATTTATCTCCAGACTTCTTCTCCTTGTCCAGCTCTGTTCTTCCCCCAACAATCTTCTATTCATTGAACTTTTTGAAACTTTGAACTTTTAGAGCGAGGTAAGGGATTGACTCTGTATGCACAAATTTGCAGTGGGACAATAGAGTTGAAGTCTATTTCTCACCTCTCTATATTTATTTATTTATTTAAAAACATTTTTGCTGTTAACAAACAACTTATCTCTGGAGACACAAATCCACAGTTTGAGAAATGCAAAACTAAGCATCTCTGGTGGTATCTTCTAGACTGAGCACTGAGTCCCATTGGGTAGATAGAAAGATTAACCTAAATAATCTATACAGAAGCCTCTGGAACCCCATAAGATTGGGTCCCTAATCCATGAACTTTTCTTAAACATTACATGAATATATTGTCTCATACTATAGAATTAGAATTTATAATCCCTATTCCATGATGAGATATCATAGAGCTATAATGTACAGTATCTTCATTAAAACTATCTTTAGATAGGTTTTTTCCCTCAAAAAGCATTTTATCAAAAAAATCCAATTTAAATTAAAAAAGCATGATTGTGGGATTATTCTCAGTGCTGCCAACACATGTGATACTATTGTGTCATGACTTCTGGCAGGCTCAGGAATTTCACCTGAGCTGCCTGCAGTTCCTGTTTCTGCTCCTAGAGGCTGCTATACCACTTGTCTGCAAGCAGCTTTAGCTGTTGGCCACAGGACTGGGGCCCCTTATGTGTTCTGGATAAGTTTGGGGAGCTGCCCGTGGGAACCTTCCAGGGCAAGTGAGGGACTGAAGAGTCTGCCAGTGGGAAGGCAGGTAGTGGGAGGAGGAGGAGCTTTTCTCAGGGGGAGCAGGTGGACAGGAGAGCCAGGACCTGCATTTTTTTCGTACATATTTTTTTATTCATTTAAGGTTGAATTTCTCTGTCTCACACTCATGTGTATATTAGGGGTAAGCAGACTTTTTAAAATGTAATGGACTGTCTTTTGGTTGTTATTTCTCAGAACAAATGAACAAAAACAAGCAAACCCTCATGATTTTTTGGGGTTCTGACTCATGATTTTTGAACTTTTGAGATTGGCCGTACTAACTTCTTTACATCAATACTGTTAGAAGTGAAAGTAAATATGGCACCTGATATTAACTTTTAACAATCCAAATAAATTGCTCACTGACACTGTCCTCTAAAGTGAAAGCCAGAGAAGGTATTCGTGCAGTACTCCCCTTCCTGTGCATCTCCACTACTCTTGGTATGTGTGAGACCACAGATTCCTTTCTCCATTGGCATGTGAAGTAACTACATAAACTAAAGCAAGCAATGGGGGGAGGGGGCAGGGCCTCGGGGGTAAGGAGCAGCATGAGGGCAGGGCCACAGTTCAGGCACTGGTGGCTCTCCATTTTTATGCTGTTCCTGCTTTAGATGCTCTAAAAATGCCAAACCCTCAAAATAACATGTACATGTTAGAGCAGTGGTGGGCAGCCCATCAGGATAATCTGATTGCGGGCCATGAGACATTTTGTTGACTTTGACCGTCCGCAGGCATGGCCTCCAGCAGCTCCCAGTGGCCAGGAACCGTGAACTGCAGCCACTGGGAGCTGCAGGGGCCCAGGCCTGCGGAAGATCAACATCAGAAAAATGTCTCGTGGCCCACAATCAAGTTACCTTGATGGGCCACTTGCAGCCCCTGGGCTGTGGGTTGCCCACCACTGCATTAGAGGATTATAAGGAAAACGCAGACCCACTCTTGTGTAGGAGCACCTATGCTGAGAAAAACCTTGTATTTGTATTAGTTCTAGGGACAATCTGATTCTCAGAGAGGGACAGGAAATGATCCAGAAATTATCTAATCTGTAATTACTCCTTTGCTAAAGACTACTTGTTTCTCCTTTTGAATGGGAATGGTGTGACTATTAATAGTACTGAATGAGCAATGTGGAATGAACTTGGTTTCACAAGAAGTATGGGCAAATGTTTAATATATGTGTGTTTCATATAATGTATGAAGCAAATTGGGATTTTGAAAAATACAGTGTAGAGTAGAACCTTTGTTGTTAGTGCAAATATTCAGGAGACTTCTGTGGCATTCAGGGGCATTGATTTAAATCAAAGCAATATAAATCACTGATTTCAATCTTTTAATCAGCAAGCAGGCAACCTTGATTTAAGTCATTGATTTTAATCATGTTTTGCATTTGTATATCTTAGTTATCTGTCTAAAGAGAGGTTGATGCTCATTTTGTCAGGTAACTATTAAAACATGTTGATTTGCAACTAAATATAGCTTTTACACTAAATTTGGTGTTGCTTTTTGCTAACCAGGAGAATATACTCTATCTATACAAATTTATTTAAGCAATTACATAGCTTATCTTTTTACTAGATTAATTTTTTGCTTGCAATTTGTGTTGAGCTGTATTTGGATAGAAATTAAATTTTAATTAAATACACAAAAGCAGCATTTAAAAAAATTAAAACAAAATGTGTTGGATACGTAAGTGGAAAAGGTTATCAAAACATATTTTGCATTTAAAGCTAACTGATTTATTACATAACAAAAGTATTATCTGTAGTTAGTGAATTGAACTGATTGTATCTGATTACTAGTTGTAACATCTTGATAGACATTGTGGCGCTCCACCTTTCACGCCTAGTTTCTGTTCCTGGATTGGTAGAGGAAAAACTGGTTTTTCAACTCCAAATTGGTTTCTTAACTTTGAATCAACAGGTCATTGAACTGAACTAGTTGAATAAATTAAAATGACGAAAGTAATCTCTCTGACTTGCAGAAGAGGCTACTGCTGTCAAATATTGGTTAGCTCTTCAGCAAACTCCACTTCCAGGTGTTTAGCCAGTGATTTCCATCAATTTGGTGGTTTGACTTTCTTTAAAGCTTGGCAGGAAACATGTACTACTTAATATTTTTGTATTCATTTTTGTATATAATTTAAATGGTTGTAGTAGATTATAATAAGTTTAGACATCAACATAGGTTATCAATTTCAAATTTAATTTTGAATAGATTTATATTTTAAAATAATTAACCTGTTTTTAATTTAAAATTTTTGAAAATCAAATTCTTGTCCATCCTGATAGCCGCCTTTCCATGTGAGGATCCCAAAGCACTTTACAGACATTAATGAATTTTATGCCGAGCAGCATCCCTGTAAGATAGCTTTATAATATTATCCTCACTTTACAGATGACAAAACTGGGGCACACGGAGAATAAGTCACTTGCCCAGGGTGTCTTAGCAGTTATGTGTCAGCTCTGGGAATTGAGTCAGAAGATCCTTAGTTCTGTATGTTAGCCACTAGGCATACTTCCAGTAAATGAAAACTGACTTGTTAATAATGGAAGGCATATTCCTTGCATACATAGAGGACCAGCTGCCAACAGTATTGATCTCACCAGGTGCCTTTTGGGGCAAAGAAGGGGATGTTCTGTAGGCAACAGATACCACTTGAGTATCCAGGAGTAATCCAGGCTTTAATAAACTTCCTAGACTACAAACCTTGTGTGGCATTGCCAAAGATCCTCCTTCAAACGTCAGTGCTGATACCACCTTTGCCAGCTCTTCTGTTGCTTTCTTCAATATATCAATACCACCTAAGTCTTGTCTGGACCAAGCCTTGCACAACTATCATCCAGCCATGACTCTCATGCAGACACTGGTCATGTGTTTCACTACACCGTCAGGTCAGAGGTGGTGGAGATATAGAACTGGGTATCATCATATGAAATAAACAGTGCAGCTCATTAAGAGCAGGAGAGGTGACAGACACTGCCTGGGAAATCTTGATGCATAAGAGTAACTTCCTTCTGAGACCTCAAAGAAAGGAGTGGTGCCACTCCAGTAACCTATGCAACCCTGCTAAGGGCTGCAAATGTGTCAAGAAAACCTCACGGTCAATGCGAGCAGCAGCAGCTGACCAATCTAAAACACTCAGCCTGAACATTTGCATTTCTTCTTCTGCTAGGAGGAGTTCTCTGGCTAATACATGGACTTCAGAATCTGCCCCATATCTAGGCTTAAAATGTGGTTAACTGAGGTCAAAGAAACCCATGTACTCCATAAATTGTCAAAGTAGTCCTGCTATAACCCTCTAAGTAACCTTTCTCAGAAGAGGGAAAAGAGATATGGGTCTGTAGTTAGAAAGAATGTCTGCATCAAGAAGGAGCCTTATCCTAGCTCCCCTGCTGGTCACTGGGACTCTCTTCCCCATTGCTTTAGGGAAGAAATGTCAATCTAAATGAATAACAGGCCAGTATTTTCCCACCGGCCATCGTCAGCCTGGAAGGATATAGTCACATCCCCATCTTTTCCCTTTACAAATTTAAAAAAGGAAGAATAATACTTATTTTCCTCAGTAGCTGGTTTAACAACTGATGTTTGTAAAGTGCTTTGAATGCCAGGAAGTAAATAAGCATTAAAGTATTATGTTCATAATCCAGTGGCTGAAAAAAAATCTTAGTGTCTCTTACCTTGGTATCTTTAAAAACCCAATGAAATTAGCATCTCTTAATCAAAGCATGTTTTTCAAAAGTGTAGGACTGGAAGGGACCTCAGTAGGTCATCTAGTCCAATCCCCTACATTCAAAGCAGGGCTAAGTAATAGACCAGCGGTTCTCAAACCATGGGTCAGGACCCCAAAGTGAGTTGTGACCTGTCGCCAGGGCTGGCTTAGACTTGCTGGGGCCTAGGGCTAAAACCCAAAGGCTTCAGCCCTTGGCAGCAGGGCTCATGTTACAGGCCCCCTTGCCTGGCTTCAGCTTTTCCATCCCCCACCCGGAGGCAGTGCACCCCTACTCCGAGCAGTGGGGCTCTGGCGAGCTCAGGCTTTGATCCGCCCACTTGGGGTCATGTAATTTTTGTTGTCAGAAGGGGGGTTGTGGTACATTGAAGTTTGTGAACTCCTGAGCTAGACCATCCCCAATAGGTTGTTGTGTATCCTTTTCTTAAAAACCTCCAATGACAGAGATTCCACAACCTCCCTGAGCAATTTGTTCCAGTGCTTAACTACCTACCTTGGCTGTTGAGAAGTTTTTCCTGATGTTCAGCCTTAACCTGTCTTGTTGCAATTTAAACCCATTTCATCTTGTCCTATCCTCAGAGTTAAGGAGAATGATTTTTCATCTTCCTCCTTGTAACAACATTTTATGTACTTGAAAACTGTCCTTGAAAACTTGAAATCAGTTCCACTTCTCTGCATTCTCCAATATTTAGTTATTCCAGCTGGATTTGCACTGTGTGACTGTTTTTCCTCTGTCTCAGCAATCTGGAACCAAGACTTTCAGGATTCTTATTCATTACAACATTGAAGTCTGAATTGTGTCCAAAGTTAAGCCATATTATTATTGAACAACTCTGAGATTTGTTTGATAGTGACAGCCATAGTTCCTGAAGAGTGAAAACAAAAGGAGACAAGCAGGCCTTCCAGCCTGTGGAAATGTGAAGACAATGCTGAATTCTTAGACATAGAAGGACATTTATATTTCTGGTGGATAATAAGACAAAAACATTCAACTGTTAACGGTACTAATTTTAAATACACTTAGGAGTACAGTATGGTGGGGACATGATCCAATGCCCACTCAAGTCAACTGGAGTCTTTCTCATTTCAGTGAATGTTGCATTGGGCCATTGATAGACATTTGCTTTCAGTGCCTCTTTAGTTTTATCTGCTTATTTTACTGACATCAAACTTTGCAGAGCTACTGACAGTAAGAGCTAATTCAAGCTGTGGAAGAATGAGCTATGTTCTGGCAGGCCTAGTGCATCATCAATGAAAGTGCACCTAAATGCTCATTCTGGAATCTTTAATGTTGTCAATTTTAACAAACAGAAGGGACGCAGGTTTAACTCTTCAGATACTAGGTTGAGCTTCTGGCACTCTGGGAGTTGGAAAATCATCTTGCAAAGTCGATATGGAAGTCTATATGTAGAGAATTAATCTAGAACACAAAAAGATCCATTTTTATAGGGTTAGTTTTGTGACCATAACAAAATGTAAAATTCCTGTAATGAAAGATACCCTGTTGCAGTATCAGCAATTTGTCAGCCATATAGGGGGAAGGATAGCTTAGTGGTTTGAGCATTGGCCTGTGAAATCCAGGGTTGTGAGTTCAATCCTTGAGGGGGCAATTTGGGGATTGGTCCTGCTTTGAGCAGGGGTTTGGACTAGAATGATCTCTTGAGGTCCCTTCCAACCCTAATAATCTGTGATATTACTATTAGCCAGCCCTATACAATAACCTTCTGATGTCTGCTTGGTTCAGCATCTTTGGGTCCCAGGTGGCTAATATATTTTCCAGCAAAATCTTTGCTCTCTGACTTTTTAAAAAACTGGGACCTTTTTAAATATTAAAGTCTGCCACTGGAAAATGCTATATGCTCTGAAAGTTTTGATTTCTCATACATCAATACTGATTTTGTTCTGAAAATGCATTGCTTGTTCTACATAGTGAGAATTGTGACTCTTTCTGTGTTTGCTTATCTGGTAGAAAGAGAAATAAGATGTTAATTTAGCAAAAGACTAACTTTTTTGTAAGGGGGACAATTTATTTAAATACGTTTAAAATCCAGTTTATTTAAAATAAATTTTAACCAGCATGTGGACAGGTGCTCTTTGCATATCGCCGCATAGACTGTACAGTCCTTGACTGAGAGGCTGTAATTCAGTTGGACTCTGGCAATACAGTAAGCCATAACAGCCTAGCTGAAGTTATTTATGATCAACAGCAGCAATAAGAGCCCCAGAGTGAATTAGAGGCTTGTTATTGACGAGGAGCTATGTATTATTTAAGTAAGTGTTTCTATGCCATCAAGGGTCTGAAGTTGTCTTCAGTATTCTAGATTGAGGAAATTAGTCTGTCTGTAGCTTAATACTCAGCAAGGGATGATAATTTCTTCCACTAAATGTTCTCATCTGATTTTTGCCTGCATCTCACAAATCCAGTGAGGCTGTAGGGAAGGCCTGCAATTACTGCCAAAGGCTGCTGTGGTAAAGCTCAGTAAAAACCTCTATGGAAATGAGGTTAATGGAGCTTTAACCATCTTGAGTATCTCTTGTTTGGGCTTTCCTTGTATAGATTCCCACAAGAAATCCACATTGTTGTTGGACTAAAGAAATGTGTGTTATAAGAAAGATTAAATCACTGAGAAATGCAGTTTTGCTTTGCAGGCTGGCAGCCTCGATGGTTTCTTCTCTGTGGTGGTATCTTGTCATATTACGACTCTCGGGAAGATGCCTGGAAGGGTTGTAAGGGAAGCATCCAAATGGCCGTGTGTGAAATTCAAGGTAACTAAGGAACTTCAAAACCTGCTGTGCAAAATTCTTCCAATAAATTTCTTGCTCCCTTGTGGTTCTTAGATATCATTTTTTGTGATCTGACATGTCTTGTATCATGATTTCTTCTCCTCCTTCCACTCCCATATCACAACATGAATATAACCTCTATTAAACTTTAAAATAATTAAATAAAGAATTTTTTTTCCAAGAACTATAAACATCTAGTATGATGGGCATGCTGCATGTTGGCATAACGCATTAATTTCTTTTGTGAGCTATGGTGTAGGGGCTCACAAGTCCAGCTAAATGTTCCCTGGCACAGATCTAAAACAAGACAATCCACTCTGACGTTGTAAATCGTGAACAAACTTCCGCACTTCAGCTCTTAATCCATTAGGAGTGAGCAGACTAGTGACAATAATTTTGAGGTATAAATATAGGTAGGAAAACTGAAAGATGGACAAGGATACAGACTTGTTGGAGGAGGTTGCCTCAGATCTGCCTTTCACAGCAGAGAGTGTTCCCTTTTACTGACCGTCCCGCACCTATATAAATCACATAAACATGTCATACACGTTGTCCCCTCTTCCATTTTTTTTCTCTCTCTCTCCCTCTCTTTGTTTTGCACTTCTTTCTCATTGTATTGTAGCCCTCATGGGTCCAGCTGGACATGACTGAGAGTTCAGCATTGCTCTTTTTTTTCTTTATTTTGTGATTAAAGTGGAAGAGATTCCTGTTTCATGGCATGGAACATTCCTTCCCTCAGAGGCTGACAAGTTAAACTCACTAGCCTGGGTCACAAAATGGCAAGTTGGAAAGTTTTTTGACTGTTGATAACTAGCTTTCAAATATTATTTGACCTCAAGTTTTCCCCATACATTTGCAAGAATCCTAGTATTTTTCTATTGTAAAGTTAGGATGGGTGTGAGGGAAAGGATGCACCATACTGGAGGGTTTTGGTTCAGAAACTGTAGGGTTTTAATTCAGTGACTTTAATCTATGTTGCTCTTAGTTCACCATGCAGATAGTACTCGGATGGATCTGATTATTCCTGGAGAACAGTACTTCTACCTGAAAGCCAGAAGCACAGCTGAGAGGCAAAAATGGCTGGTTGCACTTGGAACTGCCAAGGCCTGCCTGACAGACAGTAGGGCGCAGAAGGAAAAAGGTAAGAACATTCTCTCAGAGCAGTGTTTATCTGGCACTTGAGCCTTTCTGAACAATGCATTTTTTACTTGTTCTTTATCTCCTTATTTTTTTCTAAGAATTTTGCAACTAGGAATGATAAAATCTGTACTTGAGCTAAAGTGTCCAAACCTGGGCAGGAGGCTTTTAGCACCTCTGAAAATCAGCCTTATCAGAGATGTAGGACCTTGACCCTAACTCTGACTTTGACATTTTGATCTTGGTTCATTTTAAATTATGCAAAAACAATTAATCCCCACAGCTACTTAAGCCTTCAAGGGTCCTGTGACAGTTAAATAGGGAACACCCAGACATTCCCAAAGGAATATCTTAAACACACATACACACACTTAGGCTGTGTCTACATTGCCACTTTCAGCGCTAAAAAGTTAGTCATTCAGGGATGTGAAAAAACACCTCCCTGAGCGACAAAAGTTTTAGTGCTGAAAAGCGCCAGTATAGACAGCATGTGGCTCCCAGCGATAAAGCTACCACCGCTTGTTCGGGGTGGTTATTTTTATTGCTGGGAGAGCAGTGACATGAGCAGTGTAGACATATCCCTACAGATTTAGGGGAAAACACCAACAATTCCCTCCCTCCGTGTCCTCACCGCTCCTGAGAGTCTTTTGGGTCTGAGATCTGCCCGCGTTCGGGGTAGGTGGAGATGCCCTTGTCTCCCTGCAGCAAGTCCCTCATGCTGCTGGCAGTCGTCAGCCATTTCCACGCGGAAACCTTCCTGCTAATAAGCACAGTCTTGGTGAAGAGTCTCAGGGCTTAGCTACGCTGGAGAGTTGCAGTGCTGGTGGTGGCTTTAGAGTGCTGCAACTTACTCACTGTCCACACTTGCAAGGCACATACAGCGCTGTATTTACTTGGCTACAGCGCTGCATATACTCCACCTCTGACTGGGGAATAACGACTGCAGCGCTGCTCCACCAGTGTGGCCACCAAAAGCACTATTATTGGCCTCCAGAGGTATTCGGAGGTATCCCAGAATGCCTGTTCAGCCACTCTGCTCATCAGTTCGAACTCTACTGCCCTGGCCTCAGGTAACCCGCCCTTTAAATGCCCCAGGAATTTTAAAAATCCCCTTCCTGTTTGCTCAGCCAGCTGTGAAGTGCAGTCAGTGAATCTTTCCAGGTGATCATGCCTCCACATGCCAAACGAGCCCCAGCATAAAGCAATGGCGAGTTGCTGGACCTCATCAGTGTTTGGGGGGAGGAAGCTGTGCAGTTCCAGCTGTGCTCCAGCCATAGGAATTTCAATACCTATGAGCAGATATCAAGGGCCATGCTGGAAAGGGGCCAGGACCGGGACGTGCTGCAGTGCAGGGTTAAAGTGAAGGAGCTGCAGAGTGCCTACTGCAAAGCCCGCAAGGGAAACCGCCACTGCGGCGCTGCCCTCATGACCTACCATTTTTACAAAGAGCTGGACGCGATACTTGACTCCACTGCCAATCCGAGGACCATGATGGACACTTCAGAGCGGGAGGGGGAAGAAGAGGAGGAGAGGGGGAGGAGGAAACCGAGAGTGAGGGTCCTGGGGTGGGGGGAGACACCTCGGAGTCCCAGGAGGCATGCAGCCAGGAGCTCTTCTCAAGCCAGCAGGAAGGGTAGCCAGTCGCAGCAGTGATACTTTTGTGTGAAGGACAAACAAGAGGAGCGGGTTCCCGCGTAAGGCGGCTTTTTATTTTCAAGATGAATGTTTCGGGAGAGGAGGGAGGGGTCAGGGCTGCATGCGTGCATGCCTAGTATGTGGAATAGGCCATTTATTGTGTCTATCACGTCGCGTAATCGGCCTTGGTATCTCTTCAAAAGTTTCAGCCAGAGCGTGGGCGTGACTTGCGAGTTTATTGGGAGAGAGCCACTGTCGGTCGCTTGTCCCAGTCCAGGCTAAATGCATCCGCCGCCACTGTGCTGCTAGGGGTGGGGGACATTTTGCTGCCACAGGCAAGCTGCATTAGGGGCCGGGTTGGAATTCCGCATTGCTGGATTAGACACCCTCCCGCTCTTCCCAGGTGGACCCGCAGACAGCACAGCTATCGTTCCAGGATCACTTCCTGTTGGAAGGTACTGGAGAGTGTTTCAGTGTAGGTGCCCACCTGCAGCTGTTTGCTTTCACAAGCACAGATACTCGAGGGACAAGTAACCCTAAGCGATCAGTCCCCTTTACTCCCATTTTCGGGGCTCTGTGGGTTAATGTGCGCTCTCTTGGTAGGGAAAATTAGGTGGCTATTGTGAGACTGATAGACTCTTCTCTGTCTGGGAATAACTGTCTGTGAGATATAAACAATGCTGCCTCTGTTAAGTGTTGCTGTTTTTGCCTTTTCACAAGCAACTTTTGAGTTTCTTCGGCTGCCCGTGTTTATCACAAGCCCAAAGACTCCAAAACTCCAGAGAAGCCGCGAAAAAGCAAGAGACGACCTGCTGCAAGCAATTTTTGGAATCCTCTGCAGAGAGAATCAAAAAGTGCTCGGACTGAGAGGGGAAAGTGGAAGCAGGATCGATAGAAAATGCAAGCAGCCAGGGAAAAAATTGCACAAAGGCAACTGATTTAAGCTCTTGGTGCGCCAAGCGGGATCTATCCAGGGCTCGTAGCCTGCGGCCAAGAGGCACTACCGCGCCGCCTCCCCGTCCCAAGCTCTTTCTCTTGATGGCCCAATGTCAGCTCTAAACCCCCTTCCCAGAATCCAGGTTCTTACCACACCAGCTGCCTCCAACACACCTGTACGTTCCAAACCAGTACCTGAATACAACCCTTTACCCTCTGCACTCAACCTCCCTACTAGCAGATATGAGCATTCCTGAGTGCAGCAGTCATTGCACATACACTCCAGACAGGACATATTCACCTGTGACTGTACAGTTCCACCACACCCTTCCTGCCCTTTTAGGTTTCCCAAATGTATGTGGTCTGGGTCAAGAGTTATTTTCTTTTCAATTGGAATGATTCTTGGTTTAAAACAGGTCTTTATTATTGGCAGGAAAGTCAAAGATACCTTAGCCAGGAAAGAAACAGGCACTGCAATCAGCTTAGGAAAAACCGATACCCCTACTACATTGTAAACAAATTTGCACTTCACTCCCGATGTAAGGCATCAACATTACTGTTTGGTTTTAAGCTCAAATCCTCCTCAAGGCATCCCTATCTGAGCCGTTGTGCTGGGTCCTCTCTAGTAGCCTGCTCTCTGGGCTGTGGCAAATTTCAGCCTCAGGCGTTGACTCAGCGGATCCATGCCTGACTGAAATGTTCACCCTTCCCTTCACAAAGGATTATGGAGGGTACCGCACGCGAATGTACTGAGGCATTGCTGCTTTCCCCCAGTCTAGCTTTCATTACAGAGATCGCAGCGCCCTTTAATACCAAAAGCCTCCCACAGTCATTTGGCACGGCTCGCTGTAGTAACCTGTCCTTGCTCCTGTCAAGCTTTCCCTGTATACGTTTCATGAGCAAGGCATTAACTGGGGTAAGCGGGGACGGTCTCCAAGGATCACAATGCGCATTTCAACGTCCCCTACTGTGATCTTCCGGTCTGGTAAAAAGTCCCGGCCTGCGCTTCCTGAACGGCAGTGGTTCTGAAAGCTGCGTGATCATGCACCTTTCAGCCAGCCTCGTAGGTTAATGTTCAATGAAACGCCCACGGTGATTTCCACAAGCGCCTGTGAGACCATGGAGAAATACCCTTCTCGATTAACGGCTACATCGAAAGCTAGTGGGGTGGTGCCAGTAATTGGAATAGGCGTTCCATCTATCGCCCCTCCACAGTTAGGGGAAACCCATTTGTCGCAAGCCATCCACAATGTTACCTGCACATTCCAGAAGTCACAGTTCTTTTACAGGATGCTTTAATGGCGCCGGCAACTTGATCACGATTCCACGGTCGACTTTCCCACTCCAAATGGTTCCGGAGATCGGTAGCTGTCTGGAGTTGCCAGTTCAGTATTGCAATGCCACTGTTCTCCACTGGCAGGGCAGCTCTCAATCTGTGTCCTCCTGCACCGCAGGGGTGGAGGGCGACTCAGCACACAGTCCATGAAAGTGGCTTTTCTCATCCGGAAGTTCTGCAGCCACTTCTCATCATCTTCCAGACTTCCATGACGATGTGATCCCCCCACTTCAGTTTGTTGTTTCCTGAGCCCAGAGCAGCGTTCCCATTGAGTGCTGTAGCATTTCCGTGATGCCACAAGTAATTATGCTAAGGTCAAGGCGACTTCGCTTATCATCGTCGGACTCCTCAGACTTTGGATTAAGGAATAGCTCAAACTGCAAACATGATTGCTGGCCGTAGACTCTTTGTCGCATACTTCCTCAGCAGTTCCGCCGCGCTCCTTCCCACAGAATCGCAAACTGCACAGAAACCGTTGAGAGAGTCAAGATGGTGCCAAACGTGGACGGAAAAACAGGGATTGCTGGGATGTGAAGCGATGCATCACGAGGCGTTGGGACAGGAAGCAGAATGACCCGCCCCCTCCGCCCCCTTCCCACAACCTATGGCGCCAAAATGGGATGAGGTGCTCTGTGGGATAGCTGCCCATAAGGCACCACTCCCAACACCACTGCAAATGCTGCAAATGTGGCCACACTGCAGCGCTGGTAGCTGTCAGTGTGGCCACACTCCAGCCCTTTCTCTACACAGCTGTATGAAGACAGCTGTAACTCCCAGCGCTGCACACCTGCAAGTGTAGCCAAGCCCCCAGTGTGAGGCCCCATGCCCCAGACATCTGAGTTCTCCTGCTCAACACCCTTGCTGAATAGAGGGTGGGAAAGCAGACAAGAGTCATTAGCAAGACAATAATTGTTGGCACCATCTGGGTGACTCTTCCTGTGTTAACTCTCCCCAAGGTGAGAGACTTTCCCTTCATCTCTGGCCTTGCTATGCATGGCATCAGACTATAAGTTCAAACTGGCTCTCAACACAAGACAGAGGCCTTGCCTACACTGGCGCTTCACAGCACTGCAACTCTCTGACTCAGAGGTGTGAAAAAACACTCCCTTGAGCGTGGCAAGTTACAGCGCTCAAAAGCGCCAGTGTAAACAGTGCCCCAGCGCTGGAAGTGCGGCTTCCAGTGCTGTAAGCTAACCCCCTCAGGGAGGTGGAGTACCTGCAGCGCTGGGAGAGCTCTCTCCCAGTGCTGGTGCCACGAGCACACTCACACTTCAAAGTGCTCCCGCTGCAGCGCTTTGGAGTTTCGAGTGTAGCCAAGCCCAGAAAGAGTCAGACACAAAATGCAGGGTCTGTTCCACAGTGCAAGTTTACAATAGCAAACTGTTAGCCAGTGCATATGGGTTACACACCCACGCATTAAAAGTATGATGCTCATGGTGTTAATATGATAGGTTTCAAAATAGCAGCTGTGTTAGCCTGTATCCGCAAAAAGAACAGTACTCAAGTACTCTTTTTTTGGTATATTAAGTATAAGTGTTGGGCAATCGTGTGAAATCTTGTTATGATTACTCTTACTCACTTGTAAGTATCCCACAATACCTTGTAACAGTACAACTCAGCATTTGGCATAAGGAAACTGTCAAAGGCAAGATATGTAAGTATTCTACCCTGTATGACAGACCCAGGCCAATGTGGTACAGGAGTCTGGTAGAGGGCAAATATACTAGTCACTGGCTGAGTAGTTTTCTGTTCCCTGAGTGACTAGAGCAGGGGCTGCACTGGAGTAATCA
>NC_133770.1:68998971-69000282 GCF_003597395.2 Chelonoidis abingdonii
CTTGAGTATTCTAGGATGCATTTCATCAGGCCCTGCTGACTTGCAGGCATCTAACTTTTCTTTTTTTCTTTTCTTTTTTTTAGAGAGGGAGGGGAAACACCGGAGGAAGGGAAGGGGGAGGGGGAGCAGGTCAACCACTCCTCCCTGCTAGGCTGCAGGCAGGGGAGAAGGGTGCCAAAATGGGGGATGGAGGGCTGACAAGGGGACTATCAAGGACTCGGGGGGGTCAGTCACCGACACAGGATCAAACCCAGCTCCTCTAGCTGCACTAGGGGAAGGGTGGATACAACAGCAATGGGGGGTGCAGTGCAATAGGGGCAAACAAACAGAGGAGAAGCACGTACACACTATAGGGGGCATGGGCACACGAGGGCAGGGGCTAATCAAGGTGAAGGGGCTGCAGAAGGAGGGACCAGGCTGGGAGTGGGGCAGAGGGACCAAGGGGCTAGCTTCAGAGCTGCGGCAGGACAAACAAAGCTGTAAAGGGAGACCTGCGGGGCAGGCAAACAAACTGAAGCTGCCGGGGGGGGGGGGCGCAAGGGGCAAACGGAGCAGGCAACAAGGAGCAAAGCTAGGGGGCCTGTTGCAGAGGGGAAGGGGTCAGTCCGGGGGGAAGGGGGGTGCGTGCACCCATGAGCACTTCTGCAAAATCAGTGTTTGGCTGCTGCAGGCCCAAACGGTGGCAATAGGGTGTGGCAGGCCAAGTGAGCAGCTGAGTCCCAGAGGCAGGAACCGAGGCAGATGGTAAATGGCCTGTGGGGGTGATGGGGGATTGGGGCAGGGACACAGATGGACCAGGAGGCAGGCTCCACGCCACACCCCCTGTGCCCCCACAAACACAGTCTAAAACCCCCACCACTAGAGCACAGTTAGAGAGTTACTCAGGCTTTGATGGCCCCCTCCAGAGTCCTGTGCACTCCCCCAGCAGCCAATGGTTTTCTCAGTCCTCTTCCTCCTCCAAGCTCCAGCAGCAGCTCCTCCTCCAGCAACCCTGGTGGCCAGGCAGGAAGGACCCCTCACAGGTGGCAGCTGTAGTGGTGGTGGGGTCCTGGCTTCTCCCTCCAGAGGAGGGGGAGTGGGGGCTGGCCAGCAAGGCCCCCCCACCCCTCACTCAGCAGCAGCAGTCCAGAAAAGGAATACTCCAGCCAGCAGCAGCAGTAACCCAGGAAGGGAGAAGGAGCTCCAGCCAGCAGGGCAGCCAGAGGACATAGAGCGCTCCCTGTATCTATTGGGTTTCTGGGAACTGGGCTTGTTCTTTTTTTATCTTAGAAACCTACCCCCTTCCCATAAGCATTCACTATGTTAGACATT
>NC_133770.1:69000382-69070694 GCF_003597395.2 Chelonoidis abingdonii
GTACTGCGATTCCCTCGAGTGCAAAGGAAAAAAGACTGCGCTTCTCACACCAGAGGTCTTCGCAATATACTATCCTCCCTTGTGGGAGCTACATGGGGCCCCCGCACTTTCCGCGCCTCATGGACAAGTATTATTGCTCCGGGCAGCGAGAAACAGTTATGCTGCTGCCTACTGGACGATGTGGTCATATACCGCGGGGGGGACTGGGAAACCCACTAGAGAAGGTGGAGGCAGTCCTTAGATACCTTTCAGCGAGCTGGCCTACAGCAAACCCTGCAGTGTCTGTAGGTTACGAGCCAAATATCTGGCTACCTGTGGAAAAGGTCTGGTTAAACCCAAGTGAACAAGTTGGAGGCATCAAAATTGCCCCAACCGCGTGTGCAACGAAACAAGTCAGGCCTTCGCAGGTGTAGTGGGGTATTACGCAATTTTCCCCCACTTTGCCACAAGGCAAGCCCTGACAGACCTTAGTGAAGCCCGTGACCTGATCTGGTGATGTGTCTGACGCAGCAGAGGAGCATTCACAACCTATGGACTGGCCGCCTCAAGTAACGCTGTACTGATATGTTTCCTGATTCATCCAGGAGTTTATCCTGCAGACAGATGTCGGAATAGGGTTGGGGCCGTTCCTTTCACAGAATGGTCGGGGGAGGAGGAGCGCACCCAATTCTCACCGCAGTAGGAAACTTCTTCCTTGGAACAAAATATGAAACAGTGGTGGAGAGAGTGCCTCCGCCATAAATGGGCCCATGGAAGCATTTCACACTTACTTGCTCAGGTGCAGATTTGTCTTTTGTACCGACCATGCCCTCTTTCAATGGACTGCGCGGAACAGAGAAGACACAGGGGTGACAGTGGTTCTCTATCCCTCCAATCTTTCCAGTTCAATGTGCAACCAAGAGCAGGGACGTCACGGTAATGCCGAGGCTTTCACGTGTCCACTGTCTGGCATCCCAATCTGCCACCCCTTGGTGGGTTTGAGCAGCGGAGAGGACTATGTGACCGACCCAGCCAGTTGGTACAGCGTCTGGTTAGAGGGCAAATTACTAGTCACTGCCTGAGTAGTTTCTGTTCCCTGATGACTTTAGGAGCAGGGGGCTGCAGTGGAGTAATAGAAACCTTCTAGAACCAATGGAAGCAGACAGGCTGATTAGAAACACCTGCAGCCAATCAAGGCGGCCTAATCAGGGCACCTGGGTTTTAAAAAGGAGCTCACTCCAGTCAGGAGGAGCAGCTAGAGGAGGGAAGTGTCTCTGTGATGAGAGCGGGAGCAAGAGCAAAGGACTGAGAGTGAGAGGCGTGTGCTGGAGGACTTACGGAGTACAAGTTTAATCAGACCCAGGAGGAAGGTCCTGTGGTGAGGTAATGTAACCCTTCTGCCCCTCTGATTGGCAGCAACAAGGGCCAGAGTTCAGTATCCAGGTGTTCCGTTTTCAATAACACAGGGCAATAACCGGCTCGACCCCCACCAGTGACCGGCCACTAATACCATACCCTCCTGGCGCTCTGAGGGAGGCCATACTGTCCCCTTCGCAAGCACGAGTCTGGTGTACGAAATCTTTTTAATAAGGAAGGCAATCACTGTGCATCCATTTGGCAGAGAAGAAACCCCACAAACAGATTATTAACACAAAACTAACCACCCCCCCAGAGTACATTGGCCAATGGTCCTTCCCCCTTAGGGTCTAAGTCCAATCACTCCAAAATGTCCAACAACCAAGTCGCGGTCAATTGCCACCCCAGAATCAGAGTCATATCCGAGATGTCGCGCGTCCCTGCTGCCGCTGGTGAAAGGAGCACTTACGTGGTCCAGGGCCAACTGCCCTGCTCTCGTGGGTTCTGCTTCCGCCTTCTCCATGAACTGGCTCCGCGTGTTACACTCTGCTCCTTCCGGCCGTCACCTCACAAACTGCTCCGCTCCACCAGTGCCTTGTGAGGCCGCTCCGTGTCCAGCAAAACTGCTCGGCTCCCGCTCCGCTCTGGTGGGCTGCTCCACATGCCCACAGTACTCCGCTCTGCCAGACCGCTCCACTCCACCAGCTGTCTGTGGTTCCGCTGCCAGCCATCCTCAGAAACTGGCTCCCTCCACCAAGCTGCCTCTGTTCCACAGTATGGCTTCAGGCTCCCCCACAGTTAGCACAGTACATCAGTGCTCCCGCTAGTAATTTCAGCTCTTTTGTGATTTCAGCCTTAGTGATCTCAGCCAGTTAGGGGAGCCCCATGCTGTGCACCATTAAGCCAGAGTGAGTTTCAGCCTCAGCAACCTGTATCATAGGAGTCTTAGGGAATTAACAAATCAACTCTGACATTCCACAGTGGAGAGAGAGGGGTGCAACTTAGTGGCTTCTAGCTTCCACGAAGGAGCCTGCACCACCAGGACACAAATACCTGTCCCCAACCATCTCCTATTCACATGGGTTTTAACCCGATTGTGCCTGTTAGAAGTACACCCAACGAGGGGAGTCAGCTGGCAAAAAGCAGTCCACAGCTCGGCAGTCTCGATCGGTGGGTAGACGTGCCTATGCAACATATTGGATTTGCATTCGCAGATCGTTTCCACACTCCCATTCATCCGAATGTCAGGGTACAGCTCATCCTAACCTGGCTTTACCTAAAGAAGGGTTGGAGAGGCCATGGGGGAAAAGCCCAGGGATGTGACTGTCAGGCAGCGTGTACAAGAGGCACTCGGAGACACGCATTCCACAGGTCTGGGCTGGGAACCCTGGAGTAGAGGGCGGGCCCGGTGCCCCTAAACCTCCCAACTCCTGATCAGACACAGGTGGAGTTGATCCAGACTTGAGGGAAGACATGAGTGAGCAATCTGCCAATAAGCGCAGGACCGGCAAGGTAAAGGTAGAGGAGGAACTTTGTCATACCTGATACAGGTAAGGAGTGCCTTCATGACCCACTTAGTTCAGAAATCTGTGTTCAGAAACAAAGCATAAGAAGGGAACACCATGTTACCAAAAACCAAGGTAATTGGGGCCCAGTATTTTCATATTAGTCTTGGATGATATGCTTTATATTTGTAAACCTGCCTAGTATAAATAGAGGTAGATTTGGGGCCTTATTTTGGGAACATATCTTCTGCATAAAGTGAAAAGAACATGCTATGAGAACCTGCATCTCAGAACGATTGAGGATGTATTAGCTCTCTCCTGTACAAGACTGTTTTGTCTATAGACAATACATTGGTAATTTGGTCTCTTGACCATTTTTAATATTGAAACCCAAGTGTTGTCAAAATTAATTGGCTATACATTTTAATCAATACAATGACACAAAACAAGATGAAATTCACAAATTGACACACTGTCACAAGGTGAAGTATTCGGGGTGCATTCGCAGAACTTGAAATACATTCAGCTAACAAAATTAACTTTTTTTAATTTGGGGATCATTAATAATCGGGATTTTTTAAACTGGCTTTCAGGCATTCAGGTCTCTTAATTATTAATAATGAGATAGAGGGTGTTAAGATGAGCTGTCTTTGTCAACCTCCCTTTTCTACCCTCCTGTAGTTTACAGACAAAGAGCTATGACCCTCTGACAACTGTTATTTATACCTCAGATTATTTAGCAAACAGGCACATTATAGTATGTAGGGATTTAGTCCTTGAATAAAAAGGCTCATGAAGTCAGACATCTTGTGGCTGAGACTCTTTTCTTTCTCTTTTGTAGTAAGTTTGTGTGTTATAACGGAACATCTCAGCTGGAACACTCTATTCCTGTTTGTGTTGCATATATCAAAAGGTGCATGTGTTTCAACTGTCATAAAATGAACAGATGGGCAACCTAGTTCTAAGTCTTACGTTTTCACTTTAATAGAGAATGTGTTGAAATGTTGATCAGATGGGTTGGACTGGATTGAAATAGTACTAGTTATTTCCTCAACTTTCCAAAAACGTCCACTGCAAGACTGATGGGATGTGTCTTGTTTCATTTTTAGAGCTCACTGAAAACACTGAAGCCTTGAAAACCAAAATGTCAGAGCTTAGACTGTACTGTGACCTCCTTGTTCAGCAAGTGGATAAAACTAAGGAAGCTAGCATTTGTGGTGTATCAGAATCCGAGGTACAACTTTGTTTTTGTACAACCCTATCCCACTGGGTGCTGAGCACTCTGGACTTGTCCTGTGGATTGAACACCTCCCAGAACCAACCCATCATGACTTAAAGAAGGATGTTACCCAGTTTAATGTTGCACTGACTTTCCTGCTGAATGCATGTAGGAGAAAAGTACCTAAGCAACAGACTTTAGTTAGCAATATGATGATATTTTTATTATGTATTGCCCTCCATTATACTGACTAGTACTGAGGTTATATACAGTAAATATGATCAGGATAGTAATGCCTCAAAAAAAATTATGGTTTCACTGACCTTGTGCATATAGTTCATGTTTCCAGGAATAAA
This sequence comes from Chelonoidis abingdonii, assembly GCF_003597395.2. NCBI lineage: Eukaryota > Metazoa > Chordata > Testudines > Testudinidae > Chelonoidis > Chelonoidis abingdonii. The sequence continues at coordinate 69,004,798 of NC_133770.1, forward strand.
GTGCACATACTTGATGAAGAGATGCTATGCAAGACGTGTATAGCACCTGATTCTAATTAGACTGCAGTCCAGGACTGTTAAAATCCTCCTTCAGTCAGTTCTGTTCTTAGGCTGAACACGTAATGATTAAGAGATAATGTAGAGCCACAGTGAAACTCAACCAGAGGAAGAAACTTCCTGACTAGCCCATGTGATGGCTTTCGGAGTTTTAACTGAGCATTTGTTGGTTTCGCATTAGAAAAGAAATACCAGTTCCAGAGACATCTCTTACAAGCTTTCCTAACAGAAGGAGCTGAGTTTGGGAATGGCCTTCTAAAGAAGAGGGTATGCTCGTTCTCAATGCAATGGGGAGGGAGGTGGAAGGATTATATGCAAGAAGAACTTAGATAGCCTCTCGGACAGGAGATGTCCGAGAGGCTTTTCCAAGTTGTACTGTCCTCCTGTGGTGCCTCCCAGAGGAATTTTATTCATAAGTTGTGAGGCTGGCAGATGACTGCATGAAGGGGAGTTATTGTGGTATCCTAGCCAGCCAAGTAAGACACTGGCTGAAGTCTTGATGATGGATTTAACAGTGTGGTGATAGTAATGTTATTGTGCCTAATTTGGTCTTGCATGAAGGATTAGTAAGCAGTTGTTAAAACTGTTGTAACAAACACACATATAATGTTGTATTTACTCCTTCATAATTCAGTGTTGTGGGGAAAATGAGTCAATATTTTTAGTGTCCCTTTACCTGGCAATGGATTATTCAGAGCTGGAAGGGTTTAGCCTAATAGCAATCCGTTGTCATTAACATGTTTTTGTGTTACATCTAATACACAAGGGTCAGGACAGATATAACCCTTTGTCCAGAGTATGTTATATAGACAAAGTAGGGGTTTGACAAAGTAGGGGTTTGGTGCCAGCCACACTACTTTGTTTTGCACCTTGTTCAACTGCAGTCACCTTTCTTTGGGTATAGGTACAATACATAAATAATCTTATCCTAGGCCACTTGAATTGTCAGCTTTTCATTCTCTTGCCATGGTGTCCTCTGGTCATGCAAACCTAACAGCAGAATGTCGGGTCCTGGACCAATACAGAATTCATCATGGCATGTGTTTACCATGTTTTAACTCTGGGCACATGGCATATAATTAGATGTTGCTGTTGAAATGCTGCATTTTGAGATTGGTGTCAGTGGAGGCTGACAGCAACAGGAATATCTTCAGAAGATGCAATCCCAATAGTGTCTGCTGTCATTGCTTTGATCAGATGGCCTCTTATATTTAGTTCTTTGAAGATATTGAGCTTCTGATGATTAAGAAACACAACTGTTGGGATGATGGGTTTTGTAAATTTCAGTCTTTCCAGATTAGGAGTTGATGGCAAATAAAGTGTCTTGCCATCTGGTTATTTCACAGAATGGAATTGATATGGGAGCTCTCTTGAAATCAACATGTAACACCTTCCTGAAGACTCTTGAAGAATGTATGCAGATTGCAAATGTGACCTTCTCTTCTGAGTTAATACATCACACCCCATCAGGATCTCCACACTTGGCTGTTCTCAAATCAAACAAGGTAATGTCATGCAATCTCTGCTGTCAATCTCAACATCAAAAGCATACTGCCTTTCCTGGAAAATAGTAGCTGTGGTAGTAAGGAATGAGGCTTTTAGCCCAGGATCGAGATAGTAACCATCCACTGGTGACATCCTGGTGTGTCATATGGATTGCAAGTGATGCAAGATTCGACTGTACGTTTAAGTCACCATTCCCTTACTGTTAATAGCAGTTTAAACTCCTTGCTCAGTAATACTTGGAACCTGATCCACCTGTGAATATCCATGGCCCAGAATATTGTGACTGTGTGCTAGCTGCAATGGAAGCCTCAAATAAATTTTAAAAATAAGCCCAGCACCATGTATGCAATTGTAAGCTACTCAGAAGATGGAGAATTCATCTCACTGGTCTCACTGTCACGGTCTCAAATTTCCCAAGCATATTTGTGAAACTAGGACAACTCTCCTGGCTAACAATCGATTAGGATGAAGGGAGAAAGGCATACATGTTTCTTCATCTGGCGTGTGTAGGGTTTTTTAATTTAAACATAGGAAGAGGGTTTCATTTTCCTTTACCCAGCCTTTCACAGTGGCCCCTCCTGTTCCCCAGTTCCCACAGGATTGCTATACGTTGTTTTGTTTTGTTTTGTTTTGTTTTGTTTGTGGAGGTAGGCAGTACGCTGCCTGGGGATTAGCATCTTTTTTGATCTTTGCCCGGTAACCTTCGGAATAGATTGTTACCTGAGAAGGGTCCAGTATTTTCATGGTTCAAACCTCATTGCATATGTTCATATGGACCCCAGATCAGGGAAGTATGAAGCATAAGCTTAATTTTCTTCATTGACTTCCATTTGAGTTAATAAATGTTAAGTTTGAGGAGCACAAAATGCTGCTTTATTTTAAGGATAATTTTTCTGTTTTTATAGGTAACCCCTCCTATCTCCTTCAGTAGCACTACAGCAGAAAGGTACACTGACACTTTTTTTTTTTTTTCCTAAGAATGGCATAATTTTTTTGGTTATGTCTGACTCTCTTACATTGTTTTTTTGAATGTATTGATGATATTGCAAATACCAGATACAAGCACAAACTCTATTGCTAAGTGGATTTTCTTTCACTTCGCTCACACTTTTCCCTCTTGGCTACTTCCTGGTGACTTCTCTTACCATTATCCTTATTATGCCCTTCTGCTGCTGGTGGCTAGCCAACCATCTCACACACGCTTTACTGCTCTCTTCCCAACCTCTGATTTCTGCTCCCTGCATTGCCATTATGAGTGCTGTTGCAGAAAACAAAGGTATCAGGAGGCAGTGAATGAGCTGTCCATCGCAGCAGTGACCAGTAATGCCACCAATGCCAGTATAATGTGCCATTGGAACATTTCTTTAAAATCTGCTCTGTCACAACCACCTTCATCTGCACTGGTGACGTGTCCCCTGTCAGCCTCCAATGCAAAGCAAACATTTTCCCCAGGTCTCTGATGTATCTTTTAAGCCGAGTATTTAAAAAACAAGAGTTGTTAAAACATATTCTGTTTGCTGGAAAGGGTAATCTCTCTTCTGGGTTTTCTTAGTTTTAATAACAGTAGACTAATTCCAGTAAATATTTAATTCCTTTTTAGCATAAAATTTTGATTTTTGTTCTAATTCCCAAATATCAGAGGGGTAGCCGTGTTAGTCTCGATCTGTAAAAGCAGCAAAGAATCCTGTGGCACCTTATAGACTAACAGACATATTGGAGCATGAGCTTTCGTGGGTGAATACCCACTTCGTCAGATGCATGTAGTGGCAATTTCCAGGGGCAGGTATATATATGTAAGCAAGCTAGAATAACAGGTTAGTTTTCAATCGGGAGGATGAGGCCACTGTTCTCGCAGTTGACATGCAGGTAATGAACCGGGTTCGGCACACCGCACCATAAACTGCACATCCGCACCATATAACTCTCGCTCAGATTCAGGAACCAATCCAATGCCCCAACAACTCGGATGCAAACTCGCCTACAATATCTACACCAGAACACCATCAACGGACCTAACCAGATCAGCCACAACCATCACCGGTTCATTCAGCCTGCACGTCCACAATGTAATATACGCCATCATATCAGCAAGCCCTTAATGCTATGATACATCGCCAATTGGACAGTCCTCCTACGGAATAAGATAAATGGACACAATCAGATATTAGGAATGGCAATATAAACAAAAACCTGTAGGAGAACACTCAAACCTCCTTGGCCACGACTATAGCAGATTCTTAAGGTGGCCATCCTGCCCTCAAAAAAAACTTCAGAACCAGATTCAAAGAGAAACTGCTGAGCTTCAGTTCATCCTGCAAATTGACACCATCAGCTCAGATTAAACAAAGAATGTGAATGGCTTGCCAACTTACAAAACCAGTTTCTCTTACCTTGGTTTCACGCGCTCAACTGCTATGAACAGGGCCCTCATCCTCCCTCATGAACTAACCTCGTTATCTCTAGCTTGCTTGCATATATATACCTGCCCCTGGAAATTTCCACTACATGTATCTGACGAAATGGGTATTCACCCACGAAAGCTTATGATCCAAGACGTCTGTTGGTCTATAAGGTGCCACAGGATTCTTTGCTTGTTCTAATTGTGTGAACAGTTCCTTAAAGGCAACTCTGTCTGAAAACTTTTTTACGTGTTATTTTTACAAATAATACCTTAAATTACTATAACTGAGGTTGGGAGGAGTTCTTTGTGGATTTGATGACTTGTTGTGTATAGTTTATTTTCCCACTTGCATGGCCATTTTCACCTGTTATTTATGTTTGGGCTGTTCACTCAGAAAACAATAGAGAAAAAGATATCTGCGGGGGGAGGGGAGTGGAAATAGGAAAATATGACTAAAACTGTGGGAGCAGGACTGTTTCAGATACAATATCTGCCCCTTACCTTTTTTTTAACCCAACTGGATTTCAAGTTGGCTGTGCCCCTCTTTATTAAATTTTAATAGAGTATCTACTTTTTTTCCTCTCAAATATTCCATATTCTTGGCTTAGGATTGTTTCAGTAAATATATACACTGGAAAAACATTTTTGGAACCACATGGTTCCCTCTAATGTGTTTAGACAACCATGTTTCTCACAGCAATCTAGAACTGGCAACAATTTTGGATTTCAAGTCCCTCTTTCACATTGTTGTGTACAGTTTGATATGAAGAGACAAGCCAAGCAAAGTGTTACATTTGCCCTTTAGTTTACATTTGTGTTTTTTCCCCCTCCTTCAGGCAGATGGAATTGAACAGTTGTGAAAATGGCTCCGTTAAGGCAGAAATTAATCCTTGTGACCAAACCCTGATTAACACTCTGATACCCTCACATCTGAAATCTAACGAGGGAGACTGTGACGTTTCAGCTGAGAAGCATGTTGAAAAGAAGTTGACAGGTAAACGTTTGGAAAGAAATATTATCCAGGGTGATATTTAATACTTTTGAGCACAAACAGTCTTACAAGAGTGTGAGATATCTCACTTCCCAAGAGAGACGGAGTATGTCAGGGCATGTTACAAGATTACTGAAGTTTTACTTTGCTCTCTGTCCATTTCCCAGGGGTTAAGTCTTCCCAGCACAATTCACACCCTTGTTGGTGGCCTTGGGAGAGAGACCAAGAACTGAAGAGGTACAGGACTAAACTGCTCTCACACTAGAGCTCATCTGGGTCACAACTGACAGAAAATGGCAATGCACTCAGGCAACACTTGCACTGCACATGCTCTGTGGACCAGGGGCTTCATTCCCAAAGGCCCTCCATTGGCACCCTTTTCAAATACTGAAGGCCAGATTATCAAGAGTGCATATGGGAGCTGTGTGTGCATGTTTCTGAGCTGCTGGTCTTCAGTTCACTCATACGTGCACTGACCTATCTTTCAAAAAGAAAACAAAAAACCCCAAACTCCTCCCCCTTAAATTAAGAGGTTATTTGTTTTAGGAAAATTCCGCCACTGTTCAGACAGCATTGTATTAAAGTACCCATCACTCCAGCTGGCATCTCTCCTAAATAGGCAAAGTTAAAACATTTCATTTATATTTTGGTTTGGCATTGTCTCAGAAATTGCCTGATACTTATGCTAATGTGGTTATATCAAAACAATTCAGTATATGACGGAATCGAGCCCTGAGACACTGTGTTGGAGTGTTTGAGGTTTTATTATTATTATTTGTTGAATAGACTAGGTCAGACTCAAATGTCTTGTGTTTCCCTTACTGTACATTATGCAGAACGGGCTCTAGTGACCGGTGGTCTAGCAGAATTTGTGCACAAACATAAGAGGTACCAAGGTTCCTCTCAGCTTACCAAATTATGCTGTGTCTGTCACAAGTATTTAGCTCTCCCACTGGCTTTCCAGAATTTCCTTTGCACTTTTTTCCCCCGTTCAGTTTAGTTTGGTCTTGCATAGGTAGAAAAAATAGTTGAAAAATCAGAAATACAGTAATTGGAAAGGGAAACGACTATGGGTTCTTATTGTGAAGATGTTGTGCAGCCTTGTCTGATGAGAGGTCTCCACTTTCCATGCTCTTCCCACCTGTTCTAAAACCAAGTCCGCTTCCCTTTTTCCCTGGGTTTGGTTTTCATTTACTTAGAAATTCATGGTAATACAATATACTTTCAGCCCAAACTTTTCCCCCAGTCTTGGCTGAACTTAGGGTTCCCTAGATCCTTTCTCCATCAAGCCACTCCCACAGCCCTTTCTATCCGGGTAAGATAACAGGACACGTGAGAGTCAACATTTAATCCTTTCCCAGGAAGTTCAATATGGCTCTCACATCGTGTGTCTTAGGCAAATAGTGCCATCCTTTTGCACATTTTTAGTCTTAGTTGCATTTTTTTTCCCTTCAATGGACAAAGGAATAAAGAATAAATTAAGAGATGTGATGACATTTCACAAAGTGACATCTCTTCCATGGAGCTGAGACTCTTGCAATTTGAGTAGCGAGAGTGGCCAGTATTGTATAGTCCTTTTAGGGCCTGTAGAAAAGTGTACATGCAAAGATCAATAGAGCCATTCATTCTGAGTACCTTAGAAGACACCATTAAATTAATAAGGTAGATAACAAGAGAAGAACTAGTCAAAGAATCTCATTCAAATTAGATACCTGGTATCATTCAGCAGCTGAGGTTTCCTTTCTTTTTAAATGTAAGGTGATGAAGTTAAAGACAATGGAGAAAGCAAGATGGTGCCCATAGAGGGCAACAGTGCCAACGAGTCGCTGCATTTGGCAATGGATTCCATAAGTGGACCAGCTCAATCACACGGGGGAGAAGGAAAAGAAGAGGATTTACCTACCTTCTTCAGTGTCATGAACAATAGGTAGCATAGCTCCTGCATGCCGTAGATGAACAGTTGGTGGTATACTGAGACTGTATGGTTAAAACCCTTAATCAACTGAGCATTTGATCCATGCAATGGTGAACTCACTTAAATAAATCCCAAAGGAGATAATTTTGTAAATTGTACTGTTTGTAGTAAAGCTATAATACGTTTTGTAGTGCTAGGAGTTGGAACAAGGGAGTCTAATAGTTGAGTACTATGGTAAAAGGTCCATCACTTTAAATACTACTTTTTGTGATTTTTATCCTCCCCCCGCCCCGACTCACCCCCACCATCCCTGGGGTGATTCCTTTGCAAGAGTAACTGGCAGCAATAATTGTTGAACTTCTGAAAATTTGATTGTTGATCAATTAATCACAAGCTGGAAAATTAGTCTATTTAAAGTAACTATCTGTCTCTGCTAAATTGACTGTGATACATCTCTAGGTTGAGAATTATTTTTCCTTGGTGTGATTAAGAGCCTGTTTCTGTACTGTCAAAAACACTGGGCTACATTCACCAATAGCAAAAGCTGGCACAGTAAAACTGATGTAAAAAGGATCTGGTTATGCTAGTGGCTCAGCGCATGTATAGTTTGCCTTATTCAAATGAAGCGGGTATGTAATACAGTTTCTCCATTGAAACTGTACAAAAGAGGCAGTAATGTAAAATATAATTCTCTAATGCTTAAGAGTGTAGGAACAGGCTGAAACAATGATAATCCGATCTCCACCCCCAAATTCAGAATCTGAGATCAGAGCCCCATTGCACTGGGAATGGTACCTGCATGTAGTGAGAAGAGCTTACAGTCGAAATAGCCAAGACACACATTTTCTCCATTTCCTAGGGGGGGACCTGAGGAGCAAAAGCAGATGACTAAGATCACATGGGAAATTTGGGTTCAATCTCTGGCATGGTACCAGTCTCTTTGAGTTCCGGCCCAGTGCGTTAACCATAAGCTCATCCTTCTGCCCTCACCATACAGGCATAATGTAAAATTTGCCTTTATCAGTAAATGTGTCTGAATCAAAGATCTGAATTCCAGCTTTTATACTTGTTTGTGAGCAAGCAAACAAGGCCTATATGTCTTTGAATATAAAACTTGTGATTTCCATTCAAACATTCATGTCCCTTACAGAACAAAACTCAGTATGTAGTTCTTGTGAAATATTGATTGCAGTGTGACCTCTTTCCAAAAAAGCAAACCGTTCTTCCATTGTTTGTGGGTAAAGCACGACAGGAGTATTTAAAGTTTTCTTTGTGTTTATACTGGAATCTCCAGGTTTAGTGACATTGAGCTCCAGGAGGGTGACGGCATACCCACAGAGGAATTTCTGCAATCGTGTTACGCGATCGTGCCAGTCTTGGGTAGGTGGTTACTTATTTTCACTACAGTCAGTGTCTCTAGCAACTATGCCATGAATCCTTTTTGATTGCTGCCTAATCAGAGAAATGGCTGAGGTGTGGCTCAGGCTCATTAAGATCATTCAGTTCTTTAATCCTCTTTGAGGATATGGATACTGACTTCCTTTATAAAGTACTTTAAGATCTATGGATAAAACTTGCTATAAGAACTAGGTCCTATTATTTTGGTGTCTTTTTGGCTCGTGTACAGACTGGAGTTCTTGGCCCTATAACAGAAGGAAGAAAAAGACTTCCATCTTTCTGTTTCTCCTTTTAACTATTAAGAAAAGCTTTTTGGTAGTAGGTGAAATGGATATTGCTGAGTCATGAGTACTAAGAAACTGCTTTAAAAATGTTGCCTTCTTTCTTCTAGACAAACTTGGACCAACAGTCTTTGCTCCTGTTAAAATGGATTTTGTAGGTAATATCAAGGTAATAGCCATTTCTAGCACTGACTTTTCAAAAAACAAAACTTAAGATATTCTACCTAAGACTAAACAGATGCTGAAACACCCAAACAAATAGTGTATAAATGGAGGTACCGGTTTCCTTAAATCAGGGTGTACAACCAAACTGGTATATAACAATAATCTCATACTCAATCTATTGAATATCTTAAAATGATGGAAATCAGATAGGCCTTTTCTTTAGCAAGTCCACTGTTCACACTCCAGACGATGCAGGATTGGCCCCCATTATATGTACTTAATAATAATAATTATAATTTCTCCTCTTGTGATGGTAAATGATTCAAGAGGTGGGCTGCTATCACTTCTGTCGGAAAACTATTCAGCATTCTTATAGATCTCATTATTAGAATAGGATTTCCCCTGATTATTCAACGTAACTTTTTACATTGCTTAGTTTCACCCCATTATTTCAAGTAACACATTCTTGTGCTACTCTAAAGAACTCCTTTCCCTCCTTGTCTCTTCCATCTTTTGGGTGCAATAGGTGGCTTGTTCCATCTTTAATACCTGAGAGTTTAAAGATATGTTTAAAACCATGAGGTTTTACTGATCTCTAGTATCCACACGGTATCCATTACCCAGCTGGCTTGCTGTTACAGTTATGATTGTGTGTAGAAACACAGAGTGACATAGGATCTAATGCAATGCAGTAACCCTTACAAAGGAAGTGTGTGGTGTGTTTGGGGCAGGTGGAGGTAGGTCAGGCATATGGAATATACAGGGGTGGGATTGGTATCTGGAGGTTTTGTAATATTTGCATAACGCTCCTGTTGGTCAGATCAAAATGCAGAAAGGGATGTTACACTGTGCACTGTAAGTCCAGAATATTTTTTCAACACAGTCCAACTTTTGTGTATAACCAGATTTTTTTAAACTCTGTTTGAGTGATGGCTTGGTATAAACCATTCAGCATGCTAGATTATAGCAGCTAATGAATATGATTTAAGTTGCTGTTTAGATTCTGTACTGATAGTGTTTTAAGCAAAGGCCTCACTAACCACATCCACTTTGTTAATGCTGTAGGCTGAAAAGAAACATTTCCTCCTCAAGCAGAAGCCAGAGAGTACATTGTGAGACCAGGTCCTCAGCTGATATAGATCAGTGCTGTTTTACACCAGCTGATAAGCCGCCTCTGAATCTGAACATTTTCCTTTGGCTCCAAGCTTGAAAAGGTTTCATGTGCTACTGGCAAGATGAAGTAAAAGAATATTTATTCCTTAAAATAAACCATTAAACACCTAATTAGGAACATAACTTATTTCCGGCTTCAAAGAAATACTTTTTAAAAATGGAAAATAAAGAGCTTCCTCGCTTTACCCAGTGTGCCTGCTTCTCTTCTACCACAGCACAAGGTCCTGCTATAGCTACTAGCATTGAGCAAGTGCATAAAAAACATACAATTTAACAGAAAAGAATGCTATAAAAACCAAAGAATGCTATAAAAACCAAAACTGGGAAAGATAGTATTGAGAGTGGAAAGGCAACATACATCTCCAATATATACAACAAGAGCTTGTTAAGACAATCTGATTGCATTGGCTTCTGTTTTTTACAAGGGTGGGTTATATGAAACAAGCTACATTTATTAAAAACAAACAAACAAACAAAACATTCTGAGTCTCTTATAGAATCTGCTGCTCCAGCTGCCACTGTAGTATTACCTTAACCACGTTTTTCTTTTCCCTGAATTGCTCAGAGCTTGAACTTCCCTCTCTGAAAGTTGAGGTATCCATTTTTCTCGGGGAGAATGGACAGGACTCTCTTCCTGGCCTGTCACTGCCACTCCAGATTTAAAATGTCAGAGGGCTGTTGAACAAAGCAAGGCACTTTTCCCCTCAGATTTGGAGTCTGCTACTCCATGTACGCGGCGAAGAATTAATCTGGGAACCGGAATTCCTTTTATGTGTGAGAGGCCTGGTAAATAGCCCTTGTTAGCCAGAATGTTTGTGTTATATAAAATGGAACCATGTAAAAGTATAAACTGTTGCCTTCTCTTTAGAAAATAAATCAGAAATATATAACCAACAGAGAAGAGTTCAACACTCTCCAGAAGATAGTGCTGCATGAAGTGAGTGCTGAGGTAGCACACGTTAGAAACTCTGCAACAGAGGCACTTTTGTGGCTAAAAAGGTAACTGCCAAGTGTCAAACCTTCAGTTTAATTGTAGGTGTAAGGATGTTATCCAGATCCCTTCACCAATGTAGATCAGTCTCCGGAAGCAATTCTTGCTAGTTTCTTTGCACACCAGAGTAGTCCAAACACTGTGTTCAAATTTAACATCCCACTTATGGTCCCAGTATTGGGCATACCAATCACAAGGTCTAAATACCCACTTTTTCCTAGAGAAATAACTGAATAGTCTTGTTGGGTAACTATTCCTGCCATGCCTCTGAGTCATCCAGAGGACCTAGGCTATGGCACATGAACTCTGACTTAGAGCACAGCCTGTCTGGGGGGTTGGGGTGTGGTGGCTGGAAGCGATTAGTAATGGATCCATCTCTTTGCCCAAAAGAAGAAAATGCATAGTCAATATTGTGTTTGCTGTTACAAGTGAATAGGCCAAGAGGAGACTTCACTTGTGTTTTCTCCAGGCATTTCCACATAGGCAATGAGACAGGGACCCTGCTCACAGTGAGCAGCCTTTAGTAATGTCCCATTTTGGCCAAAATGGTTTAAAGTTTGATGTGAAACCAGTGATTTTTTTTATACATACATAGTGATATTACACACCCTTCCATTTCACTAAGCAATTTTTGTGGGGGCTGTCTAGTGATAAATATTTTGCTCTTTTTTTTTGGTTTCTTCCTGACAGAGGCCTAAAGTTTTTGAAGGGATTTTTGACAGAAGTTAAGAATGGAGAAAAGAATATTCAAACAGCTCTGAGTAAGTGCCAATTTCTTTATTATTCTTACTTTTTTATTTAGATAATTGAGCTTTTTCTCCATTATTTAGGTTCTGGGTGTTCTTCTCTTATTAATATTAAAATTAGTGTTCCCTGTAGCTCGCCTTCAAGAAATACCTTCTCTGAAAACTTTAATCTTGAGCGAAACTCCATATTTACAGATAACTACATTGTACGAGGCGAGAATTTATTTGATGGGATTTCTCCCCAACTGTGTGTTTACATGTAGTTAAAAATGGGGGTGGGGAGGAAACAACCCCCAAAGTATCTTAAAGCAAGTTAAAACTTGGTAAGAAACTTTATGCTTATATAGGGCTTTTCTTTACTGAGCCTCTTGGCATCCCTGTGAGGTAGGCACAGTAAGTGTTGTATCTGTTGTATACATGGGAAAGCACAGTGCTTAGGATGTTAAACAGCTGGCTGTGGGAGCTGCTGAAAGTGCACAGAGCTGAAATGACAGTGCTAAGCACGTAGTGTTTGCTCAGCCCCTGTGCAGCGGGTCTTCCCCATAGTATCGTGCAGTTGGCACAGTGCTCAGCAGCTTGTACTGAATGGAGTACTAGAGAGGAGGAGAACCGTGGGGGTGAGGCATGGGCAGAGCTCAGGCTAATCAGACAACAAAAATTATACTTGCAAATAAATTGGTGTCCGTTGACAGAGAGGATTTATTGGGTAACTTATTTGCCAAATCCTATTTGACTATCTGTACAAATGGTCGGATAATGAAGAAACATACCAGTGAATAACTTTCTTCATTTGCAGAAAATTGTTAAAGCACTTTTCGTGAAATAATGTCCAGCAAGTAATCCAAGCAGCTGTATCCAGGGGGAAGTATTCTCCCATGCCCTCCAGTGACTGCAGAGAATGTGTGGGACAGCCATTTTTAGGCCTTTTGGTTACTGCTACCGCCAGCCACAGGAATAGTGGCTAACTCACATGGCCTTGGAAGAAATTAAGAGCAGGGGCAGATCTGAGGCTGGCTGCTTACACTGAAATGCTGTGTGGAGTTGTAAAAAAAAATCCTTTCTCACAGCCGGGTGGAAGTGAGCTGGAAGAGAATTTGAAAATACCATTGGGAACTTATTTTTTCTTTTTCTTTTCTTTTAAGACAACGCTTATGGCAAGACGTTACGGCAGCATCACGGCTGGGTTGTGCGAGGGGTTTTTGCGGTAAGTGGCTAACATCTTAATTGCTGACTCAGCTAGTCGGAATCTTGTCTGCATTCACCTGTCCAGTCTTATGCTATGGTTGATACCTGATAAAATGTACTGAAATGTAAGTACCGAAAGAATTAACAAGATGTTCAGTTTGTCAGATCTCTGACTCAGGCAAGGGTTAGGGCTATCATTTTATGTTTAATGTTTGATTTTCACGGAGAAATTTTATTTTTCTTTTAGTTAAGAATTTTTGTCTATTTTAGATTTAGTCTGGAAATTTCTCTTGCCACACATCGTGTAGGGTCTTTTCTAGGAAAATAAAAATAAAGTCAGAATATTTTAGTGTGTGTCACTAACAACATCTTTTCCTAATATTTTTAAATGAATTTCTGGAAGTAGGTTCTGTCTCCTCAAGATGTTCTTACCTCCAGTGCATGAAACATTAGAGTAGAGCTGGAAGGAAGACTGAAACTTAATAGTTGTGAAAACAAGACCCACTTTACTCAAATAGAGTAACCAAGGAAACAGGTTGTCCTACCACCAAGCTAGCAGCGCCCCCTGGTGTCTGTTTTTATAAATTGTATTGGAGAGACTATGTAAAGTCCCAGCCAGATGTAAATACAATGCTTTTCATGGTTGAAGGAGAAGCAGCGAGATTTGGGGTAAAATTATTTTAAAAAAAGACTTAAGTATGGGACTTAGACTTCCAAGTTTCTGAGTTCTTGAAAATTAGACATAGGCTCCTTTTGAAAATGTACCCGCATTGGTTATTTTAATGTTTTTAAATTCTAAATAAAAAATTACCACTTGTAGTCACAAAATATGCTGTACAGGCATTTTCTAAAAATCACGCCTCTGTAAAGTGTCTCATAATGGGGATGCAAAAGTTGAAGCATCAAAAGTCACTTTCCAAGTTTTAGAATTTAAACTTCTATTCCTCTCCCAGTTGGCTTTAAGGGCAGCACCAACATATGAAGACTTTGTGGCAGCACTGTCTGTGAAGAAGTGTGATGATCAGGAAGAAGCTTTTTATAATGCAATGCAGAGAGACCTCAACATTTACTTGCCAGCCATGGAAAACCAGCTGAATATCTTGGACACTCTCTATGAAGTACATGGTTTGGAGTCAGAGGAGGTGGTATAATCACAGTGACACAGTACCTCATAACTTCAGGCACTGCATTTGTTAACAAGCTTTTCTGAATGCCGTTTCTCTTCATTGTATCTTTCCTTTGCATGGGAGGTGGAGGAATCGGTGTGTGTGTGTGTGTGTATTTTTAATCTTGTTTGTGTTTAAATGAAGAGGTGCTGTTTCTTTTAAGGCCACAACTGTCTGCATGGTGAAAACCTTTAGGCTAAATAATTCTTCTTTTTTACATGAATGTAACAGAGCAGAATTGGGCCTTCTTGCTCCAATGCATAGTACTGGCACCACACGTGTGGAGGGGCAGCTTTGATGGGAGCACAGATGCTGTGCTGATGTCACCATTTTGCCCTTACCCTTTTCTGTGCCTGTCCAAGCTGTGATGCTAGTCTCCATTTCCCTGGTCTTCTCTCCATCTGTGTTAGTGGCGGGGCAGGGCTAGTGAGAGCTGTGCTGCACAGATAGCAGAAAAGAGGGCAGTAGAACTCTCTACTTTATTAACTGAGTGGTTAGTCTGGTCCCATCTTGAGGTAAATTTGGGTTGCATCCTTGTGTTTTATACTGGTGACTTGATTTTACTCGCAGCCCTGTTTTAAAAAAATGTAAAGACTGTTACTGCAAGTGTTGCCTTGATGGCCAGAGTCCCTGGGCCTCCCCTAAGGGTCAGCCTGTCACAATAGGGATGCTCTCCCTGTGTTGTCCTTGGTACTCTCCACCTCCTCACAGGTCCATGAAAACAGGATTGTCTGTTCCAGTGCTACTAGGCACCTGCTCCTGGAGCTGTGAGGGAGTGCGTGTGTTTGTGTGTGTCAGAGAGAGAAGGAAAGATAATCCTTAAATTCACTGTGACACCAGCCTTGTTGTTAATGTCCCAGCAGGGGTAGGCCTCTACTTGGCAGAGGGAGAGAAGGTTGTCAAGATGCATCACCTTGATCTTGGTACTAGTAGCATGAGTGCTTCCTTTGCCCTTGTGTGGTTAACAAGGCTTTAGTGCTCAGTGCTGGAGCCATTGGGCCAAATCCTCAGTTGGTGTAAATTGGCAAAGCCCAGGAGCGGCACCAAGGTTTTTGGCACCCTGGGCACAAGGCCGGCTCTCTGGTCCCGCGGCTCCGGTGGACCTGCCGCAGGCATGCCTGCGGATGCTCCACTGGAGCTATGGGACCAGCGGACCGTCCGCAGGAACGCCTGCGGGAGGTCCACAGGAGCAGTCTGCCGCCCTTCCAAATCCTGGTGTCCTAGGCGACCGCCTAGGTCACGTAAATGGAAGTGCCGGCCCTGGCAAAGCCCCATTGGTTCCACTGGAGCTACGCCCATCTATAGTAGCTGAAGATCGGTCCTGTTGTATTTTCCCTGGTAACAGACAGAATAAACTTTTCAAAAGCACCTAAATATCATTGAAAGTCAATGGTACATAGACTTGTAAGTTTCTAAGTCACATAGGTGCTTTTGAAAAGTTTGCCTATAGCCTTCTTTTTAAAGGGCCTATTCAAAACCAAATCCTGTAACTGCTGCTGAGTATTTTTGTGGTTTAAACACAACCAGCAATCTAACAAATTATATAAAAAAGCCTTTAGATTAGCATTTGGAGGGGGTGTGGGTGTTGGTTTTGTTTTTTGCCAGTGGGGGTTACAAAAGGCTGGGTTTGAAATGAGTCAGTCCTAGGGGGGAAATATAGTTCTTCATAAAACCATCACAAATTAGTTCAGCTCTAAGTATATAATCCAAAAGTGTCTAAGTTGGACAGCAAATTAAGGATAATGGGGATTTTTGCCATGCTTTCCTCCCACTGATACGAGTAAACGTCCACTGGTACTGTTGGAGTCAAGCATTAATAGCTTTCCCTGTAGTTAGTCAAATGGTTAAAAAGTGAAAATTGACCTTGTGTAGAGGGCCAGCAGAAGGTATTTGGACTATTTAGTTGCACTTCAGGGTTTAAGTAGATCTTTAACGCATAGGACTTTTGCTGGCCTTCTGCATGGGGTGAATTTCACATTGTACATTAGAGAGAAGGGAGGAACACTTCAGAATGAAGGGCTTGGGAAGTGGTGAGCCATTAGAAATAGAGGAGAAAACAACTCTTCAGAGACATTTTGAAATTTTTGTTGCCATCTCGCAGGAGAAATGCTTTTGCTTAGATCTAGCAAATCAAGGATACCAAGAGGATTCCAGTGATGTGTAATGCACCCTGTGCCTGGATTCCTATAGAACAGGTTGTTTAAGCATAATTCCATGGTTGAAGCACAGCTATATACTTAACACTCAAACTGTTCTATCCAGAGGACATTAAAGATTTTGAAGAAAGCACAAAACAGCTATAGGAAAAGACCAAAAACTTTAAATTTGATGCCTGAGAGAGACACCAAAAGCAATAGATTAATAGTAATTGGCTTGATTTTTTTTTTTTTTCAGAGCTGTGGATGCTGAGCCCTTTTGAAAACTGAGGCATTTTCTATTCATGTTTACATATAGAATTTAATATTTTTTGGCCAGAGTTTGCTTCAGTTATTCCACTACCTGTAGTACTAAGAATGAAGCCAGGTACCCTTAGGATTTACACATGTAATTCTCTTTAGCATAAATGCTGAGTAATCCACACAAATGTCAGTAGAACAGCTCCAGGCCGTGTCCCCCAGTAAGTGGTTTCTTCATGCTAAGGTTCTTCACTGAGGTGATGTGGCGAAGTTGGCTTCTTAGCTCTCTTCAGGATGCTCTGGAACAGTGGAGGGAAGGACAGAGAGATCCTCTTATAAAGTAAATTTTAAAAGAAACTAATTGTGAAGTTGGAATGAATAAAAAGTGGAATTTTCTTCTGCTCCAAGCTTGTCTCATAGTGGGAGACAGTTCCCAGCATTCATGTTTTTACCAGTGGGAAAATCCAAACTTAGTGGTGCAAAGAGAGGAAAGATCTTAATTTCTAAAGTAGAACACCATTAGTGACCTCATTTGAATTTTTTTACTTCAGAATTGACATTTTCCACCAATCTTACTGCTTCTGATAGACAGACAGACCAGTAAATGGTTTTGCATATGTGGGGCACACTGCTCTTCAGAAGAGTTTCCTTGTCTCCATTCTTCTGTGCAGAACTGGCTCTTTTACTTGCAATTGGCTGGTCATAGGCTTTCTCGGGAAACCATGACAAAACTGAATAACTATTCAATATACTAGGTTGCCAGCCATGGCCCAATATGTAGTCACTTGTTCTTTATAATTACTATATCAAAGGAACCTTATTCTCTATTTTTCTGACTAACACCACTGATAATTTAAAAGTTCAGAGACAAAAATAGGTTGTTTTTTTCCCCAGAGTGGGTTGACACTTTTTAGTTTTAAAAGAATTTGTGTTTGCCTCATGGCCGAGCAACAAGCATGCATCTTGGAACTGATCTGACAGCTACAAGATTAAAATGTGGTTTTACTCCCACATGCTGATACTGTTATAGCCCTGTTTTGCATACCTTACATGAACAGCACTGATTTGTTAACCTTTATCAGTATGAAGTTTTACATCTGTTTCCTTTAGAAATGCTTTCAGCTATTTCCTTTGTCTGACAGTTGCATACTCTCAGGGATTCTACATAGCAAAATTGTAGTAGGCTCACAATACAAGGCTGCTTTTTGTGTGAAGTTGGTATAGTTCAGTTGAGAACTTCAGCAGAAAGTATGACACTAGCACAAACTATCCAATGCACATGTTTGCTAAGACATGATACATCCCAAAGCAACCTGATACTTATACTATAGAGAACAATAGCTGTCAGCATATTTTAATAGAGTTCATATGTCTTTGTAATACAGTGTCACTGACATTAGAGCAGAGCTCCCCAATAATTCAAATAGAGAGTTCTGCTTAGAAGTGGATGAGATTTTTTTATTTGATTTGATTTTGCTATTTTTAAAACAAACATACTCTAGCATCCTTTTCAATACTTTTAACACGCCATAATCAACAGTTTCATGTGGCTGCGCTCTAGCATCAAGGCACCATGGGTATGTTCTGGTGAACTATTAATACTCAAGTGTTTAGAGAGCTAGATGAATGGATCACTGAAACATACCCAGGCATCTCATCTTGATGTTATAGTATGGACCTTAACTTTTAAAAATAAAATTTTAAATTTGAAGTTAATTTTAAACAAGTGTTTGGTATTTTAAGGGCCATATGCCTTCACTGTCAGAAAAAGCAATTTATAATAAATCTTGGGCTAAAGTAAGGTCACTGTTTACATTACATTGCACACATTTCGTGGTTTAAGAATTGTCAAAGTTTTTTTGTAGTTGCGAGATTTTATATATTTAAATTTGCTGCAATATTCGAATACTGTAGCTTATGCCTACGTCAATACTGCACTTCCCAGGTGTGTGTCCATTATAGAATACTTTTTTTTTTTTTTTTTTTTAAATTTAGGGTTCCGCTCATTCAGTGGACTTCCTCCTCTCACTTGTGCTTTGAACTTCTGTTTGGTTTTTGCAACAGGTGGTTAAAAGAACCCCAGATTCCCTTGAGGCACTGTTATAAGCAATAGCGAAGCCCTAGCAGGGCTAAAAACTCCCATTCACCCGACCTCTCCATTTCATGCCTGCTTTGCAGCCAGCTATGCTGCTTTCAGGCTACAGTGTCTCCTGTGCAAAGCTAAAATGGGGAGTCTGAAACAGCCACAGTGCCAGTGTATTAAAATGATTAAAAACAGAGACTTTGAAGATGGGCCCAAGCTCAGAGCTGGACAGCCAAGCGAAAGGGGGCTTGTGAAGAATGTGCTGCCCCCCTTTTGAAGTGTCTCTCCCTGGCACTGCAGTGCTTTGCTAATCACATTCAAATGCTGGGAAGTTTTAATTTGACCTTTGAAATCTAAATCAAGACACTTCATTAGTGACAGTTTCTAGCTCTTACTGGTGAAAACAGTTTCAAAGATGGACTCATTTCTCTCTGCTTGCCTGCAAAGTGCTGATAACAAGGCAAGGTGAGAGAGAAGGGACAACTGAATCCAGGGCCCCCTTACCCTGAAAAAAGGCTTCCACGTTGTCTCCAAGTGTATAAAAATCACTTGTGTAGCAGGGTAGCGTGGGAGGGAATGGATTCCTAGCACACCAGTGAGACTATCCCATGATAAGTCTGAAACATGGTTCATGTGGGGGTTTAAACAGTGCTCTGAAATCAAAATGGCCAAACTAATAAACTTGAAAACTTGGACTTCGTGGTCTAGAGCAGTGGTCCTCAAACTGTGGGGTGCACCACCCTAGGTGGACGTGGAGGAATATTTGGAGGGGGTGCGGCGGGACTCAGGCCAGCCCCCACTGGGGGTGGGATGGGAGCACCACCCAGCACAACTCTGCGCGCAGCCGTGGCTCTGTTTGTGACTCTGCTCCCGCCTATAGCTCCAGTCCCTGGTTCCCAGCCCTGCCATGGCTCTGACCTCAGCCCCAGTTGTGGCCACGCTCTGCTCCTGGCTCCCAGCCTTGTCTGGGAGAGGTGGGGGGCACCGTTGGAGGGGGAGGTCACAAGGTAGAAAGTTTGAGGACCATTGGTCTAGAGTTTAATTTTGTCGCTGATTTAGGAAGGTCTTCCTGTTCAGGACTGCGCTTAAGCATGTGTTTAACTTTAAGCACACATCTAAGGACTGTCCTGAACATGGATGGACTAAAGCATATGCTTAAGAGATTTCCTGAATCAGGGTCTAAAACCGATATATGTGTGTATGTGTGTGTGTGCACACTTGTGCAGATGCCTGATTTAAGTACACAAATCCCTCATTGCATTAGAGTGCATACTTGCTCAAGATGTGGATGTTAGCCTTTTTTAATATACTTATTCTATAACTAGAGGGACACCCCAGAAGTGCTAAAGGCTTATTTCATATATTAACTTTCCCTGTTTCAATATCCTGACTAGATTTTAGCTCTAAGCTTGTTTTATTCTAATTTATGTCTTAACATTCGTGGGCCTGTATTTGCTCTTTGACTCCTTTAAACAAAAATCTCAACAATTTGAGGTTCCTGGGTATTGTTGGTGTGTTTTATCATGTTTCCATGTAGTTATACTTTATTAAAGCAAGGAAATCACACTCCAAAATAAAATAAAAGTGAAGCATTTTGGTTGTGCATTTTCCTTTCCCAACTCCTTCAGTTTTCCAGGGACATGTTTAACATTCATTTTATGAACGTTAAATTAGGCTTATAGTGAGCATATACTGTTTAAGATGAGAGAAGGTACATGGCCTTTTATTTTAATTTTACTTTGTCTTGACTGATGAACAAACCCCTCTGTGTTGTAAACACATTGATACTAGACCAAAGGAAAGCAGGTCAGGCACCACCTGCTTTCAGTCTATGCTGATTCTCTCAACAGAATTATATTCCATATTTAAGATTTCGTTTTGTTATTTGTTTTTTGTTTTTGAGAAATGTTTGAAGACCTCTGTCAGATTTTTATATTTAGCGATAATAAACTTATTTTTAAATATGCCTATTTTAAAATCTCGTTTTCTCTGCATGGTTTCCTAAGAAGCTTTGTTTATCATTTTTATTTATTACTTGTAAATACAGTGGGGCTTAAGCTCCAGTCAAGACTGGAGCTCCATTATTCTAGGCACTGTAATCGGTTCTGGTTAGTGGAAACAGCCTGTATGTATCTTTTTTTATGAGAATGTTCATGCCATTGGTAACAGTTGGATTATAGTAAAAAATTATTACTAAGAGCTGAATCCAGCAAATATTTGTGGCTTCCTGGGCCAAACTAGCTCCTGAAGCCCATGGATATGATCCGTTCCCAAAACATTACCCACTGTCTGCTGAGGTCATAAAACTGAGAGGAGTTTCTCCAGCTCTAGAGATCATTCCTAGATACAGATGAAGGCAAGTGTTGCCTGATTGTTCATTAGGGATCCTTTAGAGTTTCCACTTTAATATGCCATGGTTTGGCAGGGTTCTGCTGCCTCCAGATTGGCCAAAGAATTCTTGTTAGAATGAGGACACTCACACTTAGTGAAGACCTTGTGAATCTGTGATACTTTCACTAGTACAACCAGCAATATTAGAAACCCTGCAACATAGCAAAGTAGGCAGAGATAATACAAAATGTTCACCATTTGCATGCTCACACTGTCCTTTGCAGGAAACTGAAGTAGGTAACATAGATGATCGGCAGGTGGTCGTCACTGTGGCATACCCAAGGAGATCCCAAATGCTTAGACCTAGGTTGGCCCTTTTATTACAAGTTGCATGGTTGCCATACGTATTCATAATGGTGCTCAACTCCCTATCAATATCAACACTTTCTTATCCTAACAATGTTGGAGTGTCCTCTACAGACTACCTACTATTTTACCTCAACTAAATTAGCATGTACGTTACCTGGTTACCATAGCATTCTTGCAGTTGACCATCTGCTGATGTTCCTATCTTAAAATATCCAAAACTAGCATAAACTGGTATTTTGTGATCACTTGCCAGCAGTTTAGCTGTACTTGTTTTTACAGCACTCTGTCTCGTGACATCTTATGATATAGGGTCACTTAGTAGTTAGTTGCTTATGTCAAGTCTTTGGGTTGTAGGCATCAGGTTGGCTAAGCTATTGTCTTACAGGCTTGAGGCCTGTAGGCTTTTGCGTTACTGCCTTAATCCATACCTATATTTTACCTAGGATATACCTACATATCAATAACAAAATAGCTGGCTTGTCCCTTTAAAATGTTAGGGGAAAGCGGAGAGAACTTCACTTCTTCCTCCTCCCTATGTGACCATGGGAGAGGAATGCAAGTGGTAGGGTCTCTTGTGCCCAGATCAGGAGGGGAGGCACTCCCTGACCCCTTTTGTGTGAGTTGAAGGACAATGGAAACCATTCATTCCGCAAGCCAACTTGTCCTCCATGGCAGAGTTTAGGAGTGCAGATCTCTGAAATATGTCCTTGGCTCACAGGCATTTCTTCAGCTGGAGGGGTTTGGGAGAAAGGGAGAGAGAGACACAGAGACACATGCCAGAAGAAACTGGTGAGTGCAGAGGTGACTGCTGCATTCTGGAGTACATACAGGCCCACCCCTCATACACAACTACATCTAAATGAGAGAGGAAAGAATTACACACTGAATAAACCAGCACACTCATGTGCACAGCCAAAGGCTCCCAAAGCTTTGGTGATCCAACAACCCACAGAGGTTGCTTCCTAATGAAGTAGGGATCCTACAATAATTAGAGGCTTAGTCCTGCAGCATTGTGGATGAGGCTTCAGAGCGATGCTGTGCCACCATCACAGCTGAGCATGGTGCCTTGTTACTCGTGGCAAAGTGAAGGCTCAAGTGCTGCATGCTGATGGGCCAAAAAGAGTATTGTTCCCAGCCTGAACCATGAGCACTGAGCAGCTAGCTGTGACTGATGGGTTCAGGGGAGCTGCCAGAAATGTTTCCGTGTTTGGGGCTGGCCTTCCATGACCACTTTTGCCATCTCTCCAAAGGTAAGCTCTCCACAGGCTAAGATAAGGCAGTGCTCCAGGATGGCAGAGGAAGGGGCTTGCAATCACAAAATCAACTGCTATGCCATCATTTCAGTATCATGTGCATGGAAACTACTGTGTCCTGACCATAACCTGTCTCCCAGCCCATACCCTGCACTCTCACTTCCTCCCATCCATCCCCTGCTTACCAGTGCTCACCCAGTGTGGGTTAAAGGAATGCTTGCATGGCAGAGGCCTCTCCCTACTTTTAGTGAGATGAGTGGGAAAAGGTTCTACTGAGTTCACAAGCTCTCAGCAGGCTGCAGGACCAAGTGGATTCTGTATACTTCATAATTCAAAAAGCTGTGAAACGTCCAGTGATGGCGTGGTGGGTTGTCCTATTGTATTTTAAGAAATGGGGGGGGGGGGTTGCCCCAGATAACACACATTATTTGTATCTTAACTTTTCAAACTGTTTTGAAAACCAAGGTGATAGGTGCTGTTTTTATTAGTAAGTGTTTGTGACTGACCACAGAACCCTATACATGTTGTTTTTCCACGGGTGAAGTTGTTTCCAGCAGTGTATGCTGAACAATACCTGTGGAGTGTGTGTGAGCCTCCATCTCTGTTAGGCTAGATTCACAAAAGTATTTAGGCTCCCAACTGCTGCTTTAGGCACCTATGTCCAATGTTTAGGTTCCACTGCCGCTCAGCTGCCTTCTAATACTATAGGCACCTAAGTTTCTGCTGGTAAGCATGCACAAATCGCCCACGTCCTAACTCTATCCCTAAGAACAGCAGGGATATCCAATTAGGTAGCTCTCCTCCTTCCCCCACACCTACCTCTGCAGGGCCCAATGCGGCCAGAGTGCTCAGAGCATGTGTAATCTGCACAAAAGGCAGCTGGCTGTGGACCCCCTTATAGCCAATAGCCCAGTGGTTAGAGCATTAGCTGGGTTGGGGGAGGCCAGGTTTGCCTGATTAGGGTCAAGGGCAAGTCTCCCACATTTTAGTTGAGTGTGTCCTACCAGCAGCCTCTTGGCTACTGTGGGGTAGGCCTCTCTGAATCTCGCCTCTTAAAAGGGTTCCACTGTGTTTGTACATACTCTTTGGAGCAGAGACTTGACCCGGACTTTTCCATATTCCTGGTGACTGCGGTCCGGAGTCAATCTCTTGTTTACTTTTTTCCCCTCTCTCACTGGCCCAATGAATATTTAATTATTTATAGAAAGTGGAACAGCATCAATGGATGAGATAGTGAGAGACCCACCCCAGAATTCCACCTAGCCAGGTGGTCAGGGCACTCACGGGGAACATGGGAGATGGATCCAAGTCTGTGCCCCAAGTCAGAGCAGTGACTTGAAAGTGGGTCACCTAGTTGTGACTGAGTGCCCTGGCCATTGGCTATGGTGGGGTGGAGTGTGCCTCAGTCTCTTCCTGGCTCTTTTTTGATGAGAAAGGACTGGCCTGTTTTAGGCACTTAGCACTAAGAGAGGGTGTAAGGTAGGCACCTCCTTCCAGCCTGTTAGTCAGGTGCCCAAGCCCTTTCCCTCTGCATGGAGATAGTAGCTGAATTTGTGGTTTTGGATGAGATTACCCAGAGATAAGATGTGGTCCTTGTACTTGCCATTAATACATCAACAGAGTTTATTAAATGAGATGGGACAATCACTTAGTATGTAGTCTGTATTTTTTTTTCTAACTTTTGGTAATTCGACTGCATAATTGTAAAACTTTTTAAACAATTAGCATTTAAGGCCCCATCCTTGTGTGTTGTGCAGCTGCTTTTAAAGGTTTCCTGTATAGTTTTGGCTAGTTTTTAACTAAATGTTAAGCAGCAGATTTTGCTAATCCCTTGGCTGGTAGTTTAAGACAAGTGTCAGTGCAGTTTGGCTCAAATTAGTCTACTTTGGATTAGTCTGTACCATGGTATTCCAGTCCCTCTTCTGCTCTTTCCTTCTTCCTCCCCTCAGCCATTGCCTCACAAAATCTTTCACAATGTATGGCCTGACTTCCAGAGGTGCTGAGTACCCACTTCTCTAGTTAAAATCTAATAATCGATTTTTGTTTCATCGTTTTTGGTTTTACTCAGTGGTAGCACACAGTGCTGAAAGCTCTGTATGGAACAGTAGTAGGAGCTGGCTTAGAGGCTGGAAATACGTGTTTCTGTTTAAAGGTGAATTTTCAGAGTGCACTAAAAGGCAGAGTCAGAAACAGAGGGCCTCAAACTTTGAGGGACCAGGGTAGAATATGAGGTGCACATTTGGATCATTTGGTAAAAGATTTCCCATGACAGAGCCCTGCAAAATGACCTGTTTTTAAAATGTCCTCCTGCTTCCAGCACCTACCTGTTTCCTGACTCATTCGTCTCCTCTTTGGATCCAACAGTTACCTACTTCCCCAATCCCCTCTGCCCCCTCCCACTGTCTTAGCCCTTGTGGCTACCTATCAAGGCAGAGACTAGCCCTATTGCAGTTGAGGGGAATCTCTTCACACCCTGTGAAGTAAAGCAAGGTAATTCCATCTCTATCTCTCCCCATTGTCCTCGGGAAGGTAAGAGTGAGCCCCCTTGCTTCCCCCTTTCTCGCTGTTCTCCCTGGGCGCATTGTTACAGGGAAGCATTTAGATATATCCCCTCAGCAATGCCTGAACCCTGTGCTGCCCTCAGTGCTCAGACTCTGTCACCTGCCTTTGCCTGCAACCATGGGCTTCCCCTCCTCCTGTGGACGTTACTGCTTCTCCTGACCAGGAATAAGGGGGATTTAAGATTCCAGCATCTAGCCCTGCTTCCCAAAACTGATGGCTTCCTGCAAAAGAACATCAGGAGCAGGGCGCATACAAAGGTGGGGGGCACTAATTGACTTGTGCAGGTCAGTGGGGGATATTCCTTGTCAGAAAGTCTCTACTGTCCCTCATATGGGCCCTCCAAGCAGCGATAGGGTAGGTAGTGGCTTTGTCTCACCAGGAAGACATGTCACCCACGGAGCTGGGCAAACTTGGGCAGCTAAGGGAACAGGTAGCTGCCAGGGCCAGGTAAGATGAGAGTGAGGGAGTGAGACGTCTTGGCATCAGCTCCAAAATCACATAAAGGTGCTTTGTGTTATTGGGAGCGTGCCTGGAGCAGCTGGCAAGACCTTGCTTGCAATAAATTTGCAGGAGATGGCAGTACTGTGTTACACACAGTATGGGTAGGCAGGGGGAGCTCAAAAATCATGAAACAGACTAGAAAACATAATTTATTCTTAAAGAACTTTATGATTTTTTTAAGTCAGTGTTATGAATGTCTGGGACCCTGCGCTATTTAACATTTTTATCAATGGCCTGGAAAAGAATATAAAATCAGCACTGATACAGTTCGCAGGTGACACAAAAACTGGGGGAGTGGTCACTAATATAGAGTGATCTGGATTGCTTAATAAGGGGGACACAAGCAAACAATATGCATTTTAACACAGCTAAATGTAAATGTATACGTCTAGTGCCAAAGAACAAAGTGCCTGTGAGTAGGCCATACTTACAGGAGGGGGGACTCTATCCTGGGAAGCAGTGACTCTAAAAAAGATTTGGTGAGTCATGCTGGATAATCAGCTGAACATGAGCTCCTAGTGCAACACTGTGGCCAAGGGCTAATGCCATCCTGGGATGAGTAAACAAGGACATCTTGAACAGGAGTAGAGAGG
Organism: Chelonoidis abingdonii; assembly: GCF_003597395.2. Lineage (NCBI taxonomy): Eukaryota > Metazoa > Chordata > Testudines > Testudinidae > Chelonoidis > Chelonoidis abingdonii. The sequence continues at coordinate 69,030,861 of NC_133770.1, forward strand.
TTACTTTACCTCTGTATTTGGCACTGGTGCACCTGCTGCTGCAATAGTGCATCCAGTTCCAGTGCCTACAATTCAAGAAGGAGGTTAATAAATTGGAAAGGGTTCAAAGCACATCCAGGAGTATAATTAAAGTATTGCAACTAATGCATTGTAGTGATAGAGACAGTTAAGGGGCAACTTGATTACAATCTGTAGGTAGCTACATAGGAAACAAATATTTCATAATGAGCTCTTCAGTTTATCAGCGAAAGGTATGACATGATCTAATGGCTGGAAGTGGAAGTTAGACCAATTCAGACTGGAAACAAGTTGTACACTTTTAACAGTGAGGGTGATTAACCATTGGAACAATTTACTAAAGACTGTGGTGGATTTGCCAATCAAGATTGGATGTTTTTCTAAAAGATCTGCTCTAGGAATTATTTGGGGGGAAGGTCTGTGGCCTGTGTTATACGGGACGTCAGACTATTTAATCACAATTGTCCTTTCTGGCTTTGGAATCTATGATTTTAGAATTTTGGTGGCTAACAATACTGCAGTTAGTTTGAGGGACGTATAAGGTACTCTGAGCTCCCTGAGTGACTCACAGTAGGGAAAGGTGGGGCAGAGCTAAGGTTATTGGTGGGGCATGGCATGGGAGACATTACCTCAACTGTGCATTTCCTGGTCTTCTTCTAACATTTACATTTTATTTCACTGAGTCTATTTCCTGGTTTTCAGAGATTTCAGTTTTCAGCTGCTAACTTCCACATTCTGGAAGGATAGGAGGCACTACTAAGCAGCCTTCACTCGTCTTCAACAAAGCTTTTTGTTAGTGAATGTACATGAGATAAGATGCCGCAAGTACCTATAATAGACAATTACAGGAATGGGAGAGGAAGGGCAAGGGCAACAGTAATAGAGATACTTGGTACATATACTAGTGATGTGGCAATGAGCTGATCTCTAGGTAATGTCACTATTGTCCGCTTTAGAAATCCTAGCACCTTCTTTTGAAGCATCTGGGGGACACACACACAGATAGAATACTGGATTACAGGGCCCACCAGTCTGCCCTAGCATAGAAATTCCCATGTTTCAGCATTCCTATGTATGGGCAGCCCTACCGATTTTTACAAATATAGAAAGCATTATAATAATTTCCCCCACACTCACACAGAGAGAGACATCCATTTAAAAATGGCATCACATTTCTTTAGAAGCAGCAAAGAATCCTGTGGCCTCTTATAGACTAACAGACGTATTGGAGCATGAGCTCCAATGAGCTTTCGTGGGTGAATACTGATCTCTAGGTAATGTCACTATTATCCACTTCAGAAATCCTAGCACCTTCTTTTGAAGCATCTGGGGGACACACACACAGACAGAATACTGGATTACATGGCCCACCAGTGAAGCGGGTATTCACCCACAAAAGCTCACGCTCCAATACGTCTGTTAGTCTATAAGGTGCCACAGGATTCTTTGCTGCTTTTACAGATCCAGACTAACAGGGCTACTCCTCTGATACTTGACATTTCTTTAGCTTTTTCACTAGCACTAAATGTTTAAAGATATTTAATTATCCCAGTTTCTCATGTGAGACTGGGACTGAAGATACAGTTGCAACAGAGAATTCATTTTCAGCGTCCAAATCAAAGTTGGAATAAGCAGTTTTAACAGCGCGAAAGTGTCCATGTCCTCTTGAGAGAGATCACCTGACTCAAAAGATCTGTGTGCAGTGCAGCTGCATGACAAACAGTTGTTCCTCACATTTCCTCTCTAGGAATAAAAAGAGCTCATGACTGGGGCCTCCAGGGGAACACACAGCAAGCTATTCTCAGGCCTACTGCACGATCACTGCTACAATGTTTTCATATGCCAAATATCATAGAATCATAGGAATGGAATGGATCTCAATAGGTCATTCAGTCCAGTCCCCTGCATTGAGGCAGGACTAAATATTATATATGTGAACTAACACATTAAAGGACAGCGGTTCAGAATTAGAAGTAATTCTGATTTTTTTACCACCATGGGCTTCGGGTGAACCCCCACCTTCAGGTAGGCTAGCCCCCTTCCGCCTAAGGCTCCCCCACATGCCCCTCCTTTCCTGCCTGGCTGGAGCCCTGAGTTCCCCACGGCCTGAGCCGCCCCAGGCCGTGCTGGTGGGCCCAACCCAACTCCGGAGCTGCCCCCAGCCCTTCTGGCAAGCCTGACTCCTGAGCCACCCCGGGCCATGCCAGCTGGCCCGACACCCTCTGGCCAGGCCGTGCTGGCTGGCCCAACCTTCACCATCCAGCTCGAGCTGCCCCGGCTATCCCAGCCCCTGGCCTCCAGCCAAGCCCCAAGCTCCAGGCTGGAGCTGAGCCCCCGCCAACTTCAGGCAGGAAGGGGCAAGAGCATGGGAGGGACTAAGTCCTTAGCCTTCCCTGCCTTATGATACCTGCCACCCCTGCCAACTAATTCTGTATTATCTCACTTTACAATTAAAACATTTCATCCTGCTTTTGTGCAGAAACAAACCAGAAAGAATACACTGTATGCAGGAGGAAGATACTTTTATGGGCTGAAGTCTTGTCTGCTAGTATGAGTCACTGCAGTCACCTCTATAAAAATGTTCTCTCTGGCTGAACTCCTACTGTAAACTTAATAAGGGATGCAAGGCTGTGCTGTATAAAAATGTTTTATTACATAAAATGGCCTTAAGAATTAACTAACAGGCATGACCCTTGCTCCACCAAGACCCAAACATGAGAGCAAGAACTAGAGTGAGGGAAGCAAAAGTGCAGGAAGCTTTTCAAAGTAGGAATTAATTAATTTATGGGATGGAATTAATTTATTAATGGAATTAATTTATTTAGCATGCCTAACACTTTCTGTAACCTCAGTAATAACACCTCAGCATTTCAGGTGTAGGTTTGTAACAATGGAAGAGAGTTAATGCTGGATTTGTGTTGCGAGAAAATAGATTTTGGTCTGAGATGAGTAATGAGGGTCAGTGGAAATGGCTGTCACTGGTATAGTATTAATCCAAACACAAAAATACTGCATGGGAGGCAACACAGCTTCCTTTTAAAATATGCAGAATTGTCTAATGCATGGCAGAGCCCACGTCCACAAATGCAAATCTTCAAGATAAATTTACCATAGCTGTAAGTACTTAAAAACTTGTTGCAGGTACAGGATCATGAATAAACTGAAGCAAAGGAGAGAGAGGAAAAATAAATAAATATGTTAAACACCATTGCACCCACTGCAGCTTTTACAGTGTCTCTGTGAAGTTCATTGTTTAAAAGGTCATGGGTTTTGACAGAAACTTTTTCAAAGGTTTTTTTCCCCCCTGAAGAAACTGGGCACGACTGCTCAAAAAAACCAAAATAGAAACAAACAAATTGAAATGCTAAATTTATAGGGGGATGTTGGGGCTTGATATGTATGGCAGATAAACTGGGAAACCTAAAGAGTTGTTGTTAGAAACTCAGCAATGATATGTTTTTTTTAAATTACTCTTCAGGAGTTTCTTCCTTGTTTCTCTTTTTTGGGGCAAAGCTGGGCAGAGTGACTTTATTTTGAGGGAGAAAGCCAATGAAAGCCTCACGATACCAAAGGTTTGAGTGATCCAGAAACACAGAGTGAAAATGCTAGTTACTTGTTGTCCCTTTGAACTAGTTGAAAACACAGCTCTGTTGTTCACGCTGGGCTGCACTATAGGGTACCCTTTACCAGCCAGTGGGAGTGGAAACAGCCATTGAAATACATTTTTTTACAAAAATCAGAACCTCAATCTGTAGTTCAAAAATACAACCCAGGCACAAGCATTGAATACCAGCTTGGTCTGCTAACACTTCGCTCTTTCTCTAATCACAGCTCTGGGGAGGTAAGTTATCTTTGAATATTTGCCATTCTCAGAACTGGCTGGGTAAGGGAAGACTCACGCATAGATGCTGAACTAAAAACATAGGAAGCAGGGAAAAGTGCAGTAAATCAGACATTTATATCTTTTCATTATCCACAGCTCTGAAATTCAGTCCCACATGTTACCACACCTGGTTAATACAAACTTTTCTTTTTTCTGTTTAGTAGTTTGAGAAATTTTGACCCAACTAGCTGTCAACATGTTTAAAACAAACTTAAATTCTGGGTTGGAATAACAGACAAAGACAGTAAAGGAGTGTCTCATTGAATAAAACATGCACAGGCCTGGGAACGCCTTATCATTCTCCTCTATGGCTCAGGTCCCAGAGATGCTGAATGTCACCACACCCACTGAAGTCAGTGCAGGATCAGGGCCAGAATTTGTGGACTGGGGAGCAAGGCTTTTCCAAGGCCCTTTTGTTAAAGTTCTCTTACGTCTCCTCTAACCTCCACCCTTAGCAACAGACTCCACCTTGCTGTGCTGCTGTTCTGGCTTGCAGGGCAGGCTAAGGTTTCTCCAGGATCTGTTGATACCCCTCATGTTTCTCTGGTAATGGGTCACTACTGATGCAAGAGTTTCTCCTGCAGCAGCAGGAGTGGAGAACAGTGACTCTGCAGTACTTCCAGCCCCAGTTACCAAGGAACGATTTAGACTCAGCTTCCCTGCTTGATCACCATACAAGTTAGCACAGTCCTAACTCTAAGGAAACAGTCACGCTCAGCTGCTTCTAGGGAGATGTATCTGTGTGTCTGCTTGGGGCAAATACTGGCAGCTATGCCAGAGAGGGAACAGTTGAGTATATTGAAATGCAAATAAATGTGAAGTGTATTGATGTAGTTTGTATTGATCTGTCTTCTTGTTGGGGCTACAGCTCTCTGACTATGGCTTTCAGCCAAGATTATTCCAATTAATTTAGCATCTGTTTCCAGTGTTGATATTGTCAGCTCATCTGTAATCTTCAGAGATCAGACATGCCTCACATAGTTTCCTATAGGTCAGAGTTTTCCACTTGTTTTTTGCTTAACAGCTGGTACCCAACCTCCTTCCTGCAACTGAGAAGCTGTTCATCATTGTGCTGTTGTCTCTTTGCCCTGGCTTACTTACAGTGCTTTCTCCGTAACCTGATATTTGAGCAATGGGCTCAGGGATACAACACGCTGCTGAACTTGACACAGAACAACATCTCCTGCACATCATGTGGCAACTGAATATCCCAAATGCAATGAAGCATCAAGGCTAAAAAAGACACTAAAGAGGGTAAATCGATCTGCTGACCTACCGAAAGGCTTAGGCATACACTGTGCGTATACACCGGTATCTTGACAAAAACTTCATTCCAATCATTGTGACTGTAATAAATTGCAGTCATTCCAAGTAAAAGAATGCTAGAAACATTTAGAAAAAATGAAAGTACCTACACTAACCTTAACTCTGCCCCCATGTACCTTCCATCTTTCTTTTACTGCTTAGAGACCCTCCAGCAGTTGCTACATGAACCAAATGTGTCTATCCTGTTGGACCTGTGAATTACAACAGTGTGGTCTTTTCTGTATGATTATAAGAATTGTACCTATCCCTACTAGACAAAGGGGACTGTCAGGCCAGCATTGTGAAAGTGTATATGGTATGGGGGAGGTGGGGAGGGAGTCAAGGCAGACAGTGTGAGGATATTGTGACTATTGTGCCCACTGTAATGAACTCCTCCCAGCTCCTGTCATATCCATAGGCCTAGTCATTTAAAGATCAGATGCTGCATCTAAACCTTGTAGACATCATAAGTAACAGCAGGTAAGCTCTGGCACTCTTCTAGGCAATAAGCTTATGAATGCTGCATGCCATTGCAGAGAAGTGATAGTACTCCTGGAGAATAAATTAAAACCATACCTGAGACCTTTAAAAGCTACGGCCAAAATGTTCAAAACGGGGGAGCCTAAAGTTAGTCTCCTGAATCCAAGTTCAGACCCCTAAGTATACATGATCTGATTTTTGAAAGCACTGTGTATTCACAAATCTCACTGAAATTGATGGAAGCTGCAGGGGCTCAGTGTGGCCGCTACTGCAGCCGCATGCAGTATCTTTGGGGAACATATCGTATTAAGATTATGAATTGTTTGTATATCATTGTGGGCCTCTGACTGTTTTCTGCTCCAGGGGAGTGGGTGACCACAGCTCCTCCCGGAACTAAAAGCAGTGGGGGCTGATTAAAGCAAGTTGCTGGAGGTGTTAACAGCCCCAGACAGGTCCCACCTCCTGGAGAGACTTGCAGATATTGGTTGAAACTGGATTTTCAGAGACCAACAGACAAAGAAAGGGCTTTTGGTATAAAAAGTCTGCATTTCAATTGACATAGGCCCTTCGTTTGATTAAAAAAACAGAGAGGACCGTCTCTGTAAGGTGGGGCCCAACTTTTGCATAGGATGGGAAAGACTTTGGCTTACTAGAGCCCCATAAGATTGATGGGTGGCCTCCGGTAAGCTTTTGGCACGTGTAAAGGCATGTGTATTGATTTTATATGTTTTTTTCTGCAATGCTTTTGCCATAAGAATAAATGTATTTTGCTTTGTGGTTGGTAATTGGAATGCACTGTTGTAGCCCCTGGAGAAAGAGTTAACAGCAGGTGCTGGATCCTAGTCAGACCTGCTGGAGAAATCACAGGGCGGTACAAGGGATCTGCATGCCTAAACCCTTGTCTGGAGGGAGAGAGAGACAGATCTCTGCCCAAATGAAGGCTGGGAATCTGAAACCTGAAGCAAGTGTCCCTGAGGGACCACAGTAGGGGAATACAGGCACAGTTAGTCTTGAGACAGTGACAACCATGGTGGCAGCCTGTGCAATCTGTGACAGCAGGGAAGTGTCAGTAAAATCCAACAGCAGTGAAAGCAAGTACTGTTGAAGGGCAAAGCATTGCAGAAAAAACATATAAAAACACTATATGTCCCAATACTCATGCTAACAGTTTACTGGTGGTCACCCATCACTCTTATGGGGCCCTAGTAAGCCAAAGTCTTTCTAGTTTTTTCACAAGTGTTGGGCTCCCCTCATGGACAGAAGGTTCTGTCCATTTGTTGAATCAAAGAAAGGCCCTGTGTCAGTTTAAACTCAGCCTTTTTATACCAATGCCCTTTCTTTGTCTATTCATCTCTGGTAACCCAGTTTGAACCAGTATATGCAAGTTCTTCTTTGAGTGATTGCTCATGTCTATTCCACAATAGGTGTGCATGCTCATCACGTGCACCGGTGGCGGAAGTTTTTCCCCAGTGACCCCTGGAGTGGTGCCTCCATGGCACTGTATAAGGGGTGCTGCGCGCTCCCCCTCAACCCTCAGTTCCTTCTTGCCACCGGTGAAGGTACATTGGAACTGCTCTGCTCCAGCTTTGCTGTAGCTCATCCCCAGAACGGCTTGTTCATTCAGTGTTAGTACCTGTAGTTAGTTAGCTGTTCAGTTAGTTAGAGAGCCCGGGCTGGGATATGCCCCATGCCCTGGATTTTAAGTCATGTGACACTTGTAGGAGTTCTATGCCAAGGAGTGACCTGCACACGGACTGTTGGTGCACGGCAATCTTCCAGAGCCTTCACCCAGTCGGCACCACTCCCCATCCATAGGGCACAAGAAGGCAGAAAGACTCCTTCTTCGCAGCGGCACCAAGGAAAACCCAGGGCAGAGGCTAGACTCATGTTGGGCAGTCCTCGATCCCCTCCAGCCTCTAGGCAATCCTGGATGCCTCGTCAGCCACAATGTCCCTCCCACCAGACAGGTTCAAGAAGGGGCCCATCGCCACTGCCACAGGATCCCAGTGACAACAGCTGGAGCGTGCCTCCAGCTCTTGGGTCACATGTCGGCATGCACGTACATGGTCCTCCATGCCAGACTCTGAATGAGGTCACTGCAGCTCTGGCTGGCCTCAGAGTTCTCCCAGGCCAGGGACAGGATGGACAAAGTCTTCACCATGCCTGACTTGGTGATCGCCTCCCTACGGCAGTGTCCGCCCAAGCAAAATGCTCCAGGGGGTCCCATTTGGGGACAGGGCCCAGTTGCTGGAGCTGGTGTCCGATGCATCAGACCTGGGTTGGGGGGCTTATGTGGGGAATGTTAAGACCCACGGTCTGTGGTCAGCTCAGGATCTGACCCTACATATAACAGTAAAGAACTCAGGGCGGTGCGGCTGGCGTGTATGGCCTTCCGCTTGCACTTGGAGGGCAAGGTGGTCAGGGTCCTCATGGACAACATGGCCTTGATGTTCTATATCAACATGCAAGGCGGCACCCAGTCATCTGCCCTCTGCTGCGAAGCCCTCAGGCTGTGGGATTTCTGCATAGCACACGACATCTGCCTAAGGGCCTTCATCTACCAGGTGCCCAGAATGCGTGGATGGATCGCTTGAGCAAGGACTTCTCTCAACACAAGTGGTCTCTCCACCTGGAAGTGGTTCACAGGCTTTTCTGAGTGTGAGAGACTCCCCAGGTGGACCTGTTTGCAACTCGGCAGAACCGGCGCTGTCCCTGGTTCTGTTCCAGAGGGGGACTGGGAACGGATGCTATCTCTGATTCTCTGATGGCTTCTTCCTGTCCCAGTTTCTCTATGCTTTTCCCCCATTCCCACTGATCAGCAAGGTCCTGGGAAAGATTAAGACGGACAAGGCCCGGGTCCTCCTGATTGCCCCAGCATGGCCCAGGCAACATTGGTACAGGACCCTCGCAGGCCTGGCGATTGCTCTGCTGTGGCCGTTGCAGTCCTGTGCGGACTTGCTTTCCTAGGACCAGGGCCACTTCCTCCACCCCAGCCTAGCGGCTCTCCACCTTATGGCGTGGCTGCTCAGTGGCTAGGTGGGGAGGAGAGGATATGTTCAGAAGGGGTTCAATGCATCCTCCTAGAAAGCAGGCGGCCCTCCACGTGCCGCGCCTACTTGGCGAAGAGGTCCAGTTCTCTAGATGGGCAGTTGAAAAGGGAGTGTTTCCCCCATGGCCGCCCTGATCCATCTCATCCTTGACTACCTTCTCCACAGAATCTCAACCACCCACTCCTGTACCAAACCCCTAACCTATGTCTGAGCTATTGATGTCTTCAAATCATGGTTTAAAGACTTCAAGGTGCAGAGAATCCTCCAGCAAGTGACCCGTGCCCCATGCTGCAGAGGAAGGCGAGAAACCTCCAGGGCCTCTGCAAATCTGCCATGGAGGAAAATTCCTTCCCGACTCCAAGTATGGTGATGAGCTTAATCCTGGGCATGTGGACTCACCAGCCAGACACCCAGGAAAGAATTCTCTGTAATAACTCAGATCCCACCCCATCTAATGTCCCATCACATCCATTGGGCATATTTACCACTAATAGTCAAAGATAAATTAATTGCCAAAATTAAGCTATTCCTTCATACCATCCCCTCCATAAATGTATCAAGCTCAGGTTCCCCACTACTCCCCTTGGCAGGCTGTTCCAGAACTTCACTCCTCTGATGGTTAGAAACCTTTGTCTAGTTTCAAGTCTAACCTCCTGATGACCAGTTTATATCCATTTGTTCTTGTGTCCACATTGGTAATGAGCTTAAATGTCCTCCCTGGTATTTATTCCTCGGATATATTTATAGAGAGCAATCATATCTCCCCTCAGCCTTCTTTTGGTTAGGCTAAACAACCCAAGCTCTTTGAGGCTCCTTTCATAAGACAGGTTTTCCATTCCTCAGATCATCCTAGTAGCCCTTATTTGTACCTGTTCCAGTTTGAATTCATCCTTCTTAAAACTCAAACTCTTTGGGGGAAAAAAACCCAAAAAACAAACACCTGTAGTTTAAGGCTCATCGTTCAGGCAAAATAGAGCTTTCCTCTTGAGAGAAAGGGGCGTGTGTGCCAAAATCAGGGTTAAAATGTAAACTTACAGCCTTGACTATGGAGTCATTACAGCTGCTTGTGTGTCTTTACATGCACTCCTCACACTCACAGACACAGTGCAAGAGATTATTATGGATGGGGAAATAGGGGGAAGAAAGCTGATCCTGGTAGAAATCATAATTTTCAACTTTAAGGAGTAAAGGCACTGACTTAGATCTCAGGTTCTTTGGTAACTGGCTTTCTTCTAGACAGTTAATGAAGAGTTTCCATTTGCCAGACACAAATGTGCATCCAATACAAGGTAGTGAAAAAACTAATTGAGTCAAAGCTAATCTCTCCTTCCCAAAAGAAAAGATATTTGCTTTTGAGATGCAATCAGAAACAGTTTAATTGTAGCATAGAAAACTACACAGGAACCACTCCTTGCAGGTGCTTCCTAGCAAATCCTGTAAGGCTTACAGAAGGAAATGGTTCCACCAATTTTTAAAGAAATGCTGCATTATTCATGATTGTTTATCCTATTACTGGAAAGCCATGACAAATCAGTCATCTGTTTCATAAGATTTTTTCTATTGAGCCAGTGCACAACAGTTTCCTAAGCCTTTTAAGGATTCTTTATTCTTTATGCATGGTTAACCCACATGTCAAAATTAGTGACTTATTCTAGTTTTTATATTCACTGCTATCTCTGTGCAGCTCATTCATTATCTGCAGCCTTGACTCTACTGCATCACTACAAGATTCCAAACAGGTTATTAATGTAGGAAACACTGGAGATGTTTCTAACAAAACCACACTCAACTGATTGCCACCAGCAGCAAGAGCAGCTAAGTGTTTACTCCTCAATTAATACATATCAGTGTAGCTTCATTGAAGATGGTGGTATTATGCAGTTTTCACCTGCCGAGAATCTAGTCCTATATGGTTTATCTAATAGATAGAATGAATCCATGTGATTTGGCTGTCTGAAACAGACTTTGCAGGCTATGTAATTATTGTTCAACATTAAGCTAGGCTTGTGACACTCCATGCCCCAAAGCAATACCCTGGCACCCCCATGTTCACCACTGTCATATCATTAGTTCAAAATATGCCTTGTGAGGTTTCATTCTGAAAGTCTTGGCCTGCTAGACATTACTATTTCATTGGACTGTATGTGCTATCATTGTATGTGAAGATATGAAGTTTTGCTTCATGTGTGTGTATTACTAAAAGATGTTGGAAACACCCACAGCTAGCCTTTCAGATACAACAATGAAGAAGCTAGACAGTGCTACTGGACCATGGAAAAGGTTTGTCCTCAACTGGGAATGCTTCAGGCAGCCTATGAATAAAAGCTGCTATGAATATGTGACCAGACCACATGACACTGAACTCCATTTTGGTACCTGTATTATTCCACAAACTAGGCTGGTAACTTAGCCTGGAACAAAGGGTTCCTGACATATGGAGAAACTATATAAGGTGGGTAGTGACATTATGATTTGTCTTCACTCCCCCACAACTCACCATCTGAAAGATCCTCTGGAAGACAAAGAACTTGGAACAGGAGAGGAGAACCAGGCTAAAGGGATTTCTGGCCTGCGCCTCAAGAATCTGCAAGCCTGCTTGTATTGTCAGTCAGGGTGAGATATTGCTGATTCAAATCCTATCTAGTATATTAGTCTTAGTTTGTGTTTTTGTTTAATTTCCTAGGTAATTTGCTTCAATCTGTTTATTATGACTTAGAATCACTTCGAATCTATCTGTATGTGTTAATAAACATGTTTTATCTGGACCAGTGTGTTTTGAGTGAAGTGGTTGGGAAAATCTCAGCTCAGCTAGCAAAGGCTTGGTGCATATCTTTCCCACATTGAGGGGCAAGCAAACTATATTAATGAGCTTGCCTTGTACAAATCCTTGTGCAGTGCAAGACAGTGTAATACTGGGTTTACATTCCAGTAGGGGTGCAAGACTAGGGGCCTGGGAATTTGGCTGGTGTTTCCATTGTTGAGCTATTAGTGCCTTAGATAACTCAGTTGTGTGTGGGGCAGCACCTGCTGTCGTGTTGAGAGCTAGGGACTGGAGAGGCTAGTCTGAGTCACCAGCAGAGCAGTCTGAGAGAAGCCAACCCAGCTGAATGGTAAAGGGGGGACACAGTGGTTCCAACAGCTCCCAGACTGCAACCCAGGGGTACAACCTGTCACAGGGCTGTTAGTATTGTATAGTCTCCAACTATACGAAGTATCTTGTACCATGACTATTATATGACAACAAACTTCTTTTCTCATTAGATTGCTTTTATTATGCCATGGATTTTTCAGTTAATTTTTCTCCCTGTGCACTTTCAATGTTGGATTTCTTTCATTCGGTTTTAAAGATATTTTGGACTAAGAGGAGGCTAGTGATAAATTCAGTCAAACACATATATGATGACAAAAAAGAAAGGAGTTGCCACCACTTAGGAACACAGCAGATTAGTAAAAAAAAAATAGTAAAGACTACTAAACAGTCACACATTGGCATCAGGTCTCCAACCATACAAGAATCATTTAAGCTATATAGCCAATACAACATGTCACCCTTTTTTAAACATACGTAGTGTGTTTAAGAAGGGGGAATCACAAAATTGTCACATATCTGTCTATTTCCTCATCCTAGAACAACATTACATTCTGCTACATGATATCACCAACCATTATGGCTGATTCAGTAGCCATTCAGTAGTGATAAAACTTAGTTATCATTTGACTGTGTATGTACAACAAACAGCCCAACAATGTGTGTTCATTAGTTATTTTTCTAGTGCAGCAGGATATGTAACAAAGTGTCACTCAGTATCTTTCAAGCACCCAAAAATGTGCAAGCTGCTCATAAAGACAAAGGCTCAGATTTTTAAAGAGACAATATCTTTTATTGGACCAACTTCTGTTGGTGAACGAAACAAGCTTTCACCAAGCTCAAAAGCTTCTCTCTTCTAACAATAGAATGTGGCCCAATAAAAGATGGGACCTCACCCACCTTGACACACTAATATCCTGTGATCCAACATGGCTACAACAACACTGCAATCAACATTTTTTTGCTCAGTGTTGCAAAGCCCTGGCCCAGATCAGCAAGGGTTCAATGCCTAAATCCTTTGAGACTCTGGTCTTCATTGACTTAAATAGCTAAGGTCCATTCAGTGCTGGCCTCAGGGGCAGGCAATCAGGCACCAGCAACTTCCAACAAATCAGGGAGTTGGTTTTCTTTTTTTTTGTCTTGACTGTTCAGGGTCCCAGAAAGTATTTTCTGCCCTGGGCAACAAAGTAACTAGGGCTAGCACTGGTTCCATTTTCAAAGTGATTTAGGCACTTAGGCGCCAATCTCACTAAAAGTCAATGGGTCTTAGGATCCTAAGGCACTTTTGAAAGCCAGCTAAGTCACTTAGGCCTTGCAACATTGAATGGAGCAACACCTTTCCCCGTGAAAAATATACTATTTAAATTCAACATGGCTCAGCAAGTCATGCAACAGCCAAAAGAGAGGGGAGAAGCTAAGGGTGGGAGAAGACAAAAATTCAGGTCATCTCTGCACATGGCCCTTTTACTTGTTTTCCACAAACATTCATGTGAATGGGATTTTGTTCTTCAGATGTTAGAGGGATGAGTAGTCTTTGCACAGATACCATAGTCACATACAAACAAGACATTCTTGTGTGAAGGTAAGTATTCATAACTCATTATGTTCCTTTCAGTCCTCCAATCAAGGAGCCAAAACAATACCACATGACTTAGGTGACCAATCAGACACTTCACAAACAGCAACTAGCCAAAGAAACCATTCATAGGTTGAAATTTGTTCCCATAAAGATAAATTATCAATAACAAATAAACTGTAACAATTAAAATTCAAGTCTGGGTTTGTGATCAGATGATTTACTTACAAAAAGATAATTCATCATCCAGTTGTTGAGAGCATTGAAGCAGTGTGCTGCTGTTTGCAGTGTGATATGAACAGCATGTGTAATCTACATAAAAGCTCCTTGTTAAGTCAGTTCTCAGGATCTGATAAATTACCAAAGGGGGTGAGGTGAAAGCAAATCAAAGCCTGGAAAATTGCCACAGTTTACGTTTCTAAATTAACTGCAGACATTTCTGGTCATCTGCATTTCAGAACTATTAGTATGTGTCCTTCAAGTCTAGAGATAACATCCAGTTGAGCCAGAGGCAAGTAACTCTTTGGAGACAAATGCCTTACATTCTGAAATACTGATACGGTATGTCACAGATTAATTTCATACTTCACGATACTCCTGCTGCACCATCCCAGAATGAAATCTGGACATAGACATTTCAGCAAGAAAAAAATTGAGTCAACTGGTATTTCTAGGGGTCTGGACTGGATGGTATGTTACATAATCAACTGCCGTATCCCATAGCCTTGTGCTGAAAAGCACTTTATAGTGAGGGAAAACTGTTGCTAAATTTGCAAAGAGCCTTCGGATACTTACCACTGCATGACATTCCCTCAGCCTGTACATCTGCAGCATTGCCAACTCCTGTGTGTATCTTTGGTCTTTGTTCTGTTAGACTTTCATTCTTTTTACATAACAAGACTGTCTTCTGGCTTAAATAGAGGCCATGGGTTCCTGGCTCTGCCAAGTTGTTCTCCTGAGGAAGCTGGCACATGTCACTTAAACTCTCTAGGCCTCAGTTTCCCCATTAATAAAGTGCTTTGAGCACCAGACACTCAAAGTACACCTTCAATTAAAAAGGCAATATTCACTCATGGTTTCTGCTGTGTGATACCTGACATACACCATTTATTTCCTGCAGTATCTCAGCGACCCGGAGCAATGTGGCCAGGGGTAACTATTGCTTTTTTCCCCACAGTGACTGCTGTTGTAATAAGGGTGTGGCATGCTGCTAAGAGACTGATCTTTATTTCCTTGCTCCAGTCACATGACATGGTTCAGGGTTAACACAAAAGGTCAAACTTCGGGGATGAGTGTCTCCTGACCCTAGAGATTCCTGTTACAAGTGCATTGTTATTAACTGTATTATTATTATGGCATTTGCTAAGAGAAGGGACTCAACTATTCAGAAAACATCTTGCACTCGATCACACTGAGAGTGATTTAGTGAATACTATTTTCCATAGCCAGTTCCTTGGAGGCCTCTACTGTAATGTCTTCAGGAAAGAGCCAAATCAGATAGTGACAACACTTAACGTCCTACAGTAAGTGTTACATAAACTAATGCTTGATTTTTGTTGTTAAGGCACTGACCTGGAATTCAGGAGATCTAGCGTCACTTGCTGGCTCTGTGACAGATTTCCTGTGGACTTCCCTAGACAAGTCACTTAAGTGCTCCCTGCCTCAGTTTCCTCATATGTAAACTGGCATTAATTACCTACCTACCTATCAATAAGAGGTGTCCTGAGATGGCCAATGGTGCAAGTAGAAATCATTTCTTGCCAGTACTGCACTCATGGGAGGGACACAATGGGGGGGCACCTGACCTCCCCACGTAATCCTCCATGTGGCTCCTCCCCGCCCCCATGCCAGGGTCCCTACACCCTTCCAGTCCCCTCCGACACTCCTCTTACTTGTCTGAAATTTTACAGTTGCAGTTGTAAAATGATGCTTTGGGCCCCTGGTGGCACCTGTACTTCCAGATGTCATTGAGGATACAGCAGCACCCCAAATTGAAAACTTCTTAAATGAAAGAAGGATAGGAAAGACCATCACCCCACTTTCTCTTAACACACTGAGCAACTCTGGGAACAAAACAGGCAACGAGCTCTGCAGATGTGAAAAATTCCTAGAAATTGAAAGCAAACAAACCATAAAACCGTCACATCTACCACACACAATGATACAAAAATGGGAAGGATCAGAGAGGGAAGGAAGATGTGAATGGAGAAAAAGAGAGGAAATGTAAAGAGGAAAGATTTATAGGAGAATCTTCCTTGATCTTTGCATTCTCTCTTTCAGCCAGGTATCGTGCATTGTTCCTAGATAGTGGTTTATATACAATAATAATTGTCCCAGTGTTTCAGTCCTATATTTGGTCTAACATAGCTCCCAGTGTTAAAAGGGGAAATTTATTTCTTTCACTACTGGTTAGTTGAGTTTTCTTGTTGCATAATTAGATTGAACTCCCTTGTATATTATTCTAGCCAGAGACCTACATCTTTTCCCTGTTTTATTGTTTGATATTAGATTCATCTTGTAATGCCAGGTTCAACAAACATTTTCCCAGAATATGAAGGTCACATCTGGAAACAATAGCAGCAAAGGTGTCACATGCGCAATAGAAAACAATAAACCACAAGGGCATGTAGCCAGATATGGAGGGACAGAGGCTGCTCAGGCCGCAAAATCTCAAGAGTTGCTGCCCAAAACTGCATCTATAATTTATCCAGACCACATAGGACCTTTGTTCTGTGCCCATATTGATTTCAGTCAGCTTCTTCATAGGACCTTTTTGTCACCATTAGCGCTTGGTTAGCTTCTTATAGCATATAGATCATCCGTTTTACCCTGCTTGAGACTTAGCCACAAACAGATTTTGATTTTATTTATTACATACTTGCTCATCATTTAAAATTGTTAAACAAAATAGTCATGAAATCTATTTCACATTCATGTCATGACTGGTCTGACATGACTTAGTTACATAGACCCAGATCCTCAAAGGTATTTAGGCACCTAATTCCCATTGACATGCATGGGCACTGAATGCCTAAATACCATTGAAGATCTGGGCCCAGCTGTTATCCTTTCTGCTCCCTGCCTTGATGACAAGCATTCATAAACAGGAGGAAAAGGTGTTCTGAACCTGAGACAGACAGATGGTTCTGACACCAAAACCTCATGAAAAGGCATTTCCTCAAGTATCCTAGAGAACTTCAGTGTCTAAAAAATTCTTGCAGCTTAAAATGGTACTTGTATAAATGCCATGAGACATAAATTAAAAGGGATGTGAACATTGTCAAGATGAATCTGTGGTTTTCATTCCAATAAATGCTCATAAATACTTTTTTTTTTTTTTTTTTTTTTGCATATTCTCCCAGCTCTAGGAAACAGTCTTAGTTACCACTCAAGCCCCAGTGAGAGTAATTACATAGAAAACACAGCTCACATAGGGCTAGATTTTAGAAGCTCAGAGCCTGATTTTTTTCAACTCCCATTTAGGCACCTAGATAAGGGCCAGATTTTCAAAAGAAAATCAGGAAAATGTGGTCTCTAGTGTTTGATGTGTACCTTCTGCCATTGTAAAAATCACATTGACAGGGATGCTCTGTTGTGGGAGGAGGACACTAAGGACTAACTCCTGTGCCTTTGACCTGGCCAACATAAAACAGCAATACATATGTTAACAAACTTTAAAAAGCCTTTGTTTAAGTTTGTATTGTGCTATTAAGAATGAATGCCCTAGCTGCGTTCTGCTCTTTTCCCCGCTGTGGCAGTGGAGAAAGGAGAAGAGTGCAGCCCCACACCCACAGCCGTGTCCTCCAGCAGGGTTACGCAGATCTGTGGGCATGGGGGCGGGTTGGAGCAGCTGGCATGGGGCAGTCCGGCAGCCCCACTTCTTTCTGGTACCCATACTGGCTAGAAATCTCTTGCAGGTATGGGGTACCGGAGGGTACCATATTTCTTGCACTTCTGGCGATAGCATTCACTGACACTGATAAGGTGCTCAGCAGCCATTACAATAGGTACCACTGTAACTCCCTCTAGTACCAGTTTCTCATAGCAGGTGAGAAGCATTAGATCCTGAAGAATAAGAAGGGATACTGACATAAATGAAGCCCCAGAAATGTTCATTTCTAGAACAAGTATTTGCTAGGCAGTTATTATTATTTGTATACAGGTAGTGCCTTGGTGCACCAGTTATGGACCAGGGCCCCATATTGCTAGACACTGTAGCAACACAGAACAAAACGACAGTCCCTGCCCCCAAAGGTTTGCAATCTAAGTAAGTGTAAATGCATTGTGCTTTCAATTAAGAGGGTTTCCAGAACAGGTCACCATTCCCACCCAGAGTCAGAAAAGTTCTTCCAAAAACCATTAATGCAAGTACATAGGGGTATAGAAGTAACTAAGGCATGGATTTGTCTCTCATCTTATCTGTCTCATCCAACCAATATTTTAATCCAACAGGTAAATGTTGAATAAATGAGGATCAAGTGTGTTATTTGTGCATCCTGGCCTACACCCACTGCAAACTAATTGAAGTCTGTGGGTTTGCATGGAGTGGAAGTCATAGTAGAATGTGTCCCTAAGTGGTTATCTCTCTGCAAATCTATATGCAGGTAACTCCTGGTCAGACAATGTGGGGGCATCTCATGGGATGGGGAAGCAAAGAGCTTTTTGTGCTTTCTAAACTAGCACAGCACAGTGGTGTATAGATCTCAAATCACTCAAACCAAACTCCACAAGGGATTCTGAGACTCCTAGTCATGTGCAGAGACAGGCGAGGTGCCTTTATCTTTATTTAGAAGCTGTAAGTTAACAAGGCTTTGCACCTGATGTTGTCCTACTAGAATAAAATCCTGGTGCATAAAGAGCATTTTCCCTCCTTCACTGCACTTGGTAAGAGAGAGGAAGGCAGCAGCAGCAGCAGCAGCAGCAGCAGATTTATCACACTGTTTGCAATCATGTTTTTAAAACTAATTGCTTGGAGCCAGTAAAACGGAAGTGAAATACTGACTATCATTGCTGCCAGCAAATGGTTCATGGTTCTTTAGTCTAAAGCATTAATGCAATGCAGCTGAAGTCCAGCTTTCAATTATACTTCACATATTATAAATCAAAAGCATAGAGAAACTGGCTGCAGTCTATTTACAGGAAATCTTCCCTGTGTTGCTCAGCTGTTCTGAACCACCTCTCTTCAACTCCAACTTATATTCCCCCTCCTTTTGATGTGACCGAAAGCATCCTTGTATTCACAGCCCATGCACCATTGTAATAATCTTGATACAAAATGTGCCTTGCGAGCTATTATTTGGAAACTAATAACTTGCTGGTCAATACAATCACGGGGAAATGTATGTAGCAACATTGTATGTATAGTTATGAATGCCCCCTGTATGATATCATTAGTACATGTTCAAAGCCACACAGGCAAAAGTTGTTAAAGAGGCTTATCCTAAACAGAGGAATGTGTGTTTACGTCTATTTACTTACAAGTAGTAAACAGGGTCCTTGAGGCAGCGAGAGGGGAAAATGGCAGGGGACGAGATAAAGCTGCTTTTCAGCACACTCAGGGGAGAAGGAAGAGCATGGAGCCACCTTCACCACCAGACACCCCATTGCCTTTTTTACTCTTTCAATAAACTTTGCTTTGAGGGGTGATCCTCAGGAGAATTCCTTTCAAAGGGTGACTGGACTATAAAAGTGAGGGGCTACTAGAAAGTATTTTATCTTTCCTTCTCCTGTACTCACTTAAAAGCTTTGTCTTTGTAGTTAAACAAGCTTGTTCTATTTTTCAATCAAAACTACTCCAGAGTTGTGTTGAAACTGAGCTGTTGGGTAATTCCAGTAAAAGTAGCAAACTGTTGGATAGAGACCCCTTATAGGGGCAATAGACTTCTCATACCTGAACTGCCCAGGAGAAGGCTGGACAGTGCAGGACCCACACTGGGGAAAATTCAGGACTGGGCATGCATTGGGGCCACACTGCAAGTAGTAAGCAAGGCAGAATGTGGCTGGAGTGTTGCTGACAGGATTTTGGGGTCATAGCTACCAGACACAGACACTCAGGGTGCGACCTGCATGCTGGTAGGCTGTTTCTGAGCTGCCTAGGTTGGGAGCACCAACAGCAAAGCATTGTGAGGCATCCAGGGTTACAAGGCAGGTGTGATAACCTCTCGCTTGTCTGGACTGCACCCTAGAAAGTGACGTTTGCTTATAACTTCAAAATATGAATAGTCCTAAAGACTTAAAATCCGCTCTTGCAGGGGATTTCCTGCCCTGTATAGCAAATTCCACTGAGTAATACTCAGCTGTTGTTTAAAAATATATATATATTCCCTTCCTCAGGATAGATGGAAATAGGCAAGGTTCCAGAATACACTGGTGCCTGGGGTTGAACTGGAGAGACAAAGTAGCAGTCGTATCAGGCTGCTGCTCCCTCCCCTGGCTTAGAGACATGCTGGCTGGGATGTAAAATTTATTCTGATTTATAGTATAGCTGCCGTGCTAAATCTTAAGTAGGAATCAGTTAGAGGTTAAATTAAAAATGTCATTCAACTGGACCAGGCAGAAGCTGTCCACTGGGAGAATTCATCACCTCATTGGCTTATGGGTTGTCCTGCATATTCAGGAGAGGCTGGGGACCACAAAGCAAGAAAATTGAACCAAGTGAAGACAAAGAATTCCATTTTCATTGTTTTCAGCCATCATTGTTAGTGCGGATCCTGTTCACTCTCTTCTACTGATTGTATGGTTTTTGTTCTTTTCCAATTCTGCCCCATTAGCTTGCTTCTTGTCTGATTGCTCATGCTTCTTCCTGCCTTCTGACTGTCTTCCTCCCTTTCAAAACTCACATCTGCCTAAGGCAGGGTTCAGAGGAATTGACTACCCCAGTTCCCAGGGGGTGCTTGACTCCCACTCAACCCCTTCCTCCAAGACACCATCCCACCCCACCCTGCCTCTTCCTACCCCTGCTCTGCCCACACCCTGCCTTTCCCCACTCTGTCTTTTCCCACCCTGCTCCTCCCCTTCCCCCCAGCACCTCCTGAATGCCACTGAACAGCTGATCGCAGGAGGCAGAAGGCATGGGGGGGATGGGGAGGAGCTGATTGGCAGGTCCTACCAGTGGGAGGGAGGGCTGAGGGGCAGGGGAAGGAGCTGATCCATGTGGCTGCCGGTGGGTGCAGAGCACCCACTATTTTTTTTCCATGGGTGCTCCATCCCCAGTCAGCACGTATGGCAGGGTTTCTTACCCCTTCCTCTGTAGCATCTGGTACTGATCACCATTGCATTCAGGAATCAGGACACTGACTTAAATGGGCCTCAGGTCTGATCCAGTATGGCAATTCTCATGTTCCTATGCTTGTCCTTTTCTGCCCCTCTTTCCCCCACCCGCAACACTTCCACCCCTTAAAAATTATCTAATCTGGTGTAGCTACACCCTCCTTTCCTTTACAGAAATCCCCAAGTGTCAGGGTCATTAACAGAGTGGGGTCACCTAGCCAGCTCCCTCAGGCATAGACCTATGTTCAGGACACATGCCAAGAGAATGGGCATCTCCTGCCACAAGTTTGTTTTCACTGCTATAGTTGATTTGTTAAAAAGTGACACTGCATGCTTGTTTTAAAGGGAGAATGTCAAGGGCCATTTTTTTACCTTAAAAAATAAACTATTTTAAAAATACACCTCCGGTCAGACGTTTAACAGTATATTTCTCTCCTTTTGGGAGACCTGCTTTATCATGGCATTACTCCACTTTTACGCTCAGGGGAGTTCCCCATCAAAAAACAAGTAAGGCTGACTCTGAGTCTGTTGTTCTCAGTTCAATGGATTTCATGTTTTGTAACATAATGCAGCAGCAGTGCCATAGGCACCTGTTGACTCCCTTCGCTGTCTGAGCACTAGCACGATAGGTACTAGCAGTAGGAACATTCACAGAGCTAGAGGGTGGGTTTCTGTTCATTGATCTGGCATTGAAAACACTGACAAAATTACATACTTGGGGAGCCCTGGATGGGTGTTTACACAATGTCCTGAGCACTGCTTTACACATCAATCAAATGGATAATGGACTCTGATAAATAACAGGCCTATTTATGTGGAAAGGTTATAAGGGATCTGATTTAGTGCAGGGTACTGGAGTGACTCTGAACCACTAATGCTCTAGCTGGGTGACTGTGACAGGTTGGGACACAGAAACCTACTTGGGAACTCCTATCTGATGTGCCAAGACTACTTTTGCCCCTGCTTTCCTGCCGTATCAGCTTAGGACTCCAGCACACTGTCTTACTGAGCCAGATACTCTCGTCTGCTCCAACACAGACCCAGGGTCTGAACCACATGCCTCAAAGCTGCAAACTTAACCTGCAAGCAGCTTACAGAAGTGTTCCTGCCTTTAACACTCAGATGCCCAACTCCCAATGGGGTCTAAACCCCAAATAAATCAGTTTTACCCTGTGTAAACCTTATATAGGGTAAACTAATAAATTGTTCACCCTCTATAACACTGATAGAGAGGTATGCACAGAGGTCATTCCCCCCCCCCCAGTATTAATACATACTCTGAGTTAATTAACAAGTAAAGAGTGATTTTATTAAATAAAGAAAGTAGGATATAAGTGGTTCCAAGTAGTAGCAGACAGAACAAAGTGAATTACCAAGTGAAATAAAATAAAACATGTAAATCTAAGCCTAATACAGTAATACAATTGAGCACAGATAAAATCTCACCCTGAGAGATGTTTCAATAAGCTTTTTTCATAGACTGGATGCCTTCCTAGCCTGGGCATAGTCCTTTCCCGTGGTACAGTTCTTGTTCCAGCTCAGGTGGTAGCTAGGGGATTCCTCATGATTGCTACCTCTTCTTGTTCTCTCCCACCCACTTATATCTCTTTTGCATAAGGTGGGAATCCTTTGTCCTTCTCTGGGTTCCCACTCCTCCTTCTCAATGGAAAAGCACCAGGTGAAAGATGGATTCCAGTTCAGGTGACATGATCACAAGTCACTGTAAGACTTCATTACCCACTTGCCAGCACACATGTATTCAGGTAAAACAGAGCCATCTGAAGATAAATGTCCTGGTTAATGGGAGTCATCAAGATTCCAAACCACCATTAATGGCCCACACTTTGCATAATTACAATAGACCCTTAGAGTTACATTTCATGTTTCTAGTTTCAGATACAAGAGTGGTACATTTATAAGATAGGATGACCACACTCAGTAGATTATAAGCTTTGTTATGGTACCTTACAAGAGACCTTTTGCATGAAGCATATTCAGTTACATTATATTTAAACTCATTAACATATTTTCATAAAATCATATAGAAGGCAATGTCACAGTGATGATCCTCCTTGAGAGTATATAACCTCTCTGAGGGGACATGCAAGCAAGCCCCCAAAAACTGAAGGGGGAAGGCCAGAAGAGCTTATATGTTTTTTCTTTCTTGCTGTATTATTTTCACCTGGAAACCCAGAACCACCTATTCTGTGCTAAATAACCATTACAGGCCTGTTTCCGAGAGATAGCCATGTTAGTTTGTAGCAGCAAAAACAACGAGGCGTCCTTGTGGCACCTTAGCAACTAACAAATGTATTTGGGCATAAGCTTTCGGGGGCTAAAACCCACTTCATCAAATGCATGGAATGGAAAATACAGAGGCAGGTATAAATGCACAGCACATGAAAAGATGGGAGTTGCCTTACCAAGTAGGGGGTCAGTGCTAACGAGCCAATTCAGTTAAGGTGGAAGTGGGCTATTCTCAACAGTTGACAAGAAGGGAGGAAAATCATTTTTGTAGTGCTAATGAGTTCAGTGCAATCAAGGTGGTCTATTTCAAACATCGTTGACAAGACGATGTGTCAAGCTATCTAGAATGGCTCACTATCATGAGTGCCAACCTCGGGGCAGACTGTTAAGAATCAGGGCACAAAGTGATTGTGAGTTCTATATTTAGATTTCACCAACCATGTGTCAACTGTGAACTCCTCAAGCACTGTAACGGCCTTAGCATGGAGTCACACACAGTCCCCTTAGGTATTCTGGCCTATCTCGCCTCTCCACACAAGCCTGCCTTTGTGATAGATGGTCTCTTACACCAAAAATCACTATAATATTCAGGTTACTCCCAGTCCCAAAGGCCCAGTCACTTATTCCAGGTCAATTGTACCTCAGATCTTGCTTGTAGCCATGCCTGTAATAAACTATCTAAAGATTTACTAACTAAGAAAAAGAGAGTTATTTACAAGGTTAAAGCAGATAAACATACACACACAAATGAGTAACAGTCTTAGGTTTCAAGAAGTAATAGAAGCAGGGCCAACTCCAGGATTTTTGCCGCCCCAAGCAGCAGAAAAAAAAAAGCAAAAAAGCCGCAATCGCGACCAGCAGCTCTACCGCTGCCACTTCAGTCTTCAGAGGCAATTCGGCAGCTGATCCTTTGCTCCGAGAGGTACTGAGGGACCTGCCTCAGAATTGTTGCCGAAGACCCGGACTTACCACCCCTCACCGTTGCCCCCTGCCAAGCAGCTGCTTGCTGGGTTGGTGCCTGGAGCTGGCCCTGAATAGAAGCTGCTGTAATGTCAAGCTCTATATGTCCATTAGGACTAACCCAAGCTAAATAGCTGAGTATCCCTTCCTTATGCTTAGAAGTCTTACCCTCTCGCTGAAGTCCAAATAGTGTAGGGATAACAATTTCTCTTGAAAGGGATTTTCCCCTGTCCCCAGAACTCAGACTGATGGGATGATTAATTGTGGATGTCTCCTCGTCCTGGGGGGAGGGAGGATCAATCAACCAAATCTGGTGTCCACTGATGTTCCACACTGGCTTGTCTGGTGTGAATGGGCCTTCTTTTGTTGGAGAGGAGATGGCACCTTTTGTAGTAAACTTGTATTTCACACTTGGTAATGCTTCTGTCCAGACTGTGTGGGTTTATAGTTATAGAGCAAAGAAATATTACTGTATAACATGGCATATAGATGTTATAAATAAGATCAATACATGCTTAATCCTGCAAACATTTCATAAAGTCTAAACACATTCTTATAACTCTAATATCTGTGTTAATAATACTAACACACAGGCAACCCAGGTTGGTTTCCAGCTATGAGCTGGTCAGTGTTCCATGAGGCGTAGGGCCCATGGCATGAGTTGGCACCTGGTCTGCCAGTGTCACAGCCTGGTCTTGGCTTCAGTAGGAGCAGGACCACATTCAAACGGTTCTCTTGAATCCTAATAACTCATCAGTGTTTTAGTCTGTGTTTGTACAGTGCCCGGACATTGAGGATCCCGGTCCATGATGAGGATTCCTAGGAGCTATAGCACTATAAATAATTTTGTAACAAAAAATCCACAACAGAGTTATAATTAGAACAGTCCATAATAACCATGTCCATCACAATAACTCCATCTGAAACCCATCATATCCTTCAGTATACTTCCCCTTCCCTCTCACTGACACTTCTGTTCATCTCCTCCCCAAATTTCCAAGAGAAATTATAAGCTCTACTCAGTGCCCAGAAGGCTGGCAAATCCAGATGCTTGAAAAATGCAGCCTGATTCCAGAGAGGCTCTGGGAAAAGCTAAATGATTGAACCCCATTTTGTCTTTGATTAAATGAAAAAGAGACAGCCGTGTCAGTGGGAACCTAAGTGAAAAGCATACTAAAAGACTTCCTACCTGACTCTTACACAAAACATACAGGAGGCTATCAAAATAAAAGCACTAGAAGGAGCAGGGTATAACACAACTCTTTCTTAGTCAGGATTCTTTGCCAGAAGAAAAATTCTAATGTAATTTCCAGCAGAAATACATTCCTGTAATATAATTTGGATTGGCTGCCCCAATTCAGACACATCTCCTATGCAGAACTGGCTTAGGTCCATTCTCTTAACTGTCTCAGTAATTACAAATGCAATCGAAATATATTACTAAACTTTCGCTCTGGCCTATTAGAACCTGGAATGATGCCAACATTCATTATATAAATGAGAAGAGCTCTATTTCACAGCATATAGTGCAGCTGTGATGGTATAACTGAATGAATTAATATATTAACCTTGGAAATAGGAAAGAACAAAAGCCACACAGAAAATGTCTTATTTGTGGAGAAGAGGGAAATCCCCCTTCTTGAATTTAAGCTATCTTGTCTGTCCATGCTTAGTCTGTTTGTAAATTGTATAGGCCCTAATGGATTTAGTAGACAACAGCTCTTCAACACTGACTTATTGACAGTAGTTTTACAGTCACCATTTTGTCTGATTCGCTTCATCTTCCTGCCAGCACCATACATTAACCACAGCAGAGTTCACTAACTCGTTACTTGGTGTCTTCTGCTTAATAGAATGATTCCTAGGGACTGGACAATTACTTTGCAGAATATGATGCTTGAAGAAGGGAATGTCAAAGTTCACGTTACAGAAGGAACTTTGAAATCAGTTAAAAATGTACTTCTATCTTTACTAACTAGCAGCAAAGAGTCCTGTGGCACCTTATTGACTAACAGACATATTGGAGCATGAGCTTTCACGGGTGAATACCCACTTCTTCGGATGCTCTCTACTTGGACTAACCTCTTCAAGACATGCACATCACATACACTCTAGAAATGCCTGTAGGTTAACAATACACATTTAAGAAATACAACAAAGTATAGGTCTCTCTCTCTCTCTTTCTCTCTCTTTTTATAGCATGCCCATCACCATAGTATCTGTATGTCTTTGGTACTGTGTGGCTATAAATAGTGAGGCGGAGTGGCCTCTCTCTGGACTTGAGAGAGAGGGACCGCTACCCTCCCCGCTGGTGGGGGGAGCCAGACCTGCCATATGATATGAGTCTTTAAACATGGGTACAGTAGATGCTTTGCAGATAAGCTTACAGGTGTTGTACTATATATATGGTACCATGTGGAAAAAGGCACAACGTTGAGTGCATTGAGAGGGTGACAGGCAGATGAGGCTGGGAGCAGAGTGGGGAGGGAGAGTTATATAGAGCTTTCAAGATGATGATAAGAAGCTCAAATCTGATGCACAAATGGATGGGGGCATCTGGAAGTGGTCAAAGAGGGGAACTAGATGATCAAATCAATGAGCAAAGAAGACATGTTTGGTAGTTACATTTTGTATGGACTGAAGGGAGAGGCGAGGTAATGTGTGTGTTTGGGACACCAGAGAGGCAGCTGTTGCAGTAGACATGACTCTAAAAAGTACCGGGAGCAGATATATTGGTGAAGATACTGTTTATACAGCATCCATTTTCTGATCAAAATCACCTTTGTATTTCATCTGAGGGCTGTCAGAGCAGTACAACGGGACTGTACCACTACTTTACCATGTTCCACTATAGCTAGGAGGCTAGGAGAATAGGTTTATTTTTCACTTTAGCCAATCAGAAACTATCTTATCATTTCTAAAATCATTACAAGACCATCTTTTCAATTGCTTCTATCTATGACAAACTGTAACCATTTGGCCTAAATTTCCTGTGCTGGTTGTCTGTCTCAAGCTGATTTTTTTTTTTAAAGTTTCAGCTAAGACAGTTTCATGCTTTCTGAGACTAATAGTCAAGAAAAATATATTGTTGGGCTCATGTTTAAAACATTTGCACAACCATTTCAGTGAGACATTTCAGTGTCTCCATCCTTTGGCATAGGAGCTTAGAATTTGGCAGGGAGTTGTCCAATTGTCAGGGATGAGTATTTTGCAGTCACCTAAATATGGCCAAGCTACAAGCTTCTGGAAATCCTCAGATTGCACCTGTTTAGTAGTGACTTGTTAGTGTTTTACAGCTAAATGCTCTGAAGATTCCATCCTTACTGATCAGGCACAAACCCAGGGCTGTAGCGGCTGAGTAGGACTTTTACTGCAAATGCTGCTCATAGCTGCTGTGATGCCAGGCTCAGGAAATGAGAGGAAGGAGCCTGACTCTCCTGTGTGCTCCATGCTGGCACCTGGGTTGTGAAGAAGAAGTGGCCTGATTTGACAGGGCCAGGGAGGCCAGGGAGGAAAGAACTGGGAGGTTGCAGGAGCCAGATGATCAGGGTGAGCTGTAGAAGATGCTATATATGTGCAGAAGGGTGGGAAGCAGAAGTTGGGATGGGGATGGGATTGGTTATGGACAGGGGGAAGGAAAGCAGGATCAGGGGCACAGGCATCAATTTTTCAAAGTGCCAGGGGGGTGTGGCTCAATCCCTGGCTCTGCCCCCACCCCATCCCTTTCCCTAAGGCCCCACCCATGCCCTGCCTCTTCCTGCCCATTTCGGCCCCCTCCCCTGAGCATGCTGCATCCTCGCTCCTCCCCACCTTTTCCCCAGAGACGCTTGCATGCTGCAAAACAGCTGATTGCAGCTGGCAGGAGGCACTGGGAGGAAGGAGGAGGCGCTGACCTGTAGGGCCCACCAGTGGGAGGGAGGCACTGGGGAAGCTTATGGAGTGGCTGCTGGTGGGTGCTGAACACCCACCATTTTTTCCCCTTGGGTGCTCCAGCCCCGGTGCACCGATGGAGTTGGTGCCTATGGCTGGGGCGTATATAGGAGCAGAGGTGAAGGGGACAAGATCTGAGTCAAAGGGAGGGGTTGGATAGGAGCTGACTGGGAGGAAAGTAGTAGTGGAGGTTAGGCGCAGAGGCATTGATAGGAGAGAGGGGGAGGGGACAGGCTGAAGGGCCTATAACCATTAGAGTACACATCCCTCTAGGACCTGGAATTGAACCCAGGCTTCCAGAATCTCTATGCCGGGATGGCCAAGCTGAGCCTGAGAAGGAGTTAGAATTTACCAATGTGCATTGCCAAAGAGCCCCAGTAACAAATCAGCAGCCTGCCATCAGCTCCCCACCCCCTACTCCCAGAGCCTCCCACCCCCTGGCAGCCCCACTGATCAGCACCTCCCTCTCCCTCCCTGTACCGCCCAATCAGCTGTTTCATGGCATGCAGCGGAGTGGGGGGCAGGAGTGAGAGCATGGCAGCAGGGCCGGTGCAACCATTTAGGTGACCTAGGCAGTCACCTAGGGAGCTGAGATTTGGGGGGCACCATTTTCTTCGGCAGCGACCTTGGTGGCCTGCGACCATGGCCGTTGGCATTTAGACAGAGGGCGTGGGGCAGGGGAGTGCGGGGAGGGCCTCCTGCAGCAAGTAAGGGGCGGGGTGGCATGCAGGGGAACTCCTCGGCCCAGCTCACCCCTGCCCTGCCTCCTCCCCAAGCACACCGTGGGTGCTTCACTTCTCCTGCCTCCCAGGCTTGCGGCACCTAAGCTGATT
Organism: Chelonoidis abingdonii; assembly: GCF_003597395.2. NCBI lineage: Eukaryota > Metazoa > Chordata > Testudines > Testudinidae > Chelonoidis > Chelonoidis abingdonii. The sequence continues at coordinate 69,059,500 of NC_133770.1, forward strand.
GGAGCCGCAAGCCTGGGAGGCGGGAGACATGAAGCAGCCACAGTGTGCTCAGGGAGGAGGTGGAGCGGGGGTGAGCTGGGGCAGGGGTCTTGCCTCAGGGTTGGTGGTGGGGAGCTGCCACGGGGGGGGGGCGCCTCAGGGCGGGGGCATAGGGGTGGAACATCTTTGCATCAGCCCTGCATGGCAGGCTCAGGGGAGGTGGCGGGAAGGGGTGGAGTGGAGTGGGGGCAGGGCCTGTGGCAGAGCCAAGGCTTGAGCAGTGAGCACCTCCTAGCACATTGGAAAGTTGGCGCCTGGAGTTGGTGCCTATACAAGGAGCCGCATATTAACTTCTGAAGAGCCGCATGTGGCTCCGGAGCCACAGGCTGGCCACCCCTACTCTATGCAGTGCTCTGCTGTCAGCAACTATCTGCAAAACCCATTGGCAAAATGTGTGTCTCATCCTTTTTTAGTGGCTGGTCCATAAATAACAGCCTGCTATTGCTAACATGGTAGAGGTCTGTGCTGTGGAGCTAAAATCCAGACCTTGCCAATGATCTGAGTTGGGGGTCAGCATTGTTCTGCATGAAAAAGTGGGGGTTTTTAATTAGGAAATTATATATTTTTAAAAACTACATTAAAATAACATTGTTTATGAAATCAAGCACTTAAAAATTAGAAAATGCCAGAATTAAGGCTAACTATGCCACCTTAATTTGGTCCTCTTGTGTGTATGCGTTATGATACAGTCTTTAATTACACGGTCACATACTACCTGATCATGTCATGGGCAATCTTAATTCTGGTGTTTCCTAACTTTTGAGTGCTTGACTGAAACCATAACATTCTTTTAACATAGGTTTTTTGGGTATTATATATTGTAGAAAAACTAAAGGAGAAGGGCCATTGGGATTTACAGCTTATCTCAGAGGTTGCAGCTGCATGGAGCAGTTTGATGAAATAGAGATGAATTCATCAGAGAAAGCAAGGTGAGAGTGCAGGGGAAAAGAACATGACTGAGGTATAAAGGGTGTTCGCTGAGGAACAGAGAGAAGGTGTATGTCATACAATTGTTCAAAAGGCACAACAGAGCCAAAACCAAAAGGGCACAAACTTAGATAAAGGAAGGGCCTGCTATTGTAGATGTTTAGAAGATGTCGCTTTAAGCAGAAGATAGTTAATATAGACCAAAGGCTGCTACAGATGTTTCAACTGTGAATTCTATAAAGAAGTACGTCCTATCAGAATCCCCAGTCCTGCACAGGGGATAATGTCAGCACTGCACTCTTTCTGTAGCGTGCCTCCCCATAGGAACACATGCCCAGCATTACTATGGCACTGCTGTAGCTTACATCTTCAGCTTGTACCAACAAAAAGGTTGCTTACACGGAGGTTAAATAGATGTTCTTCCACAGGATATAAGATGTTAAGGATATGTACATAAACCACACAACTCTAACGATGATAATTTATTAACACCCTTGCTTAAAAAAATTGAAAGTAGGAAAGAAAAGAAAGACTGATGATAAGATCAATGAGCTGGCTACAAACAATATTGGTCTTGCCTCGTAACATCAAGAATAATACAGGTAAGAAAGAGCCACAGAGAGTGAATTAACTGCCTTTATTTTTATACCAGTGAATTCCAATATTACTATGGCCATGCAGAATTAAAGCCAAGTCTTCTACCCGTGTGGTAAAAGCTGTATATATTTGTTGGTTGTTTTAATGTATTATCATTGTAACATAACATCCACCTTTATTTAACCTTTACAGAACTGTATATATGACAATTGTTGCAGTGCTGTCACTGGTATATGTAACTCATGCATTTCAAACATTCACATACAAGATTTATGACAAAGCAGAAACAAGTGGCCTATATGAAAATGAGAACTGAGTGTGAGCCTTACAATCGTAAATTCCTTTGACTGAAAACTTGTTACATTTGTATGTAGCATATTCAATATTCTTCCCACATAAAATTTGCTCTTTAAACATCTGCTAATAAACAAATACATAAATTACCCTGAATGCTATTTGAGTTCACATACCATTTGACCAACTTTTCTGAAAAATAAAAACTATATATATATATATATATATATATATATAACCTACACAGCTTACAGACTGAAGGATAATCCATTAATACACTATGATGAGATTAGACCTATAGAGATATGAAAATAAGGATTTATGCTCAATAGTACCGAACACTAGACAAGAGTAGAAACAGACAGCAATGGATAGGACAGGAAATCTGGAGTGTAGAACTTGACCAAGTAACTGATTAAGATCAGGTGGATGAGGAAAAGAAAGGGGAAAGTAATGACATCTGGTGTGGAAACCAAAGTGAAAGTGAACAACTAAATGGCCACATTTTAATTTTCACAATAATTTTTATGCTATCCTGGGAAGCTCTAAATCTAAACCATCCTAGTCTACATGGGATCAATAATAACACAGAATACAGCCAGCTTGACAAAGAATAAGTAAATGAATTGTGTTAATTTTTTGCCTTCTTTTATAGTCTGATCTCCTTCTAGGAGACCATATTCCCTGGCCATTCCACAGTTTGTCCATCCAGTTTGGCCTTCGTGTTTAACAACTGTGGGCCCTGTATGAATCACTTGCATATGCATACATACACTCACACATACAAATACACATCTCTATGTATCTCAACTTCTTAGCTACTGTATAAACAGTCAGTAATGTCAATCAGTTCCTTTCCCTGATTTGCTGTCCTTAAAAACACTTACTGGACTGAATCCACCTGCAAGAGTTTTGGTTAATTTGTAGTCACTGAAACTATAATTAATGCGGCTACAACGCATAAAAAGTTCACATTGTAATAAAAGAGTATATAGTCTCTATAAACACCGCATCCAGGATATGCCTTGTGTTTATTCTGAGAAAGTCTAAAAACAAAAACCCTGAAGAGTTTGTATTTAGGTCTAACAGTGCTAAGCTGAGGTATTGTTGTCTTGTTACACAATATTCCTGTTTAGTGAAATTCAGTTTTCCAGTGGTTTAGTCTGGCGGTTCTGACAAAGAGCAGTTCCCATAGGCAGCCATGAGAAACACAAGTCTTATTGGCAAACGCTGTTTGACATTTTTCTGTTAAGACAGGATGCAGTGGTCCTATTTTCTTCCAGTCAGACTTATTAAAAAAAAAACACATCTCAAAGAGCCATCAGCAGCATGATATTTGTTCTTTCCCCCGACACAGAGGTTTTGTAGATTTCCTAGTCCATCTCAGATTGATGATAGTGTAGCACCTGGTGTTTCTGTTACATGTGGGATGCTACCCACCTCCATTTTTCCTTCATGTGAAATACCGACACTGTGTAGAGTCAATATAACAATAAGAAGTACACCGTAATTTTCCATAAGACCTAAGACAAAAGAGAATGTGCATCAGTTGCAATGTATGAAATATTTGACCATTAATGCATTTTCTTTTCCTTTATAAATTTACAAATCTTGTATATGGAATGGCTGTGCCTAATTTGCTAGAACCCTTCAGTATCCAAATTGCCAACACATTGTATATGGGCTGTGGCAGTAGCTTTCTGGAGGAATCAAGTCCATTCACATAAATATAATGACAAGATACACCAGCTACCAATACATCTGACAGCAAAATAGGGGTACAATTTCCAGCTATACTCTACATCATTCACCACTGCCAGTGAAGTTGATCCAGCAAAGTCCAATATACACTAGGGGTAAAATTCAGGTCCTATTGAAGTCAATGGGAATTTTTTGAATCCTACCTCCTCCACAAATTCATTGTATAATCTTAGGTAAATCACATAGGGCCTAATCCAAACCCAGTGAGTCAATGAATGTCTTTCTATTGATTTCAATAGGCATTAGATTGCTCCCTTAAATTCCAAGCCTCAACTGTCCATTTCTGTGAAATAGGGATAACGATACATACACATCATGGCGAAGCACTTTGAAATACCTGGTGAAAAACACTATATAGGTGCCAAGTATTATTATGGTATCATGAGTGCGTGTGTAGGAGGCAGGAGAAATTGTCTTAGATTCATTGATTTCAACTGACCTGTGATGATTTACACAAGCTAAAGCTCTGACCCTGAGATTTTTATGCAAATACAATTTTGATGAGGGTTTTAAAAAAAGATGATTTAAATGATCTTTCACATTGAAGCTGAGGTTTCTCATAAGTCACTAGTGGTTTTCAGGGTCTCCATTTTTACAGTACCCCAGCTTAAGACAATGAAAGAGGGACTGATATTTCAGAAAGGAGTTGCCCAACACATTCTGAAAGCCAGACCCCTGGAAGACACCCCAAGTTGTCATCTAAAATTCAGGCACCCCAATAGCTAGTCACTTTTGTAAACCTTGGCCTAAGCAATCGATCCTATCAAGCTGTGCAACCTCTTATTCTGTGACTGTTCCAGCAATTGCACTATGAAGATTAACACAACAGGCAGTTTGCAGAAATGTCCTGTGGTTTCTTATCCCTGTCAATTAGCATATTATAGTTTCACAAACTATGGGGACTCTGCAGATAATTTCATTTGCAAATTAAATGTTTCCTGCTAGATAGTAATGATACCTGACAGTGAGATAGAGGTATGACTATTGGAGGTAAAATGCTGAGGAAGCTACTTACACAAATGCAGACCAGCCAAATCAACAATAAGCAGATGTTGCAATGAAGTATGCTGCCAAGCAGAATTACAGCTTTGCATTTGTTGTTTAATATTTTTTGCAGATAGTTCTGGTCTTTGAAAACACCTGCACTAATATATGACTGACTGGTTCAGAATCAAAGGAATCCCAGGTGGTGCACCCACAAGCTGGGCTCTTTCCCAGTAAAGGTGACATGCATAGGATGAAATTAGCTTTGTCCTTTTTTCCCTTTCTTACCATGTAAATAACAGTGTCCTTATTTTTACAGTAGAAATTCTGAACTTGCCTGCTCTTGAAAATGTTATGAAAACTAGTCTAATGATAACATCAGAAAAGCAGGAAAGCTGAGATTTTCCAAGATATATTAACAGATTAAGGGCAATTATGCCCATATATGCAACATGTGTGTCCAATTCTCATTAACCACAATAGGAATCACATGCATGTGGCTGAGAGTTGAATTTAGCCCTAAAAGTCAATACAATACAGTTAGACTATATATGAATATCATTTCCAATTCATGCTTTAATAACCACACATGCTTTAGTGAAATACATTCTTGCAGTATTCTTTTGTTTTTAGTGCTCAATCAAAAAATAAAATAAAGATAGGTTTGTCCATACCCAGGGAGATATGTTTTACATGTCAAATATCCAAAATCTTTTCCATCACAATCTTCTACTCCCTCATGTCGGTAGCCATCTCCACAGTAAGCATGGTGGCATCCTAATGAACATGCAAGAAAAGGGCATCTTCACAACTGAGACAACCAAGTCAGGGATGCAGGAGGGATAAGCAGGACCATATTATTAAGGGCACAACATGAAACAGGGGATCTAACTGGCATCATAGAAAGACTGCCCACTCAGAAAGGGCAGGTTGCTCTTCGTTATAAAGAATGTTCTTTGACTCAAATTTAAGTGATTAGGGAAAGGGAATGGTTTAGGTTACACAGGGCTTTAGGAATTAGCCAAAGGAAGATACAGGAAGCATAAAATATGCTTAGGATAAACTTTGGGAGTTGGATTTTCAAAAGCACCTAAGTGACTTAGGAGCCCAAATCCCTTTGAAAGCTGTGGGACTAGTGCTCCTAAATCATATAGGTGTTTTTGAAAATCCCAAACCAGCTCTCTCCTTGCCATCCCCTAATATCCAAGTATATCTACTGAAAGTAGGTTCCCCTACACAAGGATGTGTTATGTAGACCTATTGTTTCTCCATAACAACAACAAAAAATAATCCCATGTATCTGTGTATAGTGACTGCCAATGCAATGTTAATATGCATGCAAGGTTACCCCAAGATGGAAGAGTGGAATTACTTCCTATTCCAAGCAGCAGGAAGTCACCTATCCAAGTCAGCAGCAAAACTCCCATTGACTTAAGTGGGAGTAGACCTTGACTAGGTCCATACTGTGGTATTCAGAGAGACCTTGGATTGGTAACTGTGAACCAACCTTGACTTTTTATGGCAATTGCTTCTGCATCACTGTAATCATTTTGGGCTGGTCAATAACTGGCATTTGTTTTTAAAGTCTGTGATTTTTCTAAGCATAACTTTAAAAGTTGAGACCATGTTCATTTAGCTGTGAGGCAAAAGTTAAAGGGAATTTAATTGTTGTTAAGCAAACTACATTGATTAAATGAGCATGCAGAAGGGGTGAGGGAGTTGAGGATAATTATGAAAATTTGGTAATTTAGTTATTTGTTAGAAGGTAGGGTTGTCTCCCTTGGAAATAACTCATTTATTGCACCAGCGATCTATTTGTCAGAAATTGTTGCTTCTATATAAATAACAATTAATCTGTTATACAATTAAATCAATCCAAAAGTCAGCTGTTTTCTTTTGATTCAGTCAAAGCAGAATCACTGGCAGAAGTACATAGGTCCACAAGAACAAAGTTATGAATGTTTGTTTAGTTTTCATGAGTGCTTAGTTTTCAGCTTTTTAGTCACGTCAGTGTCATAACTGAACAGGTCACAAGGGCTCTAGTCACTGGAAACTACACTCAGTTTATAGCATGCTATAGTCATGTCATGGGTTTTCTGGGACAGAGTGTGCTCACAGAGAAAGGGGGTGGATGTACAAGGGACAAAAGAAGCTTGTATTTTTCAGAATCAACAAACACTCATTCTGCATTGTGAAAAAGGCTCATCTCTCCTATTTCTTCTGCTAAAAATGACTAGAAAGTAGTGAAGAGTTGCTGTATGTCTGGGGAAAGGATGAAGTGATGAATGGCAGAGGTAGCTCTAAAGTTATTCTCCATGTTTGTATGCTATCATTTGGCCTCTGCTTTCAGTGACCAGGGAAATGAAAGCTAAGTTTACTTGGCATGAACCAGTCTTGGATAGACCTAGAAGTGCACATACTGAGTCAAAATCTGATTCCACTGAAGTCAGTGGCAAAACTGCAATTAATCTCAGTGGGACCAGGATCTGACCCATTATTAATCCTTCTAGCAGAATTAGGAACATTTGTGTCCCCATATCCTGGACAAATTCCCAGCTGGGTAATTAGATCTTGCCTACCTAAAATCCTCACCTGTAGCCTTAACTGGTTAGAACAGTCATCTCCACTTCCTGTCCTAAATGTTTGTATGATGCACTAACCTGTCTTGCACTCAAAATCCCAATGATTTCAGTGGAAGTTCTGCATATAAATCAATTGCAGGATCGGGCCCTTTAAAAGACGTCTGTCATGTTCTAACTCAGAGGTGATTCCTGTTTGTGAAGTGTGAAAAGCATATTTGGATCCTTTGAGATAAAAGGCTGCATACAAGTTATTATTTTGCCTAGAGTTTATAGCAACTTATATGCCCTATCTACTCAAAATACAGCTGTCGTACCTTTCTTTTCAACATCAGTGTTCAGTTTGCAAACAGTCGCCTAAAGGTCCCACATAAGACATCATGGACTGCACATGAGATTGACATTATGGTTTGTTTAAAGAAAGAAATAACACTGCATAGATGTGACTTACTTATACAGTCATCTGTCACAATAGTATTGCCATCATCACATTCTTCCCCATCCTGGATGATGCCATCTCCACAGGTGCTGCCATCCTCTACAGGGTAATCCACAGGATAGAAAGGGGTAAGCTATACAAACAAACACATGACAATTACCAGAACTGAACTACAAGAGTCTTGTTATCATTAAAAAGGTGAAGTGGGTGACAGAGATGGGTATAAGTCACATAGTTTGGATTCAAATGGGATCTTTGCCAAAGTTTGGGGTTTTCCAGGATTTGATTTGGCCTACTGTTGAGCCAGTTGGAAACCTGGGATCTGGATCTAAACTTCTTCAGGGTTTAGTGAATGTCTGAAGGTTTGGTTTGAGCCTACCTCCAGAGAGACATTTTTCAGGAAGTGTCAGTACAGTGGATCCTCTGGGAACTGCTTTACATTGTAACCAGGTATTCAGGTCATGTTATTTCAAGGTGTATACTAAAAGGGTCTCACACAGGGCCTGATTCAAAGCCCACAGAAGTCAGCTTCAGTGAGCTTTGGATCAAACCCTTACAGCTGTGTGCCACTCAGTGGTTTTGATTTGCAGGCATTTGTACAAAACGTGTTTTTTTTCACAACTTCTCAGGAGTTATTATGATTTTGTACAGGGTCCAAACACTCTGGCAAACCTGTTAGGTTTTGCCTTATGGGTCAAATACCAAAGCCTCTTTGCCACTCTAATACACAAAGAGCAGCCCCAGTTTGTTCACCAGCTGAGCGAGGTTCCCAGGGAGGTTTCCAAAACCTGAAACCATTAACAAGTTAATATTGCCTATAGCTAAGACTCACGTAAACAAGAATTCCAGAATTTTATTCAGTTCTGGCAGTGTTCCACTTTTTAGGAGAAATTTCCATAGAAAATACTTAGGTGTTCAAACACTGGGGAAAATGAGCATTTCCTTTGGTTTTAATTTTTCTTTATGAAATCCAAAGTTCAAAAGCATAAATCTTGTTTTTAATATGGAACGTAAATCTTCATGAAATCCGATGCCTTCTGAGACAATCATCATGTTTTTACCTGGATTGGAAGCCATCCAATGGTATCCTTGAAATACAGAGATCTCTGATCTCTTCGAAAGGCTAAAGCATTTTCAGTGTTCAGCCGGTCCAACTCCTCTTGATTGTTCACCACAAAAATCTGGGACACAGAAAATGAAATCACCGAGGATCCTTTCAAACAGTGTTTCAGTCATGAGGTCTGGTTTGCAGGGTTAACAAACAGCTCTACTGATGCTGATAATCAAACAAAACAATTATTTAATAGATTGATTCCAAAAGCAGCACTGTATTCATAATACTATGCTGAAATGTAAACCTGTGCACTTCCAGGTCACCAAAGGACAACTAGTAATGGTTAAGAGAGATGAGTTTTAAAGAGCTAGTGACTCAATTTCCTAGGACCAAATTTTTTGAACTCAGCACAGCTAGTCCCACAACAATGCTTGTGCAAGTCATTCCCTATGTAGAAGCTCATGAACACAAATGGGTATTTGCAGGAGCAATTACAAAACATATGCATACAAAAGGGTTTTGGGGGATACATTGAGCGTGCCAACATTTCTTCATGCACATTCATTGCAAAATAAACAATTAATTGCATTGCTAGAGTCCCTACTTAGCTTTTATTACTTTGTTCAAACTTCACTGGCACAGAAATCTGTACTTCTCTATGTGTCTGTTTCTATCCAAAGCAAATTTCTTAATTGAATAGAAAAATTACTTCAGAACTAGGAGAAATAGAATGTGCTGCTCCATTCCCAAATTCTTTTATGTCTCAGTCATTGAAATTTGGCAGCAAGAAGCATTAAGCTGTAATCTCTTCCTTTAGCAGTTTAATCAAATTAATTTTAGCAGGATTCAAAACATTTTTAAATTAAGAAAAAGTAAATGGAACGCATCTGAAGAAAATGGATTTAGTAACATAATGTCTGAGCCTGATTTCCACTAAGATAAACAGAATGAGTTCTTTTTAAAAAATCAAGGATAATTTATTTTTACATAGCATGACAATAACCCAGGCCCCCTAACAAAACTCAGCACCATTAAAAGCAACATTGAATAAAAATGCCTTCCATTCAAATGAAGGATGATAGTGAAAACTAGAGACTGCCTCCTCCACCAAGAGTCGAATCTGCAACTGTCAAGCATTCATGGTTATAAGAGGTAGGCCCAACATGGTAACTCTAACTTCAGTTGAAATCAAATGGCAGTTTTGTATTCTCAACAGCTAAGGATTTGAACCCATAAGCCACAGTCACAGAGAACAAGACTAAACTGTGGTTAATGACATGCAGACCTGAGCTGATACTTTACACAAAGCCAACAAAGGGTATGTCTACGCTACAAAATTAGGTCGATTTAATATGTCAATTTTTTAGAAATCGATTTGATACAGTTGATTGTGTGTATCCCCACTTAAGACCATTAAGTCAGCAGAGTGCATCCACAGTACTGAGGCTAGCATCAACTTTCGGAGCATTGCACTGTGGGTAGGTATCCCACAGTTTCTGCAGTCTCTGCCACTCATTGGAATTCTGGGTTGAGCTCCCAATGCCTGATGGGGCAAAAACATTGTCACAGGTGGTTCTGGGTACATGTCGTCAGGCCCTGCCCCCCCCATGAAAGCAATGGCGAAAAATCGTTTCTCCTCTTTTTTCCTGGGTTACTCGTGCAGATGACATACCATGGCAAGCATGGAGCCTGCTCAGCTCACTGTCACTGTACGTCTCCTTGGTGCTGCTGGCAGATGCGGTACTGCAATGCTACACAGCAGCAGCTCCTTGCCTTTGCAAGTTAGCAAAGACAGTTAGCAGCCGTACTGTACCGTTTGCTGCTGTCTCCTGGTTCCTCCTGTCTGGCCTCGGTGAGGTCAGTCGGGGGCTCCTGGGCAGACATGGGGGCTCCTGGCTGGCCTCGGTGAGGTCGGTCGGGGGACCTGGACATAAATGGGAGTGACTCCAGGTCATTCCCTTCTTTAAGTTTGGTCTAATGAAGATTCAGTCTTGCCTGGAATATCAGGCAAGCCTTCCAAAGAACCAGAGAGGCAAACGGCTGCTCCACGTCAGAGTCCCAGACATCCTGCTTCTATGATGAGCTGCATGCCATTCTAGGGGGTGCCCCTACAACTACCCCACCCCTGTGCTTCCCTCCTCCCTCACCCCTCCCTGGCTACCTTGGCAGTTATACCCCCATTTGTGTGATGAATTAATAAAGAATGCATGAATTTGAAACAATGACTTTATTGCCTCTGCAAGTGGAGATCAAACGGGGGAGGGGAGAATGGTTGGCTTACAGGAAAGTAGAGTGAACCAAGGGGGTGGGTTTTCATCAAGGAGAGAAAAACAGAACTTTCTCTCCGTAGCCTGGCCAGTCATGAAACTGGTTTTCAAAGCTTCTCTGATGCACAGCGTGCCCTGCTGCGCTCTTCTAACCGCCCTGGTGTCTGGCTGCGCTTAATCATTTTGTCTTTTAGCACAGAGTTCTGATAGTACAGATTCGTCTCCCCATACAGCGATCAGATACAGTACCTCCC
>NC_133770.1:69073377-69112762 GCF_003597395.2 Chelonoidis abingdonii
TGACGAAGTGGGTATTCACCCACGAAAGCTCACGCTCCAAAACGTCTGTTAGTCTATAAGGTGCCACAGGATTCTCTGCTGCTTTTACAGATCCAGACTAACACGGCTACCCCTCTAATATGTGAAAGGAATGAAGAATTTAAATGTGAGTAGGTGTCACTGAATTGTCCAGCTCTGGTTGGAATCCTGCTCATAATGAAACCTAGCAAGCCAGGCCAGGCGCTCTCTCTCCTGGTCTTTTATGGGTGCATCTGTCTCAGCATGCCAGTTTTCTTTAGGTGATATAAGGGACTCCAACGGTGCACAAAGATGGCTTTGAAGAGGAGACATATAAGTGCAAACTTAAATCCAAATTCTTAACACTCAAGTGAGTAAGGAAAAATGGAGTAAGCCAGCAGAATTGCCAAGGAGGGAGCATTGCTCAGCAGGTGGTGGGAGGCAACCAATGACAACCCAGTTTTATTGGAATATAGCTTCCAAGATTGCCTTCTTTATCCAGTATCCATTAAAACATACTCAGGTAAGAGCAGATCTCTGCAATCCCGAAACAGGGAATCTTAGAAATGGCTAAACCACATACCCAAAACGATGTTATTTCAAGACAGTCATTAGTATCTAAACACACCAAGTCTTGGAGCTTGTAATAGGATATAGGTCCCTCATCTAGACTGACTCTCAAGGTTTATATACTAGAAATAAAACCCTGAAGCACACTTATGACATTTAGACAAGTTCTCCCTTTGATCCAGAAGTTTGGCCAACACAGTGCCTTTAAAATCAAAGCGCTTAAAAATCATTTACTTAACCTCCTAACAAGCTGCCTTACCGCAGGGACTTTGGGATAGCTGTGTCCAATCACGGATTCCTCATATGGTGGGATATTCACATTTTGTGAGGGTTTGCAGAGACATCTCCCTGGAGGTCCTGGAAGCCCTCTTTCCCCTTTTGGTCCTATTGCTAATTGTCCTAGGAAGCAAAATACCAGGCTGCCATGTTATGTCGTTACTGTACAGAACACAAACCCAGCCTCAGAGGGGAACAGCTGAGTGGGGACTACATAATACCAGTAAGTTGAATTCACATCTGTCTAAGCTCTGGGTGCTCTGAGGTGCTGAGTTATCTCCCATAGACTTCACTGAGATTTCAGGGAACTCATTGCTATGTGACAGCAGATCTTTAGGGTGCCTATATTAACCGTATGGGGAGGGACATCATCACAAGGTGGGGTTTTAGGATAATAACTCAAATTATTGGACCAAAAAGGTTTGGAATTAGCAAATCTGATATGTGCAGCTTTCTGTGGGTGGAGTGGAACCTTTAAAATCTTGGTTGCCCTCCTAGCAGTATGGAGAAAACATCGCTTTGAAATTTTCTAGCTGATTTAGTCTATGCTTAGGTGTTTCTTACTGGGGGACATCAGCTGTATGAAGATCCATTCCCAAACAGCCGCCAGCACCATAAATGTACTGTTTCCAAGCAACTGCAGAGAAGGTAACTCTCACCCACTGAATAAGCCAAGAGGTGGCAAAGGGAAAGAGAAAACTGAGCAGATGAGCAGCAGCACAACCAGCTGGTGCTCGCTGGAGACACTCTTGGTTTCCAGCCATTTGTTTTTGTAAAAAAAATAAAATATGAACACCCTTTTTTATGCTTCATTACAAAATCATTAGGGAAAAAAACCTGACTGTTAATATCAACTATTGTCGCCTCAGTATCAGATCCTGTGTTGTCCCACATGTCTAGCTTTTGTCTTCTCCAAAGAGAAAAAAATCTGCCTAGGGTTTGAGTGAATTCATATGCTTGAATTTCTATATTTTTCAAGAATAAGGTTCTTCCTCCCTCCCGCAACCTCTGCCTTTATCTCTACAATACACCCAAAATGCAGAGACTGCAGGGGCATATGCAGCACACATGAGAAGGAGAAAGAGACTCCTTTTCATCTCTCCCATCCCCCCCGCCACCTCCTCTCAGCTGTTATTATGGCATCAATTATATCTGATATGTTTCTCTTTTGCAGCGCAGTGCAAGGTGAGCCTGCACCAGGTGATTAGAAGGATCAATATTGCTTTGTAAGCTGGAACATTTTGAGGAGGAAGGCTCCTGTCTCCCAGGATCTACTATGAGGACTCACTAATCCTCCAAGGCTGCCATCGCTTTCCCTCTTCCTCAAGCCCATTACCACAGGATGGGGTTTTAGGATAAGAACTTTCTCTCTCATGTGTGCTGCAAATGCCTCTGTGCTCTCTGTGTTTTGAGTGTATGGCAGAGATTGGGGGAGGGAGGAAGAGTCTTATTACTGAAAATTATACAAATTCACACAAATCCTAGGCAGCTTTGTTTCTCTTTGGAGATGCAGAAAGCTAGACATTTGCCACAACATAAAAGCTGATACTGAAATTGCAATAGTTGATAATAACATTTAAGGGTCTTTAGGGAATCTTATGGGCCAGATTATCTGTTTTTAATTAACTATTAGCAACCATAACAGATGCTTTAGAGGAAGTAGAACCAGCATAATGGACAATCATGGAACAACCTGCTCACAGGGGAAGTCTCTTCCTCAACCCAGGCAACTTGCAGCTGAACAACCAAAATGTCATGGACGTTTCTGTACCAAAACCTGTTTAACAGCATGATACAGGCTAGGAGAGGGGGTGAGGGAGGAAAGATGGGGAAGATGACTGCTAAGAGTGGCCTCTCTTACCTGATACTGAAGGTCCTGGTGGACCTGGTTGACCCGAAGGACCAGGCCTGCCAGGTGGACCCATAATTCCAGCAGGTCCAATATCTCCCTTTTGTCCCTAGCATATGAAAAACATACATTAATGACACAGCAAATTAATATCTACTACATTTAACATAAAGAAAGCAGATTCACCAGTGGAAACACATATATTGTACACGTCATACCCACCATGCATGGAGACACTGGAAGGGGAAACATACCTTATTCTCACACATGAATGAGAAGGAAAATCCTATTGTGATTCTGCTTTGAGATTAGACTACGTAAAAGTGGTGCCATCTTTCTCAATAGATCTGTTCTCTGTGTGTAGTCAAAGTCATATTTGCTGATGTGAGTGTTTGAAATTAGTTTTTACTGCTTTTTACTCCTGTTAGCCACGTAGGAGGGAACGCAGAGTGATCTTGATTCTACTGCTCCTTGTGCATCATCTACAGAATTGTTTACCAAATTCCAGTCTATACTTGTGCAAACCCTTTGATGGTTGGGCTTGCGCTGAGGTGACTGAGGAGGCTATAATTTGCTGACAGTAGGATTGTCCTGCAGAACTTTTATAACTGGTGATAATGCACAAGGAGGGAAGCTTGATTTTTGTTGCCTAGGTTGAGTTTTCAGGGCTGGAAGAAAAAAAATAATTTTCACCTATAAATGGAGCAAATCTGATTTGGAATCAATGAGACACAATAAATGTGGAACCCCAGGATGCCATATTTATTGTCACTTTTTGGGCGAAGGTTAATTTTTTCAACAGCCACTTAAGCGACTTAGGAGCCTAAGTCCTATTTATACAACTAATTTGGAGCTTGAGTCCTACTGACTTTCTCTTAGGTCCATTTGAAAATTTTGCCCTAGGACTGCACGGCATCTGTCAATTCTTTGCCTGTCTCTAGCCAGTACTGTCTCTTTCATAAGTCTGAAAAGCACCCATGCAGATTTTAATACTTCCATCAAAAAAGTAAAGAAATGTCAGTTAGAAAAATAGATCAAATCCAAATTTCTCAGAGACCCAGTCTCCTATTAAATTCAAAAACATTTCTAATATGATAGTACATATTTAAGATAGTTACATTTATCTTGTTATCTGTACAGTACATGACGTTTACGTTTCTCTCTCTCTCTCTTTTAAAACTGATCCAGAATTCCATGGTGCATCGCTTAGCCCACGGTTTACATAACTGGTATGACCTTGATGCAAAAAGACACACCATTTTGCATGGTAAAAACTGTATATACTGTATTTACTTTCCTTTAATCCCAAAGGTGATGAATTCCAATGAGGTGGTGTAATTCTAGGGTAACATGCGTTCAGAGAATAACGACAGGCCACTGCACGTCTTGTTTCAGAGTAATGGAGAGTACACATAGCCATGTATACTAAAATAATTTTGTGTTATATAATACTCTGTATCCCATGGATAACTTTAAATGTCATCTGCAGTATCTGTAGCCAGGGTCCATCCAGAATTAATGCAATATTTCACTTTGTTTAAATAATCGCTTTTTCACCAATGAACCTTAGTGTCCACGTGAATATTCATGTTGATGGGCAATAATTGCTCGCATTAAGCAATGGGCACGCAAAACTGGCAGAGCACAATAATAAAAAATTGAGTAGCAACCAAGATTCTTCCTAGGAAACCTTCCTCCCCCTCAAATGAATATATGGCAGAGGAAATAAACTGTCATATACTGGACTGTCTGAGAGGTACTTGATTTCCATGTGCAATATACTGGATGAACAATCAGCTAACACTCCTTGCTCAATGAAGATAGAGCAAACCAGGACAATGATTTACACTTGAATGTCTTTTGCCTTGTTTCTTTTCACAAATCCCTACAGGACTTGGGAAAGCTCTTCTCAAAGACAAAATATAATCTTCCTAGATGCAGGGAACCAACCCTCTAGAAGGGCCTTTTTCCAAGTAACACTATTTGCTCATGGCTGATATAAAACATTCTATCTTGTCAACACTGAAATCCTGGACTGGCTACTTAATGTCAATTTCCATGCTGCAAAACTGAGGGAACAGCCCTTTTTATGTCAGTTTGGGAGCAGCAAGGCTGTGACTTCTGAGTTCCACAGCTTGCCTATCTTTTCAGAATGGATATGCCCCTGAAGACTCAGCACACAACTGAAGAAGCCAATGAGATAATCAAGATGGATCTCAGAATGGAACCGGAAGTAACACTTTCTTAATTTAGCTGCTATGCAGACATTTATACAGGGATGTCAGCTGTTTCAGGAGACAGGAAACAGCTCTGTGTGGGCGAAAGCTATCTTCTCTGTTTAACAAATAGCCATTAAATACAGATTTCCCATTTAACACAAGCAACACGTATAACAGTCAGACCAGCAAAGCCTTAAAATAACATTTTAAAGTTTTTTTAAGAAGAGAAAATAAAAAATGATATCAGCATAGTTGATCAATGATACAGAGGGAAGCCCAATTTTCAACCTTGAGTATATAAGGTTAATGCTCAAATTGACATTTAGACACTCTGCGAGTACGTGGATGCTAATGTCCAAACATGGGATTTTGACTCCTAATTTAGGGCCAGATTAAAGTACCCTTAATCATGCTAAACGGTACCTTACACGACAAGTACTCCTATAAATCAACGGGATTACTTATTGCATAAAATACTACTTAATGTCACAAAGCTCCCAAACTCAAAAACTGGTAAGATCAAAAGTTACTGCAACTCCAAGTGTTCAAGCAGAACTGTGGGCACTGTGCCTTCTCTCTATTTAAGCATCAGAAGTAACATCTGTGCCCATTCCTCTGGTGGGACAAATTAACATAGCGTAAGAAAGATGTCAGAGAGCACATAGCAACTTTTAAAAATTCACATCTGAAAGGGCAAAATTCTTCTTGCTGTATCATGTGACAGACCCATTTTGCATATTCTACATTTGGTTTGTATTCTATTTTTAGGATTAACCTTGCAAAAAACTGGTATTTAAAAATTTCCCACACGGTAAGGCATTATCTCACATGGACTTATTCCTATTGGCACTGCACCACCAGCAAATCAGACCAATGATTCAGATTTTCAGTGCTCGGTGTAACCATCTTACAAATAAAATACCTGCAACTGGCCATTGAACATGAGCTTCTTCAAAGGAACTGCTGGAGCTCCTGCAACTGTGTGCAAATATTATTGTTTAAAATTGGTTCAGGTTGTTAAGGAAGCAATATGAGGAAACATGCACTAAAAATGCAACTGATGATGCGTATTAGCTCTTCTGAGTTCGTAATTAATGTAATACTTTTAATTACTTGGAGAAATGTATGCAACTTATATTGGAGAAGCTTGCATCAATTTCTATATACAATTATCAGCTTTTACACCTAATCCCAAAGAATTTGAAGATGTAAGTTCTATACATATAATTATTCTGAACCCTCCAAAAAGAACAAGTTACTATAATATTATTTCATCTGGTTAATCTTTTACCAGATTTCAATTATTTTTATTTTAAAAGTTGCTACGTGCCCTCTGTCACCACTTTCAGAGTGCATGGATTTATCCTTTGTATGCGGTACTATGATGATTGGTTCCATTCATGTAACCAGGATGATTAATCAATGCGATCTCAGGAGCTACTCCATAAAGAGGAAGAGACAGTAAGAATGTGGACGGACGTCCATGCAAAGTCCATTTGAACTCAAGGGGGCCATGCCTAGGCACAAGGACCTATCCATGTGGATCCAGTTGCAGGATTGGAATTTAAAATGGTACTGGAGGTGTATTTAGTGCATACACATACTATGCTTTTGAAGTACAAACCAATGGTTCTTGTGAGCCCACAATGTATTAATCTAGTCCATTAGAGTGCCAGGTGTCTCTTTTCCAATGCACACAAGCAGTTTTACTCTGAGCCTGGTCACTGTTTAGCCAAGCTGAATATATTTAATCTCCCTTCATAAATCAATTCCTTCCCCCCCTAATTATTTTTCTTGCTCTTCACTGAACTGCTCTAATCTGTTGATATATTCCTGGCATGTGGTGCCCGGGCTGAACGCAGTATTCTAGGTATGGCAGTCTTGCCGGAACCATATCAAGATGGATTATAACCTGCTCCCTGATGTGACACCTTTGGATACACAACCCAGAGCTCCCATTTACTTCAGCATTACTGCCTCCCAGCTTTCTACTTCTTACTAGTTATTTGTATTTTATATTCATTCATAGATTAGAAGGCCAGAAGGGACCACTGTGATGCATCATCTACTCAGCCCTCAAAAACTACAGTTTCCCATCAGGAAATGAAACTCTGGCCTCCAACATGACAGGCCGGGATTCTCACCACTATGCTAACAAGGAAGGGTCTAGAAGTGCAGTTCTGATGGGATTCAAACCCACAATATTTGAATGCCCTCCCAGCTCTAGAAGTCCAATGCACAACAGAGCCAATAAAAGTGCATTTAAGTCCTGCTGAGATTTGAACTCAGTTTCCTGGATTGACAGTGTAGCGTACCAGCCATTACATTGTGCAAACACTAGCATTATCCCTTGATGTATTAGTTCCAGGTTGAAAGTGACATTGCTATTTCCTACACATATTTCTAATTTTGCACCACTGGACAATTTGTTTTCGGCTCAGATGCCATGTTGTGGTGACTGTTATTAAATAATGATAGTGGAATGTTTCTGATTCCAAACCAAACTTGGAAAGCAGACTATAAAGGCTTCCTCCAATTGGTTACTTCCAAAACCTTTACTTAGGGTGGAAATGGGATACCATGCAGTGTTTACACCATGGCCAATGAACTCTGCCCCACTCTGCTGCTGAGGGCGGATGTTACGGATGCTCTGATCATGTACAGTGGCTCCTCAACTCCACGTGGGTGAGAAAGGTAGTTGGGGAGACTAAGGACCCGATGCTGGCCTTCACTGTGGCCTCTCCAATGCCCCAACAGGTCCATAAAGCCAGCTTACCTGTCTGGCTAAGAATTCTCTTAGCCTGAAGTGACATCCTTTCTCACAGCCCTCAGTGGCAACAGCATGGCTGGAGTATCCCTACATGCTGGGTATCCCTGGCTGCCATAACCATCCCTTGGGTTATTGACATCTGGGGAGAAATTAGAGCAGCCCTGACTCCAAGCCAGCCTCAGTACTGGGGAGCCACAAAGGTCTTGTGAAACCACTGTTGCTCCACACACTTTGGGTCCAGTCCTGTGCTGAGTGTACCAGAGAACCAGGACCTGAACTGGTTTGAGAGTCATAACGGAGATACCCTAGCTGCCAGCTCTGACAGGGAAATGTCAACAAGGGCAGGTGTGTGGAGCCTATCATCTGTAAGAACCGCACCCCTGCAATGCTGTTTGGCACTCAGAGGGAAGATCACAGCCCTGTCTGAAGTTACACTCAACCAAAATCTTATCATCAGTCTAGGAAAAATTACATTTCAGATAACATACAGCCTGACCTTTGACCTTCAAATTCTGACTGTATGACTGGCCAGGCTTGAACTCCTACACAAGTAGAACACTTACACTATATAATGTATGTATGCACACATGTGTGCTCATGCACTCCCCCCATATATATTCAAAATCATTCAATTTCTATGCACAAAAAGTGGAGAGAATCAATGTAACAAAATACTGGGGCATGAAATGACAGAGGATCTAGTGACTCATCACAACCACACAAATCCCAGAAAACTCGTAAAGAGAAAACATAGGGTTCCTACTTGTTTGCCTCGTTTTCCTGGTCTTCCAATAGGTCCTCTGTGCCCAGGCACTCCAGGTTCTCCCTTTGGACCCATTTCTCCCTTAGGGAGTCGGGGATGGGAGGGAAAAAAAGCAGGTCTTAAGTAGAGACATATGTATTAAATTGGTAAATGTGTCTTATACAACACAGCAGGTAATTCAATACATTCAGTGTACACTATTAGGCTATGTGAACAGTTTGGTCCTAAGAGAATACCATTATTGTTGTAAAATATATTGCCAGTGAATGGTTATAACTAAATACTTTAAAAAATACTTTAAAATTTTAACTTATTTTTTTACCCACAATCCCTCAGAAAGGTCCTTCATCTAAAAAAGAAGCCAGCTGGGGAAATTAGAAACAGGTTAGTAGACGTGAGGTTTTCCAGGTAACTTGGCTAACAACCCTCTTTCTGACACATTTCAAAGTATCTAGCTTTGCTGCAAGGATCCGTAATTAATAAAAACACCAGTAAGAAAGGTGACCAGCTCTCTCCTCTGCTATACCCTTCAGAAGTAGCCATTATTTTCTTAACCTAATTTCTCAGACAAAATATGATTATGATTGTTACATATAGACCTTCCTTTAAGGATTCTGCCCATAAAACAATCTTTAAACCTGAATTATAATTATTTGTCTACTTCTTGATTAATGGAGATACCAAAACCAGTCAGAGTAAGCCCTGCTATTTAGAAGCAGGTCATTCTAAATCATAATACTATTTAATAGAGATGTTTAGTAACACCATGCAATTGGATTGGCTATGAAGTTACAAACAAAAGTTTGGAAACTTAAAGTGGGGGCAAGTTTCTGATCAAATATTCCTGAAAAAAAAATTGAACAAACAAACAAACAAACAAACAAACAAAAAACTTCACCTAAGCCAAAACCTGCTGTCTTCACCTAAAATAAAAAGACTGCAGGGTCTGGTTCAAGGGATGCAAAATACTGGTCACCTAATTAAAATGAAACTCTCAATTTTTTGGCACCCTTTGACAAAGATCCATGGTTCTGGAACTTAGATGCTGCTGAAACCACTCAATGAACCAAGTGTCTATGTGGATGCTTACTCAAATTTCTAAGGAGACTTTATATCATGTTTACTTACTTTCTGCCCCAGCATTCCAGGGAAACCTATATACCCCTGTAAAGCAAAAGATAAGAGTAATCAAAAACATGCTGAGTGATCTTTGACAGCATAGCATCAGTTTTTGTTTTGATATACTCCAAAGGAGACAATGTATTGGGGTTTTGTAGCCAGACAATTTGTCCAGACACATTTTCATTATAAATGGGCAGTAGCCTCTTTGTGCCACAGTAGCTTGAAGACAAAAAATCCCTGGTGGCCAGGGCTGTGTGTGGCTCTTTTAATTAGCCAGAATGGGCTACGAGAGATCTCGAGGGTCTTAACACAGTGCAATATGCTCAGCATGTCCCAGCACCCTAACATGGGAAAATATTCTTCACTCACTGGCTGAAATTTAAAGGGGCCTGAAACAACTCCTCCTAGCTATCTGATGAAGGTGCCATATAACCCAAGAATTACTCTAGGGTTCAGTGATGGAGGCTTTTCTGTGAACTCTCCTCCTTAGCAGCAGTTCCACAAATGCCTGGCATGAGAAGGAGATGTTTACTGTTAGGCCATGTATAGCTAACAAATATTTTTTGTGACTACCAAGCAGAACCTCATTAACTCAAAAAGACCACTGATATTTTGATCTGATAAGGCCAAAGCATTAATCAGATTCCTGTACTTACATCGGGAGGGATTCACACTCTATGTGGTTAGGAATTTAAATTTATGGTAAAAATTCCACATCATCAAATCTCAGTTTATTTTCAGAATAATATGATATTATCAGCTAAAACCATTTGAAAAGGATTTATAGGCTGGCTTATGTTCGCTCAGGTTTAATTTAAAGCCACTGTGAAACCAAAATATGTACCTTGTCTCCTTTGAGGCCTTTGTCACCCCTCTCTCCTCTGGCTCCCTGGGGGGGGTGGGAAGGAGTGGTAGAAATAAAGACAATTTTTACCATTTCATAGGGAATTTTTTTCTTGTCTGTGTGAAGCATTAAACAGGGGAGGACAGTTTAGTAACATATAGTAACATTCACAGTGTGTGGCTGACAGCAGATTATAAATTCACTTAAAAATGTTCCTTATTATTAATATTTATATTACAGCAGTATCTAGATTGGAACTTGTTGGAAAAAAGGGCACATTTGCTAAACTTGAATTTTTTCAACCGGCTCTAGTCTGGAGTCCGCAAACATTGTGCTGTGCGTTATCTTCACACATGGTAAGGGACTTTCTCTGCCTCCCAAAGCCCATGATCTAAACAGATGATAGCCAAAGGAAGGATTACTATGCTCATTTTACAAATGGGGAACAGAGAGAGAAAATGATTCACACAAGTTCAAATAGGGAATCAGAAGAAGAGCTAGGAATTAAATCCAATGCTTTGGGAGCTCAGCTCAATGTTTATACCACATGCCCATCTTTCTTCTCAGTACAAGTCTTAATACCACTCTCCTTTCATAGGACTTTCTGATTTCACATCCACAGCATCTCAACTTGCTAATGGGTGTATAGTAAATTTCTACAATAGTTTCCATTATTGTTTACAATGTTTAAGTTATTGTAACACTGACCTTTTCTCCTCTACTTCCAGGATAACCCTAAAAGGGAAAGAGACATTTTACTACTTCATATTTTCCAGATCTTCCAAGAAGTGAATTCACATCTTGCAAATTTAAAAGTCAGAGGAGGGGAGCTTAAATAATTAGTTGCATCAACTTCTAAATCCAAATGTTTTCTTTGTAGATTGTAAGAGAGCAGAAAAAAAGTATAGCTATGAAAGTACAGACAAAGGCAAGATATTCCAGCCCATAAGACAGCATGAAAAAGCCAGCAGGTAAAGCAAGCATGCTAATCGTGTTTGAAGTGGCTTTAAAAACTAAAAGAGCAGAACGCAAATTCAGTTACTGGTTTAATTAAATCTTATCCAGTCTCTGCAATTAATAACCCCAAGCAATTTAGAAATAATTTCCCAATCACCTTTTTTTTCCTCCTAAGCTGCAAATATTAAATGTAGTCCCTACAATATGTTTTAGTTGGCTTCCAATGTGAAGATTACTATGACTTTTAGTTTTTCCTTCTTAAGAAATACCCAACAAATAGCCTGGGAGCATGTATAATTCTGTGCTAAGTTAAGGATAGAAAGCTAAGGGAGGTGTCATTTTGTTCATAAAAATCCACAGAATCATAATTTCAATGGTATCACCCTCTGCAGCATGGCAGGAGGACTTGCCCCCTCTCATCCCCGTCACCCAGCACCAGGTCCTTAGGTTTTGATAATACAGTATCATCAGAAATGGGTTGAAATTGTGCCTCATTTGAAATCCCTTTCTACTATGAACACAACGCTACCAAATATGGCCTAGAATAATTATGTAAATATGTATTTGACAAAATATTTAAAAATCCATTAAAAAAATTACATGTTAACATGGGTGTGTCAAACATGCGGCCCTAACATGCTTAAATTGTGGCCCTTGACTGACAATATTGTGTTATCACTTAATGCTCAGGACATGATACCTGATTTTTTTTTTTATGTTACAGGGTACTATAAAATGGAAGGCCAACCGAGTTGATTTGCCATGATGGGCAAAAAGGAGAGGCAGTTCACAGTGATACTGATGATCAGCTTTGTTTATTATGCCAAAAAGGTTGCAATGAGGCACTAGTTTAGATGTCAGCATTCAGCCAGACATTACTGGAATCCATTTGCAAATGGTTTGCATATAATGCACATTACATAACATAATTCATTACAGTCCCAAAGTATTTTATTACATAATTCTTGTTTTTACCTTGGTCTTGCTTCTTTTTAGCTATCAATGGGGAGATGAAGAGGAGCGACTAGTAGCTGGATCTCGCAAGAGCTGGTTAAACACAATGTTCAGTGGCACCTTACACACTAAAAGAAGTGCAGCACAAATTGAACTTGGCAAGGCAGGAGAGGAAGTACATTGAGGACCAGAAAAAAGTTGAAGATGCTGGGACAAATACTTGCTGTGGGCAAATCTGTCAGGATGCCTAATTGGAATCTGCACTTCGTAGCACTGGAAGACTTTGTGAAATACTTTTTTGTTTTAGATTTAACCTGCACTGATAGCCTTGTACCTTCCTAAAATAAGAGAAAAGTCTGATCCTGACATATGGGAGGAATTCCAAAGAGGAAATTGGTTTGTGAAAAGGTCAGCAGTTCCTATCCATGCACTTGGTTCAGACAAAGCCCTAGGGCACTTAAACACAGCAATGAACATCACTGAGGGGTCGGTAGGCATAATACAGCATCCAAATCCTTTCCCCTAGTTTTTCCTGACAACCCCAGAACTCCATCGAATTTTGAACACAACATTACGTATGGCTGAGATGATGTCCAAGAAATAACCAAGCACCATATAGACTTATTAGGTGCTGTTAAATGCCAAGAAGGGGCTATTTTAAAGCTACAGGACAAGCTTAAGCCACTGGCAATGCACTTGTGTGATGGACCTGAGCTCCTCAATATCACGACGAAAGCAGTCTTCAGTGATGAGATAGCTAGAGATGTCAACTGAAGGGACATTTTGGGTCATGTCTTGTAGGAAGCTTTCAAAACCCAACAGATTATCCAAGCCTCCATCAATCTATGGGCTCCCATCAAGAAGAACAGATTAAAACTGTGCTTTAATGCAAAGAAGAAAGTCAGAGTGAAGATGGCAGGGACTACTACAGAGCTAACCACAGACAGGTCATTGTTTGATCATCTCCTGATTGTGTCCAGATCTCATCAGGATGTTGATCTACACGAGCCTGTGGGAGAGAACAAGTTTTCCATGGTATCACGCTCCATGTTCAAATGAAATAGAATAATGCATGTTTCACGTGAACAGCAAACTAATGCACATTTTGCATGCTCTTCCTAAGCCAGCACTTACTAACAGTGTGACTAGTAACTTATGCCAGCAGAGGCCTTTCAGCATAGCAATCAGATGGCATGGCTGAGGTACAAGCTCTCATCAAACCAGAAACAGTTAATACCTTCTGAGACTTGGCTGAATACTTCATCATGAGGATACAGAGAAAATACTGGACTTTTGACAAAATCCTCCTG
Organism: Chelonoidis abingdonii; assembly: GCF_003597395.2. Lineage (NCBI taxonomy): Eukaryota > Metazoa > Chordata > Testudines > Testudinidae > Chelonoidis > Chelonoidis abingdonii. Next base: position 69,087,009 of record NC_133770.1, read on the forward strand.
GTGTTTGATATGTAGCAGAGGAATCAGTTAAACATATTGCCACAAAGAAGAGTCTTCATGATATTGAACCCGTCCAATACAAAATCACCGACTTCACAAACACCTTCAATGTCACAGTTAAGAAGCTACTGTCTCATATTTGCATGAAGTACAAATTAACCTCATATCTTGCAGGAGAAATGCTCCAGCATGTGAAAAATTGCTCAAAGAATTTCATCATCACATGGCATAATGAAGCTGCTGCGCTTGCACTGTTCAGTGGAGTTTCTTGGTAGTACCATGAGTAGGCTGACAATAAAATTATCTTGCATGCCGTCAATGCCACAGAGAGGGGGGCTACTAAACTTTGGAGTTTTGCACAAGACACAGCTGTCCTAATGCTCTCTATGAGACACTACTCAAGGCTTCAGCAAGATTCTGTTTTTGTGCCTGCTGCTGGAGAACAGAATCACTGTCTGTCCCTCAGAGATGTGTTCCTATCACTCAGACCTTAAAAGCCAACTCACCGCTTGGTTTCTACAGGATATGACACTCCTGGAAGGTTGGCTGGAGAAATCAAATTATTTTACTGGAATACATTTGATTTAGCCACCATAGACTCTCACCTCACTGTGAAAATGTTCAGCAGGGCTGAGACAACTACTGATGAGGTCAAATACACTTGGAAGCATTCGCATGTTGAGTTTATTATTTGATGACCAACATTATGACACTTGCACAGCTAGGTTGGTGGATGTTTTCCAAGAAGCAAAGGGAGAAAAATTGCCACTGTCAAGCGGTGTATTTATACCTGCTATCAAGAGGACACATTGTCAAGCAGTAGAATGACTCCAGGATGATCAAGCACATCCAAAACTGCCCTCCTCTGTTGGGCATGGATGGGTCTGTAAGGATGGACTGATCACATCAGTTGTGTGTGAAATACCAGGCATTCCTGAATCAATCATTTAGCTAATCAAATGCTTGTGTGAAAAGACCAGATGCTCACCAGCCTGCAAATGTTTGGCCAGAAGCCTGCCTTGTACAGAGATGTGTGAGCACGATGCAGATGAAGACAACTTGTTTGATAATATGTCTAGCAGAGGTGCTTTGGACAGAGACAATGCTGCTGACTTTTATGAATAAATGTTTTCAGTCCTACATGTCAAGGCTAATTTCCCTAGGATCACCAAAAATCAACGTCCTTTTTAGGTAAACAATGCATCTCTGTGTTAAAGCATAATTGGAAAAAGTTGATTTTTAAATATTTTTTTCAATACACATCTACATCAGGAGTAGGCAATCTATGGCACGCATGCCAAAGGAGGCACTAGAGCTGATTTTCAGTGGCACTCACGCTGCCCAGGTCCTGGCCACCGGTCCGGGAGACTCTGCATTTTAATTTAATTTTAAATGAAGTTTCTTAAACATTTTAAAAGCCTTATTTACTTTACATACAACAATAATTTAGTTATATATCTTAGACTGACAGAAAGAGACCTTCAAAAAACATTAAAATGTATTACTGGCATGCAAAACTTTCAATTAGAGTGCATATGAAGACTCGGCACACCATTTCTGAAAGGTTGCCAACCCCTGATCTACATAATTGTTCCAGGTTTGTCACTGCATTTGTGGTAGAAAGGGCGTTCAAATAATACCCAACTCGATTCATTTCCAATGACATTGTACTATCAAAATTTCCATCAACTCGAGGAACTGGTGCTGGGAGACCATGAGGAGGGTCAGGCAGAGTGCCTGCCATGCTGCAGAGGATGACACCATTGAAATGATGATTCTGTAGATTTTTACAAATCAAATGACACTCACCTTCCCTTTCTATCACTAAGTTGTCCATGTAATGAAATTTTACTACACTACATTCCCAGACTAAAACAGCTGCATCTATTTCTTCTTTCCTGCTCCGTTTTTGAGTAAGGTAGTGACATAAAGAGCAGGATGAAATCACACACTCTCTGCATTGGTCAGCGTACAATTGACATTTGAGTTCGGGTCATATTTGGAAATCCTTGTTGGTTGCATGAGAGAGATTGTGCTATTCCTGTTATGTTAAAGACATTAGTTCAGCTCTAACATTGAACACAAGGCCTATCCTCAGTGGGTATGTGTCATGGGAGGGCATGGGAGCACTTAGGCAGTTTACTGCTTCCTTTGTTTTTTATTCCTTTAACTGTTGCAAATTTACACTCTACAAAAAATATAGATACTAGGGCCATATATCTGTTCTCCTGTCCCCCTCTCTCTTCAGATCCAAGTGGGCAGCACAGTCTTCATATCCTGTACCACATGCTGAACAGTCTGCAGACTTGTACACAGAGGAAATGCCCTGAGAAGTATCACAGCACAAATGTTAAATGGCTGCTCTCGTACATAGTGCTCGATTTCCAACTTGGCATCACAAATGTAAAGCAAATCAGTGACCCAAAGTTTTGCTCAGAAAGAAGGTTCTGGCTCTTCATACAATTAGCATCCCAGGCAAGTCTGGAAATTCCTGGAATCTAGGTACTGAGACTCCATAGTGAGCAGAATAACTGTGACTAATTGTGTCTGAATTTCTGGGGTATTCACACACCTCCTACTAAGCCCACATAGTCTTGATGGCAATCTACTCTTTGGTTGTTCCACCATCCAGGCAATGAATCTCAGTGAGCTAGCTTCAGGACATTGTACTGCATGTTCTGTGCAGCCACCAGGGTACCCCCATTAAAGCCTCCCTCTCCCACAAGAGAAACAGGTTTCAGCACTTTTGAGAGAAGGATTAAGCCATCAGAGAAGAGACCTCATATTTTACCTTTTCCAGTTCCCTGATATTTTGTGTCATACACATAAACATTCAGAAGCCATAATACACCAAAACGTTTGTGTAAGAAGCTAGGAAAGCAGCCACAGCAGGCCATATTGCACAACCCTTTTCAGCTTCAAGAAGAAAATCTTGTGCTTTTAATTGTGTGTAAAAGAAAACCCCAAAGCCTACTGTTATTTGAAAAAGAACCAAAATCTCCACAAGTGCTTTCTAACCAGTTCATGAAGGAAGCAACAGAGTGTTAGAAACCAATGTCTGAATACATAGCAGCTGGATTAACAAACCTTTGAGCCAATTGGTCCTCTTGTACCTTGCAATCCCATCACACCCACATCCCCCTTTTCACCCTAAAGGGGTTAAAAAAAAAGAGTTAACAACTGTGGCTCTTGAAAGGTGTCATATTGGAACAACTGATTATTCTGTTTTTGTGTCAAATGTATGAAATATACCTAACTTTAACAACTGTCAGTGTAGTTTTATAGTGTAAATCCAAACTGTATACTGCCAACTGACTTAGCCTGAGTCATCAGGCATTTTCTCATTTCTTCCAGTCTCATCTCTTTGGGTATGATTTTCTTTCTAAGTAATACATGCTTTAGTTTTCCCAGATCCTGCACAAGCATATGTGGGCAAATTATTCCCAGTAGCATTTTCACCTATGCCAAGGCATATAGACTCAACCTGGTGTGCCTTAACGATACCACCTCCCTGGGTCATAGTGACCAAATGTTGTAGTCTGCTGGGATCCTCTTGTTATGGAGGGATAAAACCTGGCTGTTTTGATTGCCTGTCAGATGAGCATCGGAGAAGGGTGAGATCTGGAGTCACTGCAGAAGTAGTAACCCTAGCAGGGTGGAAAACTTGAGCTCTTTGTGCTCCCTGCAGAAGGAAGCGCATTTGGCCTTTCCAGCCTCAGTGGTGAGCAAGATCTTCATGCTGGATGCAGCCAAGCAAGGGGAGAGTTAATGGAGCTGAAGAGAAGACTTGGTGAAGCAACGTGGGAGAAAGGAGACCTGGAGGAAGGCTATGCCTAAGGGAGACTGGAAACCTGAAAGAGGACTAATGAGGAAGGAAAGAGAAAGGAGACCTGGAGATGGGGAAAGAGGGAGAAAACAGCCCATAGGAGGTTTGTAGAAAGAAAAAGGTGTGGAAGAATAACTAAGTGAAAGGAAGGCCTCTGAAGGTTGGAAAATGGGAGACAGAAGACCTGGATGTGGAAAATGGAAGGAAAGAGGAACCTACTTTAGGGAAACAAGCACAGGCACCTATAGAAATCTATTTAGGCCAAGCCAACCTTACCATAGATTGGTGGGAAACAGAAATAAGTGAAGAGTAGAAGACACAAACAAAGGAAACAAGACACAAATCTAAAGAACAGAAGAAGGAGGAGGAGGAGGTTGATAGAAGCAAAAGAACAAGAAATAATGTAGGACTTGGAGGCAAATTATGAGGAAGAGACAAAGATGAGAAGGAGTGGGGTCTGTAAGGAGTAGGGTAAAAGCTACACTAATAGATGAAACTGAAGAAAATTGTCTGAATACAGAAAAAAGAACGAGGAGTACTTGTGGCCCCTTAGAGACTAAAAAATTATTTCAGCATAACCTTTTGTGGGCTAAAACCCACTTTGCCCAAATAAATTTGGTAGTCTCTAAGGTGCCACAAGTACTCCTCGTTCTTTTTTCTGTACAGACTAACATGGCTACCACCCTGAAACCTGAATACAGAAAGGCGCCCTTCACTAAAGGACTAGGATTCATGGACAGAAATGACCAACTGAACCAGTTTTAAATTTTTAAAATATAGTTAATCTGCTATCAGACCTCTAAGTGTGGCGGTGCTAGATGGCTGTGCAATCCTCCCATTCTCATTGCTGCCACTGGGGGAAAAAACTGGTGCATATCATGACTTTTGAGAGGGATCACTTCCCCACTCTCACCACAAATGGAGCACTGAGCCCTTTAACGCCAATGACCATTGTGTAGATTAAGTTCAGAGAAGCCTCAAAATACTGACGCTAGCATGTACAGTATCCGGTTCCCACCAGCATGTCCTTGCAGCTCGTAGGCAGAGGGGCCAGGGGGCTCCATGCGCTGTCTGTGCCCACAGGCACCAGCCCTGCAGCTCCCACTGGCTGTGGCTCCTGGCCAATGGGAGCTGCAGAGCCGGCGTTTGTGGCAGGAGCGGTTGGCAGAGCCCTCCTGGTGCTCTTCTCCCTAAGAGCTGAAGGGACATGCTGGTCAGAGCTGGGTAGAGAGCCTGCCAGCCCCCTCCACCCAGCACCAGCAGGGTCCTGGGTCACACACTGCCACCCCCTGCACGGGTCCCAGTCCGCGTACCACTGCCCCCCACACCAGCACCAGCAAGAGTCCTGGACCACCCCCTCCCAGCACCTGCGATACCCCTGGACAACACCCCCTGCCCCCGAGCAGCAGCCCAAGTTTTAGTTAGAGTTATATAGTAAAAGTCATGGACAGGTCATGGGCCATGAATTTTTGTTTACTGCCCATGACCTGTCCATGACTTTAATAAAAATACCTGTGACTAAAACGTTGCTACCACAACCCCTGACTTGAAGTGGATAGCTCAGTGGTTTGAGCATTGGCCTGCTACACCCAGGGTTATGAGCTCAGTCCTTGAGGGTGCCATTTAGAGATCTGGGGCAAAAATCTGTCTGGGGATTGGTCCTGCTTTGAGTAGGAGGTTGGACTAGATGACCTCCGAGGTCCCTTCCAACCCTGATGGTCTATGTAAAATGGTTTCCATTATATACAGAGTTTACAGTTTGCTTCAATGGCTCTCAACACTCCCAGCATACAAATTGTTCCAGCACCCCTGATTATTAGCAAGTCTCAGTTAGACTTGATTTGGCAATTTTAATTTAACATATTATAATTCCTGAAGGGCAAGAAAAAATCACCCATTCTGCTCAATATATACAAATTCAATGTAGTAAAAGTGTTTAAATGTTACCTTAGGTCCCATTGGCCCAGGCCATCCAATTGGTCCTGGCATTCCGGGGACACCTGGAGGACCTGGTCTACCCTTAAAAGGAAATAATCAAATATGAAAATGGGCTTAATATCATTCCAGCATAAAAGGGTCTATCACAGAGGAAAGGCAAATTAGAGAAAAAGTACTTGAATATCTTCAGTACAGTATCTTCAAGAAAAAAAATTGCAACTGATACATTATTTTGGCTTTTTTTTCCCAATCCCAAGGAGTCCATAGTATGCTTTCTGTTGATTCTAAGAAAAGAAGTTTGGACTCTCAGAAACAAATATATTCTAATGCATAATATATATATATATTTGTGCTGGAAGTACATATAGTATATATAGATCAGTGATGGGCAAAATCTACATGCAATTTACAAGATTCATCCTTAAAAACAGGTATCAGAGGGGTAGCCGAGTTAGTCTGGATCTGTAAAGGCAGCAAAGAATCCTGTGGCACCTTAGAGACTAACAGACGTTTTGAAGCATGAGCTTTCGTGGGTGAATACCCACTTCATCAGATGCATGTGTGCATCCACGAAAGCTCATGCTTCAAAACATCTGTTAGTCTATAAGGTGCCACAGGATTCTTTGATCCTTAAAAACAGGATCAGTAAACCAAAGTCTGCCCACATGTATGCCAATTTAAATCAGGAGTAACCCCTTATAGTTATACCAATGCAAACCAAATATACAGTAAGGGAGAACAGAACTAGACCACAGTTGGCAACTTTCACACGGTAAATAAGCACCCCAATTTTCACACTAAGCCAAAAATCAAGCTAAGCCCATTTCAAAACAAGGCCAAAACAAGCCAATCCCTAAGAACCCCAACATTCTATGGGACTGGATCCCCCCAGCGTGCAGTCTGGGACTGTGGTGGTCCCGCTGTGCACCCCGACTCTCTCCCCCTCTTGCTCCCGCTTGCCCCCCTTTGCCCCTGCTTGCCGGGAGATGATAAAAAAAAAACAAAAGAAGCAACAAACAACAAGCTACAAGCCAAACAAGTAACAAGCTACAAGCCAAAAACTAGCCAACAAGCAACTCACAAGCCAATTAAGCCAAAAAGAAGCCCAATGTTTTCGTTTTTTTTTACCAGTTTGGCATGTCTGAACTAGACCCATCACATTTACTAACACTGCATTTCTATACATTCATTTTACTTTCTTTTTCAAATGTTATCCTACGATATTGATATACTTTATTAATTATGACTATGTTACCTGTAAAAAAAAAACTCTAGGACCAGATCCTGGAGCTACACCCATTTACACCAGCTGAGGAGCTGGCCTTAGAACTCCAATCAAGACCACTAGGGCTAAAAGTATGTCTTAGATTAAGCCAGCCAACTTTCACTGGGTAGTTGTGCTCACTTACTCTAGGACTGAATTTGGTGATTCTGATGATTTTAATGAGAAGAGCAAGTATTCCAATGTCTAAGATATGCCGTCTCTCTGAAATAGTACTATCTGGGAAACTCAGAGCTATACAGGTCATTTATTTCTTTTCTATCTGGCATTTGAAATCTAAATAAATAAATAAATAAATACTATATACATAATTCTTATATTTACATACACCTCTACCCCGATATAACACGACCCGATATAACATGAATTTGGATATAACGTGGTAAAGCAGTGCTTTGGGGTGGGGGTGGGCTGAGTGCTCCGGCGGATCAAAGCAAGTTCGATATAACGTGGTTTCACCTATAACACGGTAAGACATTTTGGCTCCCAAGGACAGCATTATACTGGAGAAGAGGTGTACTTTGAATTAATTTGAATTAATTGATTTGTGCCTATTGTTAAAATATTCAGCGTATTATTTAAAAGAGTGGTTCTTTTTTTTTGGTGGAATGACCTAATCTCTGCATATCTCTGATTTCATACTGCAGAGGAATTTTTGGCTTCTTTTGAACATTAATTACATTAAAAGGAACACTTAGCCAGTGAGATGAAATATTTTGTATCATGGCATTTAGGGGCACATACAGTTGACAATATAGCATGATTTACGTGTCAGCAAATGCAAGGTTGTAGTCAGCATATTGTGCTGGTGCCAGAACCCCTCAAGTATAATCACTAACAGTTATTTGTCTTTTGGCACAAAGGTCATTTAATTGAACCCTATTTTCAATGAGTGTCTGACTTAGGCTTGTGTTTCTCTGTGGATAAGTCAGGATTTAAATTTTTACTTTTTTTTTTTTTAACAGCTTTTGTAACTGTTCCCAAAGTCTACTCCCTTGGGCACAAATATCTAGCTCAGGTTATTCTCTACTCTCTTTTAATAGTGTGGGTAGGAACATATCTTGTTATCCATTTTGACGCAGAATTCAAATTGACATCTGAGTCAACCCCTAATAGCTGCCACATGTCAACTATGAGGCTGGTGCATGAACCAGATTCTATAAACCTTGATTCGTACCTTTCTTCCTGGTCTGCCAATTTCCCCCTGCCACAGGAAAAAAAACATATTAGTCATGGAGATACCAAGTGAAGAACAGCAGCTCATAAATTAATGTACTTAAACTGAATTGGGAATGTCTGTGTGTCTTGGACTTTACTCTATGAGCTAAAGTGGACTGAACTCACATAACAAAATAAATGGCATCTTCAGTCATATTTGGGTCCCAATTCAGCAATGCCTCCCTATTCAGCAAAGCACTTAAACACATGCTTAGCATTAGGTACATGCTTAAAATTAAGCTTCCGTTTAAGTCCTTTGCTTAATGTGTATGGACTTAAGCACATTTAAATATTTTACTGAACTGAGGCCAAAAAGATTAATGTGAAAGCTATTTATTTGTATCTTGAATGGACCCATATATTAGACATTGCATGGGATGGCTCTGCTTCCCATTTCTTCAAATAGGTATGATTTTCAGACATTATTATGCAATTTGAGACCATAGACTTCCCATGTGACTTGTGCTCCTTAAGTGCTTTTGGAAATCCCACCCAAAGGATATCAGCAATCAGCCTGTCCTACAGCATTTTGTAGATATAGAAGGTGTCAACACAAAAAGCCATACAATAGGCCTACAAAGAGACTGAACAGTTATAGCTGAAGCTTTAAATTATAGCCTGAAACTGATCTACAGCATCCAGCTGGCATTAAAGCAAACTCCCACTAGGTGACCAGATAGCAAGTATGAAAAATTGGGTCCAGGTGGGGGATAATAGGTGCCTATATAAAACAAAGCCCCAAATTTTGGGACTGTCCCTATAAATTTGGTACATCCAGTCACCCTAACCCTACCCACCCAAAGAATCCACCACCATCAAAAAAAACCCAAACCCCAAAAGCAAAACAAAATCCTAGCCACCTGCTCTCTGATTTCCCCTACCCTACAAACAAACAAAACTCCGTAAGAGTTAGTTCTTACTTTTTCTCCTTTTGGTCCCATCACACCAGGAATTCCTTGTGGGCCCTACAAAGAAAAGTGAAGGAAATTGTAAACTTACATTAAAAAAAGTACTCATTTGTTGTTTTCCTTCCCCTGAGCTCTGTCTGCAGGGCTGCCCAGAGGATTCAGGGGGCCTAGGGCAAAGCAATTTTGGGGGCCCCTTCCATAAAAAAAAGTTGCAATACTATAGAATACTATATTCTTGTGGGGGACTCTGTGGGACCCAGGGTCTGGAGCAAATTGCCCCACTTGCGCCCCCCCACCCCCGGGCAGCCCTGCCTGTCTGTCCTGAGAACTGAGAGTTCCTCTGGGAAGTGACTTCCACCAAGTTCACAGGTGTTTTGTGTGCCAGTTCAGGCTCCTTTTTAATTGTAAGTGCTGTGGCCTCACTAAATGGCAGGAAATGGGGAGGCCTGGTGCAGTGAATGAAGAAAGGGCACTTTTGAGGTGAGGAAGAAATAGCTGGAGTGGAGCGAAGGGGCCAAACATCAAGAAAGCTGATGGAACTCTGGAGAGCAAGAGATGGACAGAATGCTGAAACTGGTGTGGAGTGCTAAAGGATCAAAAATTGAGGAGTTCTGCTTAACCAAAGTGACTTTTCAGTGCTGCAGCTCCCTTTTCTTTACCTAAGATCTCCTCATTTTCGCAACTTCCTTCCTATCTAGCCAGGGCCTTCCTTCCATTTAACAATAAGAGAAGGGACAGATGGTTGCATACTATAGGGATCAAAACCTCGAAGTTGAAAACCCCTGATTATGGAAATTTTGCTGGGATTTTAAGGACTTCTCATTTTAGCGAACTGATATGATTTTTTTATTGTTTTGTTTTCCCCCCCAAACAAAAAAAGGTTTATAACGGTGAAATCCACCTTTCATTTTTTTAAAAAATAGTTGTGAAACAAATTATATTTACCTCCTCGTAAACGTAACAAAAAGGGCAAATATTTGCTGGTTACATTTATAGAGTGAATTTTTTCACACAATTCCAGTTGTGAAAATGAAATGTCGTGCTCTGAAATATAATTTTCATAACTGCTGTTGTTGTAGCATTTTTAAACAAGGAGGTCCAAATTACTCTGCAAAAGATCTTGAGTCTGTCAAAAAAAATCTAACTGTTTAATTAAATCCCAAACTAAGTTATAGGTCTCAGTATCTCTGGTATAAATTTCTCTCATGCTGTCTGATGTCTAACTCAGTCTAAGGCTGAATTTTAGCTCATTGGGACCTGAGGGGACTCGTTTCAATGAGTTGAGCAAGGGAGGGGACTCTACACCTCACTGGGCGTGCTGGCCTGACCGATTCAAGTATCAGGCCATAAAACTGTATCAAACTATTTCATTTCTAATTTCCCCGAAATGACAATTGAAATCATTACTGTGGCTTTGGTCAACAGGACACAGGTTATGGGCAATGATGACACAATCCAGAAGTCATTATTCAGCAAGGCTACGAAGAAGGCACTTTTGAAACTCCAGTCCCTCAAACACCACAAGTGAGTTTAGTGTTTTAACTGAAAGAGGTGGAGGGATTTTGACACTTCAGGTGAAGTCATCTCTACCATTAAACCAGGGGAGACTTTTGAGTCTCAGGTCAGAAAGATTATGAAAAACAACTGTTTTGGCTTTAGAATGCACCAATTGTCAGATATTTTTTAAAAACTGTCCAGGGGAGGACATCCTCTGAGCCTTGATAGTGAGGGACTTTGCCCCCACCACCCACATTACTTGATTCAATTTTGAATACTGTTTGTTCGTCTCGTAGCAGTTATACCATCCAAAACACAATGTAAACTAATCATCACACTTTGTGACTAGGGCCAGATTCTATCCTCAGTCACACTCAACTATAGCTACTTGGAAGTCAGTGGAGTTATTTTAGGTTTACAGTGGTGTAACTCAGAGCAGAATTTGGCCTGCTATCTGTATATATGAGGCAAAATGAAAACGTAAAACTCATCTCAGATTGTGTAGAGAATATTCGGTTTGTCTCACATCAGGGACATTCAAGTTACAAAAAAAAAAAAAAGATGTTTGGAGCTACTACCTTAGATTATTTATTTATTTATTTTAGTACCAGTATTTCCATCCCATGTGCCAAAAGCTGAAATGATACTGTCCAGAGGATTTTCTGCTCTAAGCTTTGGAACCATAAATCCTTTACAAAGCACATTCCCACAGTTTATAATTAAAAATTCCCAGGGACATGCTACTCCATGATTGTAGTACAACCTAACAGCCAATTGTTTTCAAGTGCTCTAAGAAAATAAATTTCATAAATTCTTTAGCCACTTTATTAATACTATTTATGTCAATGGTCATTGTAGACCATCACATTCAGCATTATTGCTCTCTTAGTTAAAGGAAGAATTGATGTTTTCAGTTTTTCAGGAGTTCTATTTTTAGACTTAAATAACTATTGTCATCTTTCACACATATCGCAGCTTCATAAATCCTTTGGAACATCACCGAGTACATTGTAGGACTGTATAATAACATACATAAGACACTGCTCAATATAGTACAAGAGAACCATGATGATTTGCACGTCACTAATCTACACTCACCATACGAAAAATATGTCTGCCTCACCCCACGTTTCAGCAAAGATATAATGACAAGGCACTATAATGAGATCTCCTAAAGTAAGACCTTATTACTGTTACAAAATACACTACAGAATATTTACTAGTCTACTATGAAGTATTATTGTGTAAATAATTAAAAATTAAACTCCATTTGAACAAAGCCCATTAGCGCAGATTTTTAAAATTGTGTTTGTGCACTTATTAATTCTTCTGTAGCATAATACATATTTTTGGTATTATTTGCATTGCAGCAGTGTCTAGAGGCTGCAGCCTAGATCAAGGCCCCATTGAGCTAGGCACTGTACTTTTCATAGTAAGAGACAGTCCCTGACCCAAAGAGCTTACAATTAGAGCTGAGTGGAAACTGAAATTTCTCTCTCATGACAAACTCCCAAATTTTCAGAACAAAATGCCATTCTGAATTGCAATGAAAATTGAAAATGTCCCTGGGAGGAACATTTTAAAGTAATTTCATTTCAAAAGGACCAAAAGTTTCTGTCATAAAATTCCTAATCTTCTTCACCAGCTAATTTGACAAAGATTGGCTGCGGAAACAGTGGCACAGGTAGATGAAGTGACTTGCCCAAGGTCACAGAGCAGGTCAGTAGCACAGTTGGAAATAGAAACCAGGTCTTCTGAGTCTCAGCCCAGTGCCCTAGCCACTGCACCATATTGCCTTTAATGTATAGACTGTATGCATTTAATTTATGACAGGTATTTCACTAAGATAAAACTGCATAGGTATTAATCAGTGTTGAGGACCTTTCCTCATAATACGGCATTCATCGGTGTTTGTATAGAATCCACCTTTGCAAAACACATCATTTTGTGAGGGCTCCAAGGATTTATGGTCTTCTCTGCTGACATGTGCAAAACACTGTTCAACTCTTGGACCCAGCCTTTCATTTTCTGGTCTTCCACAGCCTGCTGCTGCACTCAGCATTAAGGGGGAGCTTTGTGCCACTCGCCAGTCAATACTGGATCCACACTGTAGTGCTCTGGCAAGACTCTTATTGAATTCTCCATGCCTAGAAGGATGGATTCCCTAGTGGAAATTACTGAAGAAAATTTTCAGCTGGTTCCTACTGTTTCCAGTTGGCAAGTAGGTTTCTAAACAGAGAACTGGATATTCTGCTAGAATTTCTAGGGCTCTTGATCCTCCAGTAGAAAACAACAGAGACCAATATTAAAAGAAAACCAGTAGAGATCAGTTGAAGGCTTGAAATGATGGTTCCTGAAATTTCCATGGAGGTTAAATGATTCAAGATTTTAGGCTGATTTAAAGCAGATGAAAATGTAGAGTAAACTCAAGTCTTTGCCTGAAGGGGATTAGGCAGAGAGAGGAAATAGACAAATATATTATTTAACTTTAAAAAAAGTTAAACCTTAGTTTAAAATATTGTGAAAAATTAAATACCATTTTCAAAAACTGCAGTAGTTTTGTAAGGAGCTTAGAATAGATCAGAGCATGGAAGGGTGTTGTCTAAGATGCAGTACTAACCTGGGGACCAGGAGGTCCTGAAGGGCAATCAAATTCTGGTTCATGTGAAGCTTGTGTTATCTGAAGCTCTTGACATAAATTTTTCATATCAAGGGTAAGCAGCTTCTAAACAAAAAGAAATATACATATATATATACATACAGATCACACAGGGAGGCGTGAACAATCAATCAGCAACAGTACAGATCTGTAGGGCATTTAATTTCACCCACTTACAAGGATCCGTTGCAGGCTTGTGGTTTATCATGCATTTCTCTTAATGGATAATTAATTATCATCACTTCAGCATATTGTCCCATCCCACGTTTCATCCTCTCTTCTAACAGCACTGTCATAACAGTGTGCCAGCACCATAGCCCTCTCAGCCAGCGTGGGACCCAAATCTATTCTTAAACTTGACTCTGCTCCATATAGGCACAATTTATGAGTAACAGCACAGCCTAGAAATAGCCTCTTTGCTCTAATAATACAAACTACATTAACCTGTGCTCTGGGCTGAGTAAACTTCACTCTAGTGATATTTAACTGGATGGATATTCATTCGTTACAGGCTAGAGCCAACTCCTTTGACAGTCAGGGGAAAAGCTTCCATTGACTTCAACAGGTGTTGGATAAAGCCCTACACGAGCACAGGCTGTAATGAGGGCTTAGAGCATGCATCAGGGCCCAGCACAGTATCTTATTCTTAAGACAGAGAGGGGAAACCTAGAGTATCAGTCGAAAAATCTTAAGCACAGTACTAGAGCTGGTTCCCTCAACCACAGTAATTGGCCATCAGTAAATGGCTTGCATTAGTAATCAGCTTGCTTATGCCTGGTGGCATAGGAATACTAATACTGAAATGTGTAAGAATAATGATTTGGAGTAACTGGGATTAACAAAACCTGTCTTCACTCGCAAAAGCAAAGACCCGCTCCTCAAGCAAGAGTTTAGAACTGAAGCAATGTGCTGCTGCTGAAAACCCCTCAGCAGAGAATATTGGGGCTCAGTTCATGAGGATCCTAGAGACACCGGGATTAGTTTGTTTTATATACATTTTGAATAAGAAGATAACAATGAGGTATGCTTTCAGGAAAAATGTCTCTACTTTTGATTATACAGTTGGATTTAAACAGTAGCTTTTAAGTACTGTAGCTGACTAAGAGACTAAACAAAAAATAAGGTACTCATTCTAAACACTAGCCAGAACTTCAGAATATTAGAAAGTTCTGGCTTTTTCAGTTCCGTGGGAGTAGTGCTATAAACCTAATCCAAAACCCACTGAAGTCAATGGACATTTTAGCATTGACTTCACAGAGTTTTGATCACACCCTCTATACATCCTTGACAAAATGTCCAAGGTATACGTAATCCTGTTTCAATGTAAGGGATGGACTAGATGACCTCTTGAAGCCCTACATTTCTATGATTCTAAAATATCAGTATAATATGATAACTTATGTAGTATTGGAAATCATCAGAGTATTTGCCTTGGATCTCAAAGAAAAATAGCTCACAACGGTTGTGGGGCATTAACAAAGAGAAATTAACAAGAGACCAATGGGAAAATTCTCCCTCCCAGGGAGAAAATGTGTTGGAGCCAATGTAGGCTGGTGACAGGGGTAAGTAAAAGACAACACTGCTATGATAAGATAGGCAAAGAGCCAATTTATATCACTGAGTAATGATCATAGCTATACAGATCTGACTCAAAGCAGGGAGTCCATACACAGCACATACACAGAGTGAGTGGGACTGTGGTGCTGAGGAAAAGCTGATGGAAATGCAACAGGGAGACTGTTTTGTCAGCTGACCTATTTGTCCAAAACAAACAAAGATGGAAGTCTTGAGTCAATATCAGATTACTTAAAGCCAGGCGCTGTCCTACAAGCAATTGGAGACTGAATGAGCATCCATTCAAAATGAAAACAATACAGTGTCTCCTGTTGCTGCACTGCATGGCGAGATGGGATTGCTGGAATACAACAGCCAGAAAGTGCTAAGAAAGGATACACGAGTATTTAAAAAAACAAAAATAGGAGAGCCAAAAGAAATGCTCCCAGGCAATACTTACAGAATCCCAGCCCTGTTTGAAATACGGTGGTGGAAATAACGGTGGTGGAGGAGGGGCAAGGAGACAGCATGCTCTGTTATTAATTCGTTTCTTCTGTTCCAAGCAAGGGAGGTCTGTTCAAAAGAAACACTCAGCCATTACTAATGGGCAAACACTGCTAGATTCAAATGGCTTGAAAAATGTAGGTGCATTAATCTCACTTATGACATCAGTAGCCCATATTGTAAGGTAATGTTTGAGCGGTTGTATAGTGAGCCTCTGTGACTGTGTAAACCACCAAACAGGAGAGCAATATTAATTAGTGTGAAGGGCAGATCTTCAACAGAATGTGTTACGCCCTTCGCAGAAGGAAATGTCCATTGATATTGTGGGTCATCGTAACTGGAATTTTCCTCCCATCTATCGGAGGACAAAAGACTTTTGTTGTTCTGCTCTCCTCCCTGTGAAGATGAGTCATTCAAGTGGACTCCTCCCATCAGCTGAGCTTTCGGCTCAGAGCACATGGCAGGAAGGGGATAAAACCCTCCCACAAAAGGAACTAGGTATCTCTATGCCTCTTGGTCTCTGAGGGAGGCATAAGCAAGAGATCCCCAGCTGCTTAGCCTGGGTTAGCCCTAAAGGACATATAGAGTTTGCTGATTATAGAAGCTTTTGAAAGTTAAGATTGTAACTCGTTTCTGTATCTATATTTAGCAGCTTTAAACTTGTACATAACTCTCCTTTTCTTTTTCCTTTTTAATAAATCTTTATTTAGCTTATTATAGGATTGGCTACAAGCGTGGTCTTTGGTGTGAGATCTAAGATGCAATTGACCTGGGGTAAGTGACTGGTCCTTTGGGACTGGGAGTAACCTGAATATTGCTGTGGTATCTGGTGTAAGGGACCATCGCTCACAAAGGTAGGTTCACCTGGGTGGCAAGATAGATCAGAGTACCTAAGGGGGCTGTCTGTGACTCCATATTAAGGAAGTTATAGTGCCTGAGGAGTTTCCACTTGATAGTTGGTTGGTGCAATCTAAGTATACAACTCACATCAATCTGGAGTTTGTGCCTGGTTCCTAACCATCAGCCCTGAGGTTGGTGCTCATGCTCTTGAGTCACTGCAGGCAGTATTACAATAGCCATGGCCATGAATTATAGAATTAAGAGTTTTTCCTTTAACATTTCCAAGTAACATTCAAAAGTGGTTAAGAAGTGATAGGGGCAGGGAAAAAAAACCTTATCAATTTGCCACCTAAGATGAATAATTTTCATTCAACAGAAGTGCAACCAATCATAACCTATTACTTGCATATATCATTTCATTGGTGGCCATTATTCCTGTTTTCAGTGTTGCTCAGCTCTGAGGAAACAAAACCTAGTGACTTGTCATGTAGCTGTTTTCAGCCAGAATACTATACTAGACAATACTAAATGCTGGGGTTTCTGTCTTTTGGATGAGACTTGGATCTAAGAACTTCACCTCCCACAGTCCTTTAAAATACCAAAGCAATATTGGCAAGAGTCCAGGAGTCCCACCCTAGGCGCTGCGGCGGGTAGGTGATGGCAGAGGCTGCATTGGTGCAGAAAGTAACATGCACCTGAAGGCCTTCAGTATACCGTTGATGCAGTAGTTCATCTGACAGTCTCTCTGAGTGCTTTCAAATATAGATGCTGAAGAGAAAGGATGACGATGCTGAGCCTAACAGGACTCCATCTGGAGGAGGAGCATCATGACATTCTGCAAGGAATGATCAGAGCCTGCAGATAGCTGTTCCACCCATTCCTGCTACATGCTGTGCGTATGTCAGAGGTATCGCCGCTTGCAGAGGAAACATGCAGAATAAGTATGGAGGCCTGGTCTCTGCAAGGTCAGGAGCTGTTCTCCCATCTGAGCCAGGCTACTGTTGCTATCACCTTCACGCTCACTTTGCTCAGGAAGGAGCAGCTGGAAATGGGGGCAGCAGTGAGTACTTGCAAGGTCATTGACGTCAAGTGTAAGTTTTGTCAGAACTGGCAGGACTATTGCATTGGCTTGGATGGCTGACGGAATGCCTTCTTTGAAGGAGTCAGTGATTATTTCAGATGTTCTTTCCTTGCTTTCCCCAGACATAAAGCAGGACAGACAGCCACCCCCGGGTGCTCCCAGGGTTAGATTGTTTGAAGTCCAGAATCCCCATAGCACTGAGCTCTACAAGCTTGTCCCTTCAGGTCCCATTCCAGCCCCATCCCCAGGGCCAGGGAGGGCAGCACAATGCAACTTACATCAGCCCTACATTCCTCCTTTGGTAGAGGAATTCCCCTCTGACTCATTGTAGTCCCTTTAACAGCGCCGCAGGCCTATGTTGAGTGGCATATAGGAGCTGGAGTAGGGGCCAGAATCTATCCCTAGATTTCTACAGCTGCCAAATTTCTAGAGTTTAAATTAATTCTGGACGAAAGTGTCTCCCCAGATTCTTCTGTAACAGTGAGCACCATGTGCAGATGTCCTTACATTAGATTCTATTCCTTACCTTTTGCATTTTAGTGTTAGTTCAAGCACTGCATTTGCCATAGACAAGGAGGCAGATTACGTAAATAAATATTAATAAAATTGAACAGCAATATACTAACCCAGGACAAGAGAATTCAACCAGGTTTGAAAGAATAACAACATACAAAGAGAACTAACATCTAAAAAAATACCAAATTAAAATTAGTTGGACTTAGTAAACGTAGTCCTGTCTAAAAGCATTACCTGGGTTCTTATACACTCAGTTGC
Source organism: Chelonoidis abingdonii (assembly GCF_003597395.2). Lineage (NCBI taxonomy): Eukaryota > Metazoa > Chordata > Testudines > Testudinidae > Chelonoidis > Chelonoidis abingdonii. The sequence goes on from NC_133770.1 coordinate 69,105,090, forward strand.
TCTCTTAAAGAACTGGACAACCTTCAGCCACCCATTAGAGGAACAACCACATATTTTGTCAAAGCATGTAGGCCCAAATCCCCACAGGTGCTTAGGCACCTAACTCTCATTGATTTCAGTGGGGGTTAGGCACATAATGCTTTTGAGGAGTTCAGCCTTAACCCTTAAATCCACTCACCAAACACTCAGGGCTTTCTACATGGAAAGTTTAGTGCACAGTAAACTAGGATGTGAATGTAAAATCCACTAGCTATTCCGTACTAATACCCTGTGCGGATAGCCTTATTGTGCATTGAGTGCCCTTGGGTGGTTTAGCTTAATGCACTCCCTTAATGCACAAAGGCACTCTTAGGGTGCAGTAAACGCAATCACATGTGGAGTTTGTGTGGAGTAACTAGTTCAGAGGACCTTGTGCGCACTAGCTACTGCAAGCTTTTTCCCCGTGTAGCCAAGTCCTGAGACTTTGCTTTCATTCCAAGGAAAGGTACCACCCAGGTTACTTCAAATGACATTTCTTCTCTTCTAGGAAAACTTCTTGAATCTGCATCTTACTAGTTCCCTTTGCCGCTGGCTTTCAGGCAGGAAACATTTTGTGCCACTTGGCCTCTAAACTTCTCAAAGTTTACAGTCCAGTCAGAGAATCTGCATGCATTCCCTCAATGGCTTCCATATCAAACGTGCTCAGATTAACCAACTCAGTCTTGGAACTGAAAATCAAGTTGTGTTATTTCTGACTCATACATCTTCACTAATAATAAAGATTCTGCAACCAGAAGTTAGCTGATACTTTTATTGCTGGCTGATGGGTGGGGCATGACAAAATAATCTGGCAAACTCTTCCATAATCGTATTAATTCTTCAGGAGTAAGAGTAGGAGCTGAAGAGAAACAGTCAAATGAAAAAGTGGCCAATTCAATTACATCACACTAAGGCACACTACTAAATATTGACAAATTTTATAAGTGCTTATACATAAATGCAAAAAATCTAAATACTAAGATGGGTGAACTTGAGTGCCTGGTATTTAATCCTGATATAATAGGCACCACAAAAACATGGTGGAACAATGATAATCAATGGGGCCTGGTAATATCACGGCACAAAATATATAGGAATTACAGAGTAGGTCACACTAGTGGCAGAGTGGCACTGTATATAAAAGAAGGCATAGAGTCAAATATAGTAGAAAAATCTTAAATGTCTCAAACAGTGCCATCGAATCTCCATGGATAGAAATTTCATGCTTGAATAGTAAGAGTATAGAAATAGGAATATATTACTACTGATAACCTGACCAGGATGGTGACAGTGACTGTGAAATGCTCACAGAAATTAGAGATGCTACAAAAACAGAAAACTAAGTAACAATGGTGGATTTCTACTATCCCCATACTGATTGGAAATATGTCACCTCGGGATGGGATTCAGAGATAAAATTTCTAGACACCATTAATGACAACTTCTTGGAGCAGCTAGTCCGAGGAACACAAAAGGGGAGAGGCAATTCTTGATTCAGTCCTAAGTGGCACACAGGACCTGGTCCAAGTAATGAATACTATTGAATGGCTCAGTAATAGCAATCATAATGTAGTTAAATTTAACATCCTTGTAGAGGGGAAAGTACCACAGAAACCCACCACAGTAGCATTTGACTTCAAAAAAAGGGACCACACAAAAATGAGGAGGCTAGTTAAATGGAAATTAAAAGGAACAGTCCCAAGAGTGAAATGCCTAGAAGCTCCACAGAAACTTTTAAAAAACTACCATAATAGAGGCTCAAACTATATCCACTATATACAGTACAAAAAAAAAAAAAGGATAAAAATGCCACCATGGCTAACCAACAGAGTAAAAGAGGCAGTTAAACAAAACAAATAATTTAAAAATTAGAGACACAGGGTGGATAAGGTAATATCTTGTACTGGGCCAACGTCTATTATCTCACCCATCTTATCTCTCTAATATCCTGGGACTGACACAGCTACAACTACACTGCATATAATTTAAACATTGGAAGTCAAATCCCACTGAGGAAAATAGAAAGGTACATAAATGTTGTAAAACTAGCAAAAGACCCAAAAACTAACACTAATTTTTTTAAAAAATACACCAGAGGGAGGAAGCCTGCCAAACAATCAGAATGGCCACTGGACGATCGAGGTACTAAAGGGGCACTCAAGAAGGACAGGCCATGGCAGATGAGCAAAAGGAATTCTTTGCATCAGTCTTCACTACAGAGATTCCCATACCTGAGCCATTCTTTTCAGGTGACAAATCTGAAAAACTGTCCCAGATTGAGGTGTCAATAGAGGAGTTGTTGGAACAAACTGATAAGCAGTAATAAGTCACCAGGGTCAGATGCTGTGCACCCAAGTGTTCTAAAGGAACTCAAATACGAACTTCCAGAACTAATAACTGTGGTATGTAACCTATCACTTTAATCAGCCTCTGCACCAGATGTCTGAAGTATAGCTAATGTAATGCAGATTTTTTTAAAGAGGCTCCAGAGTTGATCCTAACTTCAAACTATAGTAAAGAATAGATTAATATTTTGGGGAAGAGTCAACATGGCTTTTGTAAAGGGAAATCTTGACTCACCAATCTATTAGAATTCTTTCAGGGTGCCAACAAACATGTGGACAAGGGAGATCCTTGGATAGTGAATACTTGGATTCTCAGAAAGCCTTTGAAAGGTCCCTCATCAAAAGCTCTTAAGCAAAGTAGGCAGTCATGGGATAAGAGGGAAGGTCCTCTCATGGATCAGTAACTGGTTAAAAGATAGGAAACAAAAGGTAGGAATAAATGGTCAGTTTCACACTGGAGAGAGATAAATAGGAGGGTAACTCAAGGATCTGTACTGGGACCAGCACCATTCAACACTTTTGTAAATGATCTGGAAAAGGGGGGAAACAGTGAGGCAGCAAAGTTTGCAGACAAGACAAAATTACTGAAGATAGTTAAGTCCAAAGCTGACTGCAAAGAGTTACAAAGGAATCTCACAAAACTGGGTGACTGTGCAACAAAACAGCAGATGAAATTCAATGTTGATAATGCAAAGTAATGAGCATTGGAAAATGTAATCCCAACTACATACAAAATGACAGGATCTAAATTAGCTGTTACCACTCAAGAAAGATATCTTGAAGTGAGTGTGAATAGTTCCCTGAAAACATCTGCTCAATGTGCAGCATCAGTAAAAAAAAGCTAACAGAATGCTAGGAACCATTAGAAAAGGAATAGATAATAAGACGGAAAATATCATAATGCCATTATATAAACCCATGCTATGCCCCACAACTTGAAGACTACATACAGTTCTGATCACTCTATCTCAAAAAAAGATATATTACCATTGGAAAAAGTACAGAGAAGGGCAACAAAAATGATTAGGGTCATGGAACAGTTTCCATATGAGGCGAGATTCAAAAGACTGGGCCTGTTCCGTTTAGAAAAGAGACAACTAAGGGGGGACAAGACAGAGATCTGTAATATCATGAATGATATGAAGAAAATGAATAAGAAACTGTTATTTACTCCTTCAGATAACACATGCAATGAAATGAATAGGCAGCAGATTTAAAACAAACATAAAGAATTATTTATTCACACAATGTACAGTCAACCTGTGGAACTCATTACCAGGGGCTATTGTGAGGGCCAAAGGTATAAGTGGGCTCCAAAAAGAATTGGATAAGTTCCTAGAAAATAGATCCATCAGTGGTTATTAGCCAAAATGCTCAGGGATGCAACACAATGCTCTGGGTGTCCCTAAACTTCTGATTGCCAGATGCTGAATCTGGATAACATGGAATGGATCATTTGGTAAATTGCCGTTTCATTCATTCCCACCAAAGCATCTGGCACCGGCTAATGTTAGAAGAGGGGAATTAATATAAAATTTCCAAATTAAATTCCTAGAAAAACGAATCTGACAGAAGTGTTGTAGATTAATTGCACCCCTAGATGAAGAAGATAGCTGAGGAATTACATTCTAGCACTTATTCACCGGACCAGGGAGTGTGTCTGTCTGTTTATTCACATAAGACACCATTTAATGCAATTCCATACTCTTCACAAGGACTGGAATTTCATCATAACATCACAACACACTAAAATTACATTTAAGAGTGTGTCTTAAACCCGTCAAAATCAGGACATTTTAATTTCAGATTGAAACTTGTTACATAATTCAGCTAAAAGCTGTTCCTAAAAAAGGGGCTGCATGTAACTCACATGGCACAGAAAAGTTTGGAAAGCCTGTAATTCTTACTGGGATAATATTCGTAATTTAATGATTTAAATCTAAAGGGTTTGATTCTTCATTCAGACTGAGCCATGGAATGCACCTCCCACATATTTTGGGGCTGCCTAGGGGCTTGACATAAACTATAGCAGCCTGGCACAAGCTACGGCTGCTTTAATTTATGTCCAACTGCCCCTGTCTCTTAATGGTTGTTCCAGCAGCCATGAGGAGCCGGAATACAACAGGGTTGCTGTCATGCCACTTGCCTTTGGCTGAACCCTTGGCATGCCCCACGTTAAGGGCTGTGATGGGTTTTGGGGCGGGGGGTGCGGCCTAGAGTCAGTGTATACTAGAATTCCCGGGTGGATATATCTACTTCCTTTATATCCCTTTTTCGCCACCAGAGTAGTGTTGTCTTTGGGCAACGGGGAATGAGATCCTAGGTCTAAATTATCACAAATACCTTTATTTTTGTCATTTAAATCTAGGCTTCTACTTACTGTGCCATTTTCAAAGCATTGCACAGGATTTTCGCCACATGACTCCTATTCAGAATCAGTTTGCTAATTTTTAAGGACCATTCTTTAATAAAACATGCATGAATTTCCTTCATCTTTATTTATTTAACCTTAGCTTTACAGGCAAATTAGAAACCATGTCCCCATTAAAAGTGTTAATACAAATAATTAAGAATGCAAGGGAGGAAGGTATTCTAGTACAGTTCTAGAGCACTTCTACTAGCATCTCCATTTAAATTGTAACCTCCGGGTTCCATAGACAGTCATCGACTTAAGGACTTGTCTGCACTGGGTTTTCCTGCATCTGTATAGCTACACCAATGCAGCTGCACTGGTGCAAACCACTAGACTACGTACATGCTGCCTTGGTATAAAAAGTGATTTGCCCAGTGGGTCATATTCTGATTTATAATACTGTTGCATGTCTATACTAGGAATTTCCACTGGTATAAAAAAACACTTAAAGAGGCAATGTGGTTTGGAGTGCTCTGGTCTTGGAACCAGGGGACCTGGTTACCATTCCTGACTTAGCCCCTATCCTGCAGAGAGATCTTGTGCAAGTCACTCCCCTACCCCCACCTGGTGTCTGTATGCCACATTTGAGGTCAGGAAGGAAATTTTCCCTAGGTCAGATAGGCAGAGAACTTGTGAGGAGGTGGGGGGGTCACCTTCCTCTGCGTCATGAGGCACTTGCAGGTTTAAACTACTGTAAATGATGGATTCTCTGTAACTTGAAGTCTTTAAACAATGATTTGAGGACTTCAGTAACTCAGCCAGAGGTAAGGGGTCTGTTACAGGAGTGGGGTGAGTGGGCGGGTGAGGTTCTGTGGCCTGCATTGTGGAGGAAGTCAAACTAGATGATCATGATGGTCTCTTCTGACCTTAAAATCTATGAGTCTGTCTTGCCTGTTTAGACTATAAGCTCTTTGGTGCAGGAACTGCCCCCCACTCTAGCTACAGCTACACTAGGCGCAGCAGCTGTGATTCCCAACTTATGTAGGCAGCTAGCTCCCACTGTGTCAGCATGCAAACACTAGTAGTGTAGTCCAGACAGCAAGGGCAGCACAGAGCAGTCATGCTGAGTACGTACTTATGGGGTTCAGGCAGGTTCGTACTCAGCATGGCTAGCCCATGTCACCATGTATGGAAAAGTAGTCGAACATACAAGTACAACCAAAACCCTGCAGTTTTAAGAAACCAGCACCTCTAGGAAATAGATTGAGCTGGAAGTGCATTCTGGGTACTGCCATGCAAATAACATTGAGTATTCAATTTTACAGCAGGTGTGGAAATGTGAGGAAAATATCCTACATATTGAGAAGTGTAGAAAAAAAGAACATTAAACTGGCTCCACCCAGCACTATCTCTTTCAATAGGGTTTCTTTTTTAGATTCTTTCCAAGACTATTTGTTGCACAAAAATGTTGTAAATCTCAGCATTTGAGACAAGCTATTTGTACTCTGCATGCCATGTGTACTGAAGAATAAATAAAACCACAGTTTTTCTACATCCAGCTCTGTGCATGCTATAAAAACTAAACTTGACACAAATGTACCAGCAAAAGCCCATTTTGTGGGAAATAAAGAAGCATCCCAGTTGCTTACAGCCAGTCAATCTGATCCTATGCAACCAACAATGGCTGCAATGGCTTGATTTTCAGATTCAAGGTTGAGTTTAAGTTGTTGGCAGTTGGAAAAATAGTTTTTTTAATTTTCAAATGGAGCAATTTTGAATAGGAGTTTATTTGGTGGTGGGGAGAACATATCAGCAAAGCAATTTAGCACATGCTGAAGTGCTTGTGTGTAGTCCCATTGACTTTGTGTTTCTCCCCTCCTCCACACTGACCCATTGGAGCAGGATCTCATGAAGGGATATAACAGATGCATATTCCCTTGTACTCCAGGACAGCTCTCAGTGATCCTCCTGTGGTGAGATGGCAGCACTGGGCTGTCCCCAACAGCACACTCTAACTCATATTGTTTTGTTTCACAGAAGAATTCTTCTGCTTATAATTTTATTTATCCTAGTTCTTTAGAACTATAGTATGGATTTTGCAGTATGGAAATACTCTGCAAATGGACAAGCCCTGAACCCATTGAAGCTGATGGTAAAATTCCCATTGGTTTCAAATCCTGTCAGCCACTCTTTTTCACCCAATCAAAATACATCATCCAGATTTTCCTTTCTCTGCGGTTTTTCATCCTACCAGTTTAGGGCCTGATACAATTCCCATTGACATTAATGGGAATTGGATCAGTCCCTTAGCCTCAGTATTGCAATGCACAAGGAGGTTCCCTGAAGCAATGTGATTCCAAAAATGTTTTCAGTAGTTACCCAACAAGCAGGTCAGCAGGTGTTTTACTTATTCCACGTTGTCTCAGTCACAGGTCTGGATTTGTCAGTTAAGCTAGAAAAACACTTCTGGAATACAGTTATCCAAGGATGGAATCCAGTTACTGTTTGACTCAACCGATGCCAAATTATATCCCACACTTTGGTTGTAAAGACACTCTGGGCACAAGATCCAAAATAAAAAACCACATTTCACTGATCTTGCTTCCAATCACTTTTCTTAACAAGGCTATTTTTACAAGGTGGGACCTGTTCAATTTCACCAGCAAGAGCTGCAGAAGGTTTTTATTTACTTAAGAGATTTGAACATTTATTACATTGCATCTGTAAATAGAGTTAATTTACTGTATATTTTTCAGAGTTCCCACCAAAACATTGTTTCAGCTGAGTTTAGAGACGGGTAATTCAACCTCAGAAAGAATCCATAATTAAGATTGTCATAAACAGATAGTAGAAGTTAATAGAACAGAAGTACTTTATATCTCTTTTGACTGTAAAGGGTTAACAAGTTCAGTAAGCCTGGCTGTCACCTGACCAGAGGACCAATCAGGGGACAGGAT
>NC_133770.1:69113409-69117177 GCF_003597395.2 Chelonoidis abingdonii
AGATTCAAGGAGTTTGAATCACAGTGATCTTCCAGGGTAACCCAGGGAGGGGAAGCCTAGGAGAGGCAACGGTGGGGGAAAGGGTTTACTTTCCTTGTGTTAAGATCCAGAGGGTCTGGGTCTTGGGGTTCCACGGGCAAGGTCTTGGGGGGGCCAGAGTGTACCAGGCACTGTAATTCCTGGTTGGTGGCAGCGCTACAGGTTCTAAGTGGTAGTCAAGTTTAGAGGAATTCATGCTGGTACCCCATCTTTTGGACACTAAGGTTCAGAGTGGGGAATTATACCATGACAAAGAACCTTTTTGAATTTCTTAGGTTGTAGTATTTGAACGTTAGCAGAAGATTTTATTCTATTTGGGAGAAGGAAAAAATTTTTATCTTTGATCAAAAGAAACAAAAAACAGTGTCCTATTAAAAAGTGTGAAGTGAGTCTTGTAGACTTTAGATCTCAAAGTACCAAAGGCTTGGTGGTTCTATACATTTTTCTGAATTCTCCTGTCTCTAGCTTAGTCACAACACACCAAAGTATAAACAAACACATTCTGCCATAGGTTACTTTGAATACAGCCTCTCTTGCATAGGTGTAATAGAGGGTAGAATTTGGATTTTTAATATTGCAGATTGTCATAGTGTCCCTAATTCCAGGATTATTGGTATAAGTATGCAAAAGCATCACTAACATTACTTCTGAATAAAGAGTTCCCATCGACTTGTCTTCAGTGACAGTTGGATCAGGTCTTAAGATCATATACTGTATTGCTGCACTAGTCGCCTGATTCAAAGCTCTTTGAAATCAGCAGAATAGGCCCTTATTAAGTACTACAAATGTGCATCAACATTTACATTTTAAGCTAGGACTGTTGCTGTTTGTTACAACACTTTATTGTAAATACTTCTATTTAAAATAATACCAGTTATTTTCTATTCCTGGAAATAGAAATTAGATTACATATCTTTTATTAGTAATATTCTTTAAATCGATTTCAAGTGAACATGCAGCAATTGGAGCAAATTGCATAACACTACAGGCACCGTGTAACCATACATAATAAGATAGTAATGCTAAATATCATTATAGGCTACATTCTGACCCCGAAATTCTTGCTTAGTAGTACCTTGTTCCATGATTGATCCCACTCATTTCAGTAGGACTACTCATGTTATATAATACAGTTTAGACTTGCCTGTGTAGATGTGTATAGCATGTGCTGGTCTACTCAACAGTGCTTTAAATACACTGGGTGACCAGATGTCCTGATTTTATAGGGACAGTCCCGATATTTGGGGCTTTTTCTTACATAAGCATCTATTAACCCCCCACCTCTGTCCTAATTTTTCACACTTCCTATCTGGTCACTCTATAAATACAGGTTACTGTGAAGCACTTTGGTAAAGCTTTGATTTGATTGCGCAAAAACACCATGTACTGCTGAATTAGGTCAAAAAACTCCCACTGGTTTGTTCCAGTGAAACAGGATCAGTTCTGAGTTAGAAAGCATTTATCATTTTTCACCTAAATTATTGTTAGTGTCTATGTTATTCTTATATCCAAATCAAGGACATGAACACTATTTAGTCCTATGCATGTATTTTGTGTGTAGCAGTTGCTTCAAAATAAAAAATATGTTAAAACTAAACTGCTGCAGCGTTTAATTTTCCTTTGGCATGGTGCCTATTTCAGCTAGGGGTTGGAAAATCCCCAGCTGAAACAAGGTCCAAACTATACCCTTAGTTCTGCCCATATGCCCACACAGAGTCCCTTTGGAGTAGGATCCCTGTGCAGGGTAAGAATCCATATGGACATACAGATGAATAACTATTGAAAATCCACTGAAATCAATGGAGATATATCAGCATAATACTGGTTTTGGCTCAGAATCGGGCTCTCAGTTTTTCACTGCTCAAAATTACGTGATTTATAAAAACCAAATATAGTTTAAGTTCAAAAAAGGGTAGACTAGCTTGTTTAACCAGATTTCTAGACAAAGTGCTACCATGGAAAAAATATTTAACATGTTTCTCTTCCACTACATGCAACCACTCTCACCTTCATCCCAGACTAGAATCACAGCAGCTGTCGAAAGGCTTGTCTTCCCAATATCTGACTTGATGGCTTGCCCAAATTCTGACTGACAGACTTTGCCAGGCAGAGAGAGGCCATTAGTCACTGACACTCCATCACAGGTGCGTTTCACACTTGGCTGTTGGTCAAAACTAACCTTAAACAACAAGCTGGGCGGGCCAGTTTCTTAATGAGTATGTGCTCACTCTCCAGAAAGTGAAACTTTCTGCTGTTTTGCTTTCATTCATTCAGCCTCCTCTTACCCTCCCCATAAGGACAACACCACTCTGTACGCAACAGCCTTCAGGTATATATTTACGATTTTTTGAGTGAAAACATCTGTGGCCAAGGCATTATCCCCTTTTTAAATGATGATTTAATGCTTGTGAGAGGGCCTTTTGACAGCTCTAGCAACAGCTCAATTGACAGAACAGAGGAGGTATGAGCACCACCCTCTTCTCATTCAAACCCCTTCTCAAAACCCACAACCCCTCAAAAGAAGTGAGTCAGCAATGACATCAGTATACGTATTTGCTTTTTAGAAAATCTAGTTTATCATGACCTATGTGTGACTCTGGCAAAGTGCAGTGTGTCCCCTCATGTACAGCTCATCAACTGAAGACAGCTGCTTGCTACTGCTCCCAGCTAGCAGAGTTAGTCTTTTAGATCAAGTGGTAGCAGACTGTGCTTTGGAGCTAGAGGTCCCCGGTTCAATCCCCTTTCACGGCACAACTAGGATATTGATACATGCACAAGATTTAACTGAAGAACCATGCGGTCTTGTTGCTGGAGTCCAGTCCTCTCCCAACCATTTTGTTGATCTCTGCGTTGCATCACATCTGAAATTAGACTGTAAATTCTTTAGAGCTGGTAGGAAAATTGATTTTTTTTCAGCCCAAACTGGAAAGTTTTCAGCCAAATTTTCTTCAATGTTCATTTGAAATTTTCCACGGGAAACAGGCACTTTCTACATAAACATTTAGTTTTGTTGAAAACACAATTTGCCATCAAAAACACTTTTGACAAAAAAATGTTCAACCAGCCCTAGCAGAAACACTGGGTTTTCTCAGTCCTGTTATGCAGCAAAAAACACTTTCAGAAACTTTCAGAAAACTAAAAGAAATAAAATATTTATAATCAATAGAAGTTCAGCCCAGTAGCAGCCTGGGCTTCCTCATGGTGCCCAGTCAATGCACCTCAGTCCCCACCTTTTGGAGAACAGAATTTGTCTCTCAAGTCCAGTGGTTCTCAACCCGCAGGCCATTTGCGGCCCAATCAGCACACAGCTGCAGCCCATCTGACATCCTCAGGGCAGAGCCATACAAGTGTATATAAAAATAAAAAAAATTCCCCTCTCACCCCTATGGGTGGTATGTGTCTTCCTCAACCTCGGGTCCTCTACCAGAGGCCTGGGAGTTTGAAGGTTCTGCACAGTATCTTAGCTGTTCCTAGCACTGCACTCTTCTGGACAGAGAGCTCTGATGTTGTTCCTGGGATCTGTTGGAGCCAATCACCCAGCTTAGGAGTCACAGCCCCGAGTGCTCCTACCACAACTGGGACCACTTTGGCCTTCACTTTCCACATCCTCTCTAGTTCCTCTTGCAGGTGCTGGTACTTCTCCAGCTTCTCATATTCCTTCTTCCTGATGTTGCTGTCACTTGGCACTGCTATATCTATCACCACCGCTGTCTTCTGCTCCTTGTCTAT
>NC_133770.1:69118421-69167416 GCF_003597395.2 Chelonoidis abingdonii
AGCTGCCTTGGTAGACTTCCAATGTTGTCTTCCATAGTCCCATTGAGTATATATATACTGTGTGGATGTGGCCCACTAACACATAGAGAGCTGCATATGCAGTCCACACTGATAATAGGTTGAGAACCACTGCTCTAGTCCCATTCACTACTTAGCTCAGAACTGCCAAAAGAGTTCCAAGGGCTGCCAATTGTGTTGGTCAATCACTTGAGGTGGACTTGCATTCTCTAGGAACTGGTGGTTAACCAACAACGTGTTTGCATAGACTATCAAAGAACCATCAGATAGAAATGATTTTGGGCTATTTCTGTTAGCCAGTGGTAGCAACTTCTACAGAGTAAGAGGTGGGCAACACTCCCTATGCCAACCCCCCAATCCTAGCCTTAGGGAGACTGGAAATGGAAGGAGAAACTACCTGGTGCCTGCTAAATTTCCCAGGGAAGGAAAGATCATGTACATTCAAAGACATCAGAGTTGTATGTCAGAGAGAGAAGTGTTGTATACTGTCCCCTCAGATTCCATGTGTAAGGAAGGCTTTGAGATGAGGGACTAAAGGGAAGAGAGTATTTGCATGGATTGACCCAGAGTTCACGTGTACATGAAACTCCAAGCAAAGTTGAAGGCATAGAACAACTCTGACCATGGATGTGCAGCACCCATTTTTTTAGGTTCACAATAGCACCCTTCATCTGAAGAGCTGTAGGCACTTAACAGACATTGAAGAATGAAGTCACACAGGTAGGTAACTATTATTCTCAATTTACTGAATGGGAAACTGAGGTACAGAGAGGCTAAACAATTTTCCCTCAAATCACAAAATGAATCAGTTACAAAATCAGGACTAGAACCACCATGAGTCACCATCCCCTATTTTAATCGCTTTATAAACCAGGCTCTAAAACTCAGCAGCTTGACATCACAATACAAAGTTACAGAGAGTGTGATTGTTAAAACCAATATTCAACACAATCCCTGCTAAAGCCTGCAATTCTAACGGCCAATGCATTAAGGCTGCTGTATCAGCCGCACAAGAGCTCTGTATGCAGTGCCATATTGTACAATTCCATCGTATTTTATCTCTGAGACTAATAACAATAACACAGTGGAACACCAGCACTGTGCTTCTGCAATTGCAAAAGCAAGATGGGTCAGAACACCTGACTTTCATGTTATTCCCCCAGTATGTTCAAACCACCCCAGGTAATCACAATGTGAATCCTAGTGCTGCTGTACTCTCAAAAAGCTTTCTGAGACTAATTTGAATTCCAATTTCATTCCTGGTGTGTCTCCACTGACTTCAATATAGTCACAGCAGGGATAATTTTGTCTCCCTGGTTCTTACAGAAAACAAAACCCATATCAATGTAGCGCGTAAACCTGTATTTCTGAAACTTTATCATTAGAAATCCATTCCTCTGTTGGAAGAAAACTGAAATGGAATCCACGGCTTCTTTAGGTCAATCAGCCCTCTCTGTATATGGGGACACCCTCCCATATGTACATACACACACGTGCACACACACACACACGCGCACGCACACACATGCACACACATGCGCTGACTCTGTGGGTGCTGCGGGGCTGGAGCGCCCATGGAGAAAAATTAGCGGGTGCTTTGCACCCACCGGCAGCCAAGCTCCCCGTACCTTGCCTCCTCCCCCCTCCCAAGCGTGCACATCCACACTCCTCTCCCTTCCTCCCAGCTCTTCCCACCCCCATGCCACCTAACAGCTGTTTGGCAGAGCTTAGGACTTTCCAGGAGCATGGGGGAGGAGCAGGGACGCAGCACACTCAGGAAAGAAGGTGGAGAAGAGACAGGGCACGGTGTCGAGGAGCTGGAAGACAGCACAAGAAAGGAGTGACCTACTTTAACTTAAACCTTCTTACATCCTCCAAGTAAAGGCTTTTCCTGATGCTCCCTTCTTTTCCAGGTCATTCACATGGAATTATACAATTTTAGGCTCCCTAAGACCAATGGGCCAAAATCACAGTGATGTGTAAGACAGTGCACATTGGTAAGTGTTGGGAGAGGCTTAGTCTGCACTACAAAGTTATGCTGGCATAGCTATGTTGGTTAGGAGAGTGGGGAAAAAATCACCCATCTGTAGTCTATACAGAAAAGTTGGTAAAACCCCCAGTGTGCAGTTCTGCCCACAGAAAAACTTCTGTCAGCATATGCTGCATCTGCACTGGAGGCTCTGCCAGCACAGCTATACTAGTATTAGCTATACTGGTAGAGCATCTGTAGTATAGATAAGCCCTAAAATGATGCAACATACTTGCTGAGGAAGCTTAGACTGACCTGTACTGACCTGTGAATTGGGTCTTTCTGTACTATGTGAGTACTACACAGTACATTGCTAGCACTAGCTTGCAGGAGCTCTTTAGAAACAATGTCAGCCATTTAGTATTTAACAATATGTGTATTCTGTTTTTGCTGTTACAATTTCCAATGCATGTTGTTTGGTTTTTTGGTTTGTTTTTTTATCCATGATGGACCTGATCCATCTGTTGTTACAGACTGAGTTGGTAGGGGACTAGTAGCTGGGAATTTTGAATGGAAAGTTCTCCCTGTAAGTACTGGTTGATAGTGGTTCCAACTCAAAGAATTCCAGTCCCACATGCTCCCAGCAGGTACCACACTCCAGTCCCCACTCCCTGGGTCTCCTTTGGCCAGGGAGTCTCCCCTCTCTCACCCAAACAGTGCATGAGATGGTGCCGCCAGATGTCGAGTTTTTGGCAGACTCCCCTGCACTTTACCACACAGGAACAGGCTCCGCATGCTCAGGTTGTGACCCACTTGGTCTGGCTGCCCCTCTGTTTGGATAGACAAGCAGCAATGTCAAATTTGAGTGCCACTGAGACCCGATGTGCTTGGTTGCAGTGCTTGAATGCCAGTCACTGAAATTTGGCTCAACCCCCCCTCAATCTGTACAGGTGTCTGTGTCAAATTTCAGTGATGTTGGGACCACTCAGCCGGAGTAAGGTTTTGGACTGCTCCAGCAACAACAGTACTGATTTAGTACAAGACCACTGCTTAAAAGTGGTTGGGCCATGCCTTCCCAGTCCCACAGCTATGAAACTTTCAACTAATGCAAAAAGCTGTGGGTGGGTGGGGGCATTCATGCCTCCTCTTCCCCCAAATGGAGACACCCTATTGCAAATACCCTTGGAGAATGATGTGTGTCTCTATCTCCTAATCAGAGAGCTGGACCCGGTGGCACTAAGAGAGGAAAGGAGCTCTCACAACCTGCAGTACTGATAGCTCTGTGATTGTTAGTTAGGCATTCCACTATACCACAACTGCCTGTAATTTATTCCTGTGTATCTAGAGAAGAAAGGGCAGGGGTTTGTATGTAGTACAGCTTAAAATGCTTGGATGAAGGCAACATTATTTCACACCCATGCCTGGGAACAAATTGTGTGATAATTAAGTCTGAACTAAAGGAAAGCGTTATTCAGAGAACTGTAGACGTTAGAGATGGAAAAGATTTATTTAGGTCATCTAAACAATTCTCTTGCCAGGATGGGTAGACAGATATGACCAAGCTGGTTTTACCCTTGAGATCCTTTATGTCCTCAAGGTTTGGTCACACTTTTCAATGTTTAAAAAAGAGTTCAGTATAGTATTAGCATAAGAAATATGTACTATTGGCAACAATCTTTGCTTTGGTAAAGGGTAAAGGGTAAAGGTGTTGGTAAAGGGCACGTAGGGGGACACCCACAACACCTATGAACACTTCGTATACCTAAATATTCCATCTGCTCTAAATATTTCCATCTGAGGAAAACATGCCCTATCACTGAGGTTGTGCCTTATCACTGAGGTCATGCCTTATCACTGAGATCATGGCCCAGAGACTGGGTTCCATTCCCACTTTGCCACAGGCTTCCTGTCTGACCATTGGCAAGTCATCTTGCCTGTCTAGGCCCCAGTCCCCGATTTGAAAACTGGGGATAAGAATACTTCCTTACCTCACAAGGATGTTGTGAGGCTAAATGAATTAAAGGCTATGAGGTGTTTAGATGTTGTGGTGATGAACATAGATAGATAAGGGAAATTTCCCTCCCTACAGGTTGAATAATATTAAACAACACTGAATTTCTGTAAAAAAAAAAGAAAAAAAAAAGACATCCCCTTTCTACAAGAGAGGTGGCATTTTAAAGCCCATAGAAAGGGAACATTGATATAAATGCAGCTCACTTGGCCATTAGGTCCCATGGCTATTATTTTCATGAGGTGTTTGAACAGGAGCATTCTCCTTCACCAACCAGTCTCATCTTCTATTCCTTTGTTTGCGGTGTCACAAATTGTTACTGTGTGATTACTGCGGAAATTCAGAATTCAGAATTATATCTTCACTGTTTCATCCAGTAAGAGAAGAGATGCTGGGAGGGGAAATTCCTTATTTAAATAAAATATCTCTGCTAATCAGCAAATATGGCATGAATTTATGAAACACAATGGGAACTGAGTTTATGCCTTAATTCTCTCCTATCATGGATGTACCTCTTTCAATGTGTTCCCTTTTGTGTTCAGTAGTCTTTAGCTACTTCCGATTTTTATTGGCAGAAAAAAATACTTTGTCGTCTAAAGAATAAAGCAAAGGTAAGGGGGAAGAGGATATACTATTGTTACTCCTTTTGACCTGAGTGGTTAGCCAACATTCTTGCAGGTTGTTTCCAGCTGGAGGAGGAAACTGAGATAAGGTCAGCTATTTCTTTGATGCAATCCTGTTCATTTCTAAAGAATGTACCCAGTCCTGTTTCCCTGAACAATTAAACAGCAGGAGGCAGTTTCTTTGCTCTTAGCTCCAAGCCTTTTTCTAGCAGGCATGCTGCCCAAAAGCTCTCTCTCTTTCTCTCTCTCAAGTGCTTCTCTGGTTGTTTCTGGTGCTTCTGTGCCACCTTCTGTCTGCTTCTGTGGTGTTTCTGCTGCCTCTTTCCACAGATATGCAGTTCCCTCAAACAATGCCCAGTCAGTCCCCTAAATTTACACTAAACCTCTAGTAAAACCCTCTGCCTTTCTGCCCACATAGCTCAGTTTCAGACCAACCTGGCATGTGGTCTGTGTTTTGGGAGGTGGCTCCTATTGTTTATCTATCTAGTCCATAAAGAAGCTTAATTGTTTTTCACATTTATCCTGAATTAAGGGTACACTCACCAGTTTCAATGAGGTTTCAACCAACCCCCAGCATAACACTTTGTTCCTTTTCACTGAAAAATACATCATCTAAAAGCATTCATTTGTCATCACTGTAACTCAGAGCAAGCAAAAATAATGGTAGCAATAACATCAATAACACTGCATTTTCTAATCTTTTTGTATTCCTCTAAATCAGTGTAATCTACCATGTTCATTTTATAGGACTGGGGATCAATATTCTTAGAAGCCCACGGAAGAAAATTAAATCATACTACAAATTTGTGTTGGGCATAAAGGGAGGTTTTGGTCAGATTAACCATCCAAATATTTTGTCTTCTCCTCTCTTCCCCCCACTTTGTTACTCTCCAGTATTCTATGTGGCTTCCTTTCTCACGATACAGTCCTCAGGAACTTTCAGGCTGGGTTCCTAGGAGAGTGAAGGAGGACTAAGTGTGTAAGCTCC
Organism: Chelonoidis abingdonii; assembly: GCF_003597395.2. Taxonomy (NCBI): domain Eukaryota; kingdom Metazoa; phylum Chordata; order Testudines; family Testudinidae; genus Chelonoidis; species Chelonoidis abingdonii. The sequence goes on from NC_133770.1 coordinate 69,124,031, forward strand.
TTGGGGCAGGCACTGTCTTTTTGTTTTACAATGCCTAGCACAATGGGGTTCTTGTCCATGACTGAGGCTCCTAGTGGTTATGGTAACACGAATGATAAACAAACAATAATAATAAGGATCTTTAATTGATCTGAACCTGGAAGGAGGTTTGCTTCACTGTGGTTCTTATAACCCTTAACCCTACTAAAAATGAGTGTGAAATTTGTGTTTAGAATTCATTAATAGATTTACTTCATTCCTCTGTTGTACAGCAGAGTCACTCAGATGCCGTGGTGATGGGTGCAGGGCAAGGACTTAAACAGAATAAAACTTTGGAAAATAATGGTAAAACAACTCAGCCAAACTATATCTTTAGAAGGCGCTGCTACAGGGCTCTCTGACAATATTAAATAGCCCTGCTGCCTTCAGTAGAGTTTAATTGCCTGCTCTCTTCCCCTCCTGGTTTTATTGCCATGTTGCTACACTGACACGTGGAACCATGGTCTCGTGTCTGAGCATGCTGTAATATTATTCCCTGAAGCATTTCCTCTAGAAATGATGTTTCAGCACCAGGAAAACAGGCTGGTGCTGACATGACATTTCCAGTACTTCTAGGAACTGTGATGCACTCTTGCACCAGGTTGGTGGGGTTCTGTGGGGCATCAGGGTGGAAAGGGGAAAGGGTTTTCCTTTTTAATCTCTGTCTTTCTTTTTTAAAGATTGATCCAAGTTGTCATTCCTTCCCAAAATATTTGGCATAATCAAGAATGTTTTTTTCCTATGTTGTTTATCTCCGCTTCCTAGTTACCACCTCGTGACCTGATAACCTCTTTATTTGTGACCTGTTGCCATGGAAAGATATGTGAGGACATAAATAAAAGGCCACAAGTTTTCAAACGTATCTGGAAGATAGCCAGATGTATTTTTACAGCTATAGGAAAGACTCATCACTCAAGAATGGGCTCACCATTAAATAATTAGTTTTATACTTTGCAAGGCTGGTGTTGAAACCTGTTCTTTACACAACCAGTCACCTCTTGTTGCCAGATACAGGTAATTAGCTTGGAATGGAGGTAGGGTGATCAGATGTCCCGATTTTATAGGGACAGCCCGATATTTCGGAATTTTTCTTATATAGGAGCCTATTACCCCCCCCTCTTCTCTGTCCCAATTTTTCATACTTGCTATGTGGTCACCCTAGATGCAGGCTTATAGTGATTGAATGCAATGGGAAAGTGCAAGATTATTACACTATTTGGGAATTCAAATTGTGAAATGTTCGATTTCCCCTTTCTCCCCAGCTGTGAGATTTCTACTGTCAAATACAGAACTTTGCCTTTCCATTAGAAGATTATTGTCTCAGATGCAGATATATTCAGAGTAATCTCTTCTTGTTATTTCGTTTCCCATTGATAAAATTTTTCCTACTGTTGGACATGGGTAAACAACTGCTCACCAGTGTGAGTAAGGGGTTCACAATCTGATCCTATGTTAGGGAATGGGAGAACAATTTCCTCCATTAAGACCCCAGTCCTGCACTGAGCTTTGTGTGGATGGGCCCCTACCCCTTGCTCAGGGTTATTTTGACTTCAATGGTATCTGCCTATACAGAGCTTCTTGCAAGATCAGGACCTAAATTAGCACCTCACTTGAAAATGATCACTTGTAGATTTAGAGTGGAATTTGAAAATGCTTAACTTAGAGTTACATTTGACTCTGGGAAAATGAGAGTTCTGTCCAATGGATAAATGCATTTGTATTTTTTTTTCCAATTAACCCTAGATGCAGGAGTAGAATTACTTCCAACAAAGAACATGTAATGATTGGGTAGTACAAACATCCATCTAATCGGAAACATATTTTAAATTAATTTAAATCACTGTTTTTCTAAGGGAAAATTAACAAGAGTAAGGTCATCACCAGGATCTTTTAGCTGAACTTTCCCCACTGAATTTTTAGATTAAAAGGAAACTCAGATCTGAACCACCTCTCAGTTAGGTTTTCTAAAACCAAACCCCAGCCTCCCCAGTTTAAAATAAGTATAGAAATTATGTGACATCCAAAACAGGCTTGTGAAACCCAAACCACCACTTCATTCCCCACCCTTATTCCTAGATGTTCGCTTTCCTTTAAGGTTGTGGATCAGACCCTTTGTTTTCAGCATAAAATTCAGTGATCTTATAGATAATTTTTTTAAAATTAAGGATGAAATCCTGACCCTATTGAAGTCAATGTCAGTTTTGCCAGTGACTTCAGTAAGGCCAGGATTTCACCTAGAGAGTTTTTAAACCATTATTTGAAGGAATTCTGACTACATCATCCACTATGATATTTTTTTACGCAGTATTAAACAAATATTTGTAGTTATTGCAAGGTCTTATTGAAAGAGGGTATGATGAGGTTTATATGAAATATTTCATACCCAGTAAGACAGTTGTGAGGGTTGCCATGGAGAGTTCCAATATATTACAGTGGGATTATTTTTATAATCTCACTGGGATAGGAACTATCTTGTAACTATTTAGGTGTACAGTGCCTACACAGTGAAGTCTGGATCCTTGGTGAGGACCTTCATGCGCTACCGTATTAATAATGTCAGTTTTTAAAAACAGACCAACTTCGTTCACCCCGAGCAGAGGTTCACTGGAACTAGAACTTCAGTTTTGTACCTTGCAATCATTGACATTAGAGATTGGCCCAGGATGTAACATTTGGATCTGTTGTGATGATTGGGCCTACAAATTTACCCTAACTGTGACTTCAACTGTAAAAATTGAGTGCAAGTTCATAAAATGTCACAATAACCTGTAACAACCAATATTGATGGGAAAGGTATGAGAAAGCGACAGAAAGACTGAACTAATCCAAATAAAAAGGCCTACAGAAATCACTAAAGGACTGTATGTTAAGATCATGTCTGGTAAACAAGAGAAGTGTGGAACCGGAAACCAGTGACTCCAAATTGGTGTGTTGGAAACTAGACCTAACTGGTGGACAAAATAATGAGGGGATGGGCTATTCCATCCATCACTCCCTTTGTGGGTCCTTAAAGAAAGACTTAGGGGAGAAAAAATGGCTACTGGAGCGAGCTTCACCATCATGACTGCCATACCCACCATCACCTGTACCACCAGGCCTGCTCCTGAGAAATGTCCTGACCAGATCTGGCCAGAGAGAGGCCCCAGATGACATTGCCACTTCTACCAGCTCCAGCTGAATCCCAAACACCAACTGGGATGAAATGGGATTTAGACTTTTAACTACAGCAACAGCTCCAGCCCATCTCAGCTAACTGCTTCTCTTTCCCCCAAATTTATTACCAGCTTTGGTACCATCACAGAGACTGTCAAACACAAGATTTTTCCTTCAAAAACTCTTTCCAGCTAAAGGGAAAGTGAACAAGGGCTATGGTTGAAAGCTGTATTTAATACTTTACATGTCAAATGCTTTAACTGTTTCTCCTTCTTTTCTGTATCTTTAATAAAAGGTTAAAGGGATGTTTAAAGGTGCATTTGCCATGGCACTAAGCAGGCTGAGGTCTCTGTATGCCAAATCCTGAACCTCATTTAACGCTGTTTGATGCTGAATAGTGACTAGGTTATGCTAACAGCACTGGGCCCCTATGTTCCATTTAAATGTAGGGAACAGAACATACCCTTTTCTGAGACCCTTATTAGAAGACCCGGGCTGGTTGACGCAGGGAAGGGGAGCAGAGACACTGCCTGATAATAGCCTCTGCTTTGGGAATCCTGTTGGCCAAGATTCCTCATTGGCAAGCCAGAGGGGATGCACCATCGAAAATATTTTGCTGCTCCTCTGAACTCCTGGGAGCAAAGTCTGTCTCCACCCGTGAACAGCCAGTACTCTCAGTTGACAGCTAGCCAGTTTCAGGGCTACAGGGTGCTGACCGTGCTCCTTTTAGAACATCATATACAGGCCGGCAGATTAGTCTGTCACTAGGGCTGCCCAGAGGAGGGGGTAAGTGGGCCAATTTGCCCCAGGTCCCGGGCCCCGCAGGGGCACCCACAAGAATATAGTATTCCATAGTATTGCAACTTTTTTTTATGGAAGGGGCCCCCAAAATTGCTTTGCCTCAGGCCTGTTGAATCCTCTGGGCAGTCCTGTCTGTCACTCTCAAGTGCTATGTGCTGTCCTCATTTATTCCTATAGCCATATGCTCCATGGGCAGGGCTCAGCTCTATATGTATGGCAATATTTACATAAAACAGGTGAATAGCACTTTTGACTCTGAGTTTTCTTGTGAATGCTGATTTTCCATCTCAGACTTCACGCTGTTGCAGACTCAGCAGTTTCAGTATCCCCATTGCTGACACAAACTCACCCCTCCTGCATCAATGGAACAATGCATCAATGAGGAAAATGCGATGAGGTTTTCCTACCCCATGGCCTCTCCAACAGGCCTTTCCAACAGAAAAGTTAAACCCACTTCACCTGGTTGGTTGGTTTGTTAACCAGCTGTGTAAGTTGCCTTTCTAGCATAAAAACAGTGTTGCATTAATGAAAATAATTTAAGGAGAAAGGCCAGGACTATGACCTGAACTTTTCATTCTTTTGATTAAAATGTAGTGCATCAAGAGACATTTTAAGCATTTAGATAAACAAAATAATTTCTCAGGGCTAATAACATGCATACTAAATAACAGTCCAATAAGATTTGGCATAGATAAGATACAAAGAGGAGGCTTTATGATATAAAAAGTAGCTCAACATTAACATTTTCATTATGGAAAAATCATACGCAATTGAATAGAAATAATAAGATTTCTATAGGTTTATGAACCATCCCATAGAATTTAATGGAACATTATTTGCCTCCCTACAGAATTCTATAGGATGTTTTTTTAAAAAATAAAACAAACTACACAAAGGATATAAATTCTCTTTTAAATGTTATAGCTTTTAAGAGTAAACTACCATAGAAGCCAGTTATATTTCTATAAAACCTTATTGGTTCTATCCCTATGAAGTGCTACAGGATTTTCCCAAAGGGTTCCCTCCGTTATATTTGTTGCCAGCAAAATATTAATCCATGAATGATTATATGTTTTTATGAATGAGAAGTTCAAACCATAGGAGCTAAATGGGTGCCGTGGATAGTACTGCATTTAAACCTGGCTCACAAAAACAAAGAAAGAAAGAAATTGGATCCCAAGTGAAAAAATTAATGTGGTAGTTTTAGTCTGATCCGTAAAGGGACATTTGTTCAAATCTCAATTCCCATCTCTGACCAGCAGTTCCTGCTAAGAAGAGATTTCCATGTGGAATATTCAAACAGATCAAGACTTGAATGCATGGATATTGACAGAGCTGTGAGAAGAAGCTTGTACAGCGTCTGCCTCAAGCAAATGCAATTGGTTTCTTATTGAAACTAACAGCAGATTTTTAAAGAATAAAAAAATCTAAAGGAAATCACCCAGGCAGTTAATATTGCATGGTTAAGAAATCTGTCACCATGCACTTCCTTCTTAGTCCCTGTTCCCTCTTAAATGTTTTGATTATACTCTATCTGTTCTTTTATTGCACCAGTGAGATTTAAAATAAATAGGAGACAGTGTAGCTTCAAAAGTGATTTTATCTCAGTTTTTAAATATGCACCTTTTTGATAATTTTCATTGTGTTAGGAAAAGAGATGGAATCTTGGGATCCAGCCCAGCTCAAGCTGCAAAACCAGGATCTGGTTTTAAACAGACCCAAATTTAGGGTTGGCTGAATCCAATCTTTTAGTAGGGGGTCATCTCTTTTCACATATTCATTATAGCAGGAAAGAGAGAAAAGATAGACACTTGCCATATAAAGATGAAATTAAAGGAACTCAAAGAAGAGCCATAATCATAGTGCTCCTCAACTTTCCCCTCACCTTCTAGTGGGCAAAGGAAAGCCTAGCTGATTATAACTGTAAAACCTATTAAATGGGATTTCCAGTGCCCTGGCTCAGCTGACAATTAATCTGTTTTGCCTTTTGCCGTCAAAGTTTTTCCATGCAGTGGGCTCTTGTTTGCTATGAAAGTCATCTGAGTATTTGTTAGTGTCATAGCCAGAGCCAGATGATGTTTATTCTGCTAACATCCAGTTGGAGTCCAGCAGCATTGGACGAGGTCAGGGATATATTTATAGAAGCAGCTATACATCAGGACTCATTTTCTTTCCCTTGCACTAATCTACCTAAGCTCATCCAAAATAGAAAGAAACATGCAGACATTGAGCTGGGTCTCCACCTGGTGTAAATTGGTGTAGCACCATAGAAGTCAATGTAGCCACACTGATTTACATCAGCTGATGCTCTGGTCTATTATAATGAACAGGGAAAGCAAGAATAACAATTAAAAAAAAACAACCCATGCTGTGTGGCAAAATAGGTTTGCAGTGAAAAATTACCAGCCAGTTCTATTCTGGGAACTCCTGCATCTGCAATCAAGTACTGTTCCTCCCACCCCCTCAGTTGCTAGCACATGTGAAAGTTGGGCTGGATAGGAAAGATCCAGTCTATAAAAGAAACAAAAAGACTTAAAGCAACATCATCATTTACCTGAGGAAATGGGGAAGACGCTGTCGATGAACGAAGTGTGAGACAGAACAAAGCAGAAAAAAAGCTGAAGATAAAATCCCAAAGCTATTAAACTGAGGACAACCATGCTGGCTGCACTCTGTAAAATTCCAACTTAAGAGATGCAGGTCTGCTTTGGGGATCTCTCTCTCTCTCTCTCTCCACTGTCTTCTCTGTCTATGTCTGTCTTGCTTGCTCTCTCTTCTCCTTTCTATGTGTGTGTGTGAGAGAGTGTGTTTGTATGTCTCTCTCTCTCGCTCACTCTCCTTCTGTCTTTCTGTGCCTTTAGGAAGAAAGAATGCCAACCATTTCCCATTAAATCTTCTCCTTACACTAGACAGGGTTATATTTAACTCAAGCAGTGGATCAGATGCCCCCACCGGGCATATTAGCTATTAAAACCATGGTGTTGGGGATTCTGTTTTTATTAGCAGAAACCCAAAAGCATTTTGGATGATAACAACAAGGAGGAGGAAAGAGAGAAATTGTAAACTGAATCATAAATAGCATCCCTCATTACTGACAACCAGACACAGACATCAAGATAGAGAAACTCCCGGACTGAAGGCTGAAAATCAGAGGCATGTACATAATGACCTAACAGCTCTGTAGAACTCACACTGCTTAGCATTTATTTAGATAGTGCATTTCAGCCTGAGGGATCCCAAAAGCACATCTCAAACTATTTAGCAGTGTTCTTACTATCTGTAAGTATTTAAATAAAAATGACAGTATCAACAATTGTGCCAGGCACTGTATAAACATATAGTGAAAACAACAAGCTCTTCCCAAAAGAGCTAACAGCCCTGGTAACAGACAAGATGCAACATGTGGATGAAATAACAAATGGGTACTTGTATAGTGCCACTAAAATGCAAACAGGTCTGGGGGTGACATGTGGCTGACAACACACTGCACACCAGAACAGGAAGGGAAATGATGTGACCAAGGAAATGGAAACAAATCCTCACTCCTGTGAAAACTGACACTGATCTTTACTATTCACATAGGAACTTAGTTTTTAAAGATCTCATACCTACTCCTATTAACAGAGCTGTGCAAAGAAATTCATACTGTCAAGATAATTGACGATATGGGGGGAGTCTTGTGATTGCTCGTCTTATGAAGCTTTCACCTTTACTGAGAATCTTTCAGTGTTTTCTACAAAAGAGTAATCTTTGTTGGTGAAAAATAGCATTAGTTTCCCCATGACAGAGATGTCACTTCTAACTGAAATTTTGGAACTAAAAATTGTGATCAGAAGAAACAATTACATAGGTCTTCTCTTACTATGATTATTATTAAGTCACAATTATGTCTCTTTTCAGAGAGAGGGACTCTCAAGACAATATTTAACATTGCTTTACTCTATTGTAACACTTTACGTGACTAAAAATGTATTTGTTTAAGTCTAGTTTACTTATAACCATTTTGCAGTTTGTTCAGTTTTTGCATTACACTAATTTTGGACTGGACTATTTCAACTTTGGCTGATATGACTGTGTGTTCGTTAATTATGTTAACTTTCTCAGCACTATGCAAGTCATAGGAGAAGATGTGGTTCCTCCCAGAAGAGATGCGTCTACATGGCAAAGTGAAGGTGCAATTGTAGCACAGGCTGGCTAATCTAATCTAGCTAACATGGGTAACAATAGCAGTGTAGAGGTGGTAGCACAGTCTTCAGCATGGGCTAACAACCAGAGTACAAGCCCTCCAGGTCCCTGGTTATGTACTGTGGCTCCTAGCCAGTGCTGAAGCTCCTACCACCACATCTACGCTGCTATTGATTACCCATGCTACAATTGTACCTTCATTTTGCAGTGTAGACGTACCTGAGTTTTAAGATCCTGATTCTGCAGACGAATCCTTCTAATAGTACCCCTGATGAGCATAAGGGTCTGCAGTGGCAGATCCCTTTACAAGATCAGGGCTCAGATTGGAGTTTCCCCACACTGCAGAGGAAATGTTTAATAATAACAATTTTTCTTTAAAAACCTTGCAAACATTTTTATTAATAGGCCATATCATGTCATCTGACCCACTGCAATGCAGGCTGAACAGGCAGCACACGGTACCAACAGAGGCAACTACTTTATTGAAGATAGCATAACTCAGAAGTAATACAGCAAGTGAGGCCACATCTACACTACAGCTATAGCTGTGCCACTGTAGGGTCATAGCGCAGATGCTTCCTATACTGATGGATGAGAGTTTTCCGTCTATGGAGTTAATCCACCTCTCCAAGAGGTAGTAATTAGGTTGAGGGGGGAAAATGTCTGTTGACCTAGCTACATCTACCCTGGGGGTTAGGTTGACTTAACTACAGCACTCTGAGTGTGAAATTTTTCACAGCCCTGAGCAACTGTAGCTAGGTCAATCTTATTTTTAAGTGTAGACCAGGCCTTGGTGCAACCTACAGTTAACACTTTCAATGCTTCCCATCAGTTTTCTCCCTATTTCTTTTAAAGGGGAATTCTGCTTAAAAATTAATGTTACAATATGATCCCCCACTTCATGATAGTTTTGTGAAGAACCCCCTTTTCTTTTATGGAAGAAGCAGTTTGAGCCTATCCTGCCTGAGCTAGGTAAACTATTCCTAAGCTAAACCTGGTGCCAAAGGGACATTCTAATGTGTCAAAGAGAGCAAAAACTAATCAGGCAAAAAAAACCACTGCTACAGAAAACATGTCCACCCCCATAAATAAGGTGAACACAGGAGATGTTTGCATTTAAACACAGAGGGGCCTTTTCATCACCTCATGACTTAGGCCAGGGGCCCCCAATGTGGTGCCCACGGGCACCATGGCTCCCAAGGGGGCATCTAAACGCGCCTGTGTCCTGACAGGCGCGTTGAGCATCCGCCGAAATTCGGCGACAACAACTCTGGATGACACCGCTTGCCGCCGCCAAGTGACATCATCCAGAGGCATAGCCACTGAAATGCTGCCGAATTTCAGTGGCATTTTGGGGGATGCTCGACTGCCACCATGGTCCTTCGTCTGGTGCCTACCAGACAAAAAAGGTTGGGGACCACTGGCTTAGACCATCACTAATTATTACTGAAGTTGTCACTGGAAACTCAAAGGTAGCTTCTAACTTCAGCCTGCTTAACAGCTCCCAGCCGAAGTCAGCCAGACAGACTCCATCAAGACACAAGTGCTGGGATTTTGCTTTATTTTCATTAACGGCCCAGGCCTACTGAAATTCATGGCAAAACTCTCCTTAGTTACAGTGCAAGAAGGATCAGACCCTATGAAAATGAAATGGTGAAATTATTTGAATGGTTAATAAAAAAAACAGCACTACGTTTGCCTAACGACTTTCTCCAGCCTCTGCATTACATTCAGTAAAGCTCCTCAGTCAAATGGTTCACTTCCCCACCCACTTTGTTTGGGCTTGATCCAAACCCTGCAGAAGTCAATGGAAAGCTTCCAATCATGTTTAACGGCCTTTGGATCAGCCCCTTAATAGAGTGCTTTGGCAAGGTTTGAGGGATTCATACAGTTAAGCCTCCTATCTATCACCCAAAGGGCAATGAAAGCTAAACAGAGATCTTTCCCCTTTATCTTATTGCAGCTGATGTTTACTGGTATGGCTAAAATGCATATTAAAAGTGATTTATAGACCCAGCCACCACAGTTATCCCATAACCATTTTTACAAGCCAGTTTTTTCCATGCAGTGATGTTACAGAAGAGACTGATCTGGATGTGTGTTTTACATGATCCATATTTATATCTTGCCTGAAATTTCTGTTCCAAAAGCAGAACTACTGTGCATAGACTAGAAAGTATATTGATTTTAGGGGTATTTCTATTTTTAATTCCATTAGCTTCAGGAAAACACAACAGAACCCCTAATCTTGCAGATTCTTACTTATGTGAGGTACCCAAGGGGACTACAAGGTTTGCAGGACCTGGCCCAAATAAATTGTTCCACAACCATGACCCTTAACACCACTGCAAGCTTCAGTCTTTTGATCCATTATGGTGTGGTATATCAATATTTTTATTTCAGGGAATAAACTGGGACTTCAAAAAAATCCATATTTGGTGCTATATTAACTAAGTAAGTGCCAAAAATCCAACTAAACACTGCAGGCAAAAAACAACACAGCTGTTGCAGCAGGTAAGTTAGTGGCTGTCTATTGCCTTTTTCAGCCCAGAGCTGAACTCTTGAAGGGAGAGGATGGTGGAGCCCTATTGATCAGTCCTCCCATGTAAACTGAATTTATGAACCTGTCCTTTCTGTGCAAGAATTAATGACAATTCAATTAAAGCGAAGGCTTCTTCCCAGTCCCATCTACATTCAGCTGGCAGCTCCTTCATCTACAGGCTAAAGGAGAATGAACGCACCTAAAATAAACCATAAGTAATCTCAAAACCCTGTGCAATCACAAGTTTAATTAAAGAATAAAGCCAATCAAGCCTTTGCAGTTCACAAGAATGAAAGATCTTCAACAGTGTGACTGGGTAAAATGAGAAGACAGAGTATTAATGCAATAATTGAACATGCCTTTATGTCTGCAAAGCAAGCAGTACAGAAAAAATGTATTCACTGAATTGGAGCAGAGCTGGAAAAGATAATTTATAATTATGTTTTCTTTGCAAAATTTGCAGAATGTTCACATAGCATTAATTTAATGCAAGCCATTTTTAATAACAAGAACCTGGGTTTTGTTTGTGAGTGCACAAATCAGGCCCATTTACCAACGGGGTGTTTACAGTTCTATGATGGAGCCAAAATTTCCTTGGGAAGATACTACCTGCAGGTATAGCCCATCAGAACCAGTTCCTGAAGTAAACAAGGTAACAAATGCAAAAAGCAAAGAATGGTCTCAACACTTCCCTGATGTTGTGTTTGGAAATCAAGGTCTCTGGAGACAAGGCAGAAAAAAACAGCTAACTTTGTGAAGAGCTAAATCCAACTATGGATAAGAAAGTTCTGGCTTATTCCACACAGGGCTGCCCGGGGGGGGGGGCAAGTGGGGCAATTTGTCCCAGGCCCCCATGAGAGTTTTTTGGGGCCCCTGGAGCAGGGTCCTTCACTTGTTCTGGGGGTCCCAGAAAACTCTTGCAGGGCCCAGGACCCCGGAGCTGCTTCTGCTACGGGTCTTCAGCAGCAATGCAGCGGCAGGGGGGTCCTTCTGCCCCAGGACCCACTGCTGAAGTGCCGGGTCTTCAGCAGCAATTTGGTGGTGGGGGGCCCCCGCTGCCAAAGACCCTAGGCCCCCTGAATCCTTTGGGCGGCCCTGGTTATTAGGCAACAGTGCCCTGCCCTCAGGTTGTGTTCACCCAATGAGTATTCTGAAGACATAATAGCGCTATCTCATATTTAATTGGCTGACTGTATTGTTAGTTGATGAACAGTGTGCCTAGAGATGGACAGAGGACCTGGCACTTCGGCGGCGGGTCCTGGAGCAGACCCTCCCACCGTGGGTCTTCCAGGAACTTCAGTGGCAGGTCCCAGAGCAGAAGGACCCCCCGCCGTTGAATTGCTGCCGAAGACCTGGAGCAGAAGAAGTTCCAGGGGCCCAGGCCCCGTGAGAGTCTTCCAGGGCCCCCAGAGCGAGTGAAGGACCCTGCTCCAGGGGCCCCAAAAAACTCTCATGGGGGCCCCTGCAGGGCCTGGGGCAAATTGTCCCACTTGCCCCCCTGTCCCCCGCCGGGCAGCCCTGCTAATAACTTCTGAAAGCCCCAAGCTTTGAAAATTAATCACATCACGGGCATCACATACTTCAGAGTAGCCATGTCCTCAGGGGTAGATGTTATCAACCTCTTTCTTCTATCTATACTCAGCTCTCAACTTTCCTAAAATAAAATAGTAAAAATTGGTAGAGAATATTTTATTGTCTAGCTTCCCTGAGGTTATCTGACTACAGATAGGCCCAAATCTAGCCCTCCCACATCCAGACTTCCCTGGCCTTTGAGGAAGTTCAGATCTAGCCCTAGAGGTTGCAGCTCCAATCCATCTCTAGGGCCCAATCCTGCAACTCTTTTACCCATGAGTAATCCTTATGCACACATACTGTGGATATTTTTTTTTCCAGCTTTTCAAGCTGTTCCTTTATTACTATCCTGTTTCTGGCCGCTTGTTTAGTCCCTATTTTTATTTATTAATTTATGTTTAACATTTATAATTTAACTTTAAAAAATGTTAAACTTTGTAAAAGCATTGAGACATTCAAAGGGTTATCTAACACAGTTAAGACTGCCAGGAGACGTTGGCTGCTGCCCAAGGAGCATCTGTGTCAGTCCTGCAACCTTGAATGAAAGATGTGGATGGCTTTTCAGTGGATTTTTTAAAAAGCCAATTCATTTACACATATTTTTTAGTTTTTAAAAGTTTTTTTTTTTTTTAAATTTTGCAGGCCCTTCCTATGCTGTAAACAGGTTATTAAAAGAGACCAAATACAAATTGTTAACTTCTTTGGCTTAGACATGCCAGCTGAGTCTTTCAACTTATTTTTAAATGGTTTTATACTTTTGAAACTTTTTTTTGTAAACTGCAGTAATGAGCTGATGACATATTTAAGTTGCCTATTTTTAAATTACAATTTGTATTTTTTATATTTAAGCTTTGAATAAGGTTTTTACAGGCAATATCACTTTCTTTGGCCTGGGCTTTGATAATTGTTTTTCTTGAGCAATGTTTTGTTTTACTGCCATTTTTCCTTTTTTTTTTTTTTTTTTTAGGGAGGTGTATTCTAGTTATTTGAGACGTCAGTAGGCTTATTCTTATACTTTTAACTTTTTCAACAGGCAATTTTAGCTGCTGTTTTATTTATTTATCACTATAATTTATGACTTTTTTTGTGCTTAGGTCACATTTTTACTAGTGCATTTGGAAACAGTTAAGCCATATAGAAACTCCTATTTTTTTGATCAGTGATTTTAACTAAATTCTTCATAGTCAAACAATTTAAATTAGATTGTTGCTGTACTTGCAGTAGCCAGCACAATTGGTAATTTACAGACACATCTATTAGGAAGGGCACATTTCCTTCAGAATGGCTGTCAAGGCATCTCAGGGGAAAAAAGCATAGTGGTGGTGGATGTCACCATCTGAGCTCTCCTTTGCATAGTTTGTTTGATTATTAAGGATTTTACCAGGCATGTTATACTGCCATCACTGGGTTTGATTATTAAACCAAGCATTCTTTTAAAAACAAAACACTTTAATGTACTTTTTAACATTTTATTACTTGCACTAACCTGGCCTTTATAGTCCCTTCCAAGCTCTGCTGTGTTAATTTGTGCAAAAGCTCCTTTTAACTACACATACCTTTTCCTAAATAGTCACTTAAGTTTTCATTCTTTAGGAAGACACTTCCCAAGACCTCACACAAGCTACAAAGTTCTGGGACCATAATTCTGACTCCCAAAGTATCTCAACTGACTTTTTCTTGATGGTTCTAAGCTTACATAGTTTTTGCACTTATTTTTCAACTTAGTACATTTTGCCTGCAAAGCTGTAGTCCCTAAATACGGTCCTTGACAGGTGACTGATTTTTACTTTGGATTTATGAAGATAGGTAACAGACATTGTGTTCTCCCTGCCCTTTCAGGAAACTTTTCTATTTAGTTTCTTTCTCCCCCTCTACAACTTTGATTTGCTCTTTACGCTTTTTGCATCCATCCCTCAAGGTGACATGTTTTGTTTGAAAATTTTTAGCCACCAGAAATAATCCTTGTGAAACTACTGCCTTGATTTGGGCTTTCTTTGCCTTTGGATAAAAAAAACGTAGATACTATTTTTTCCATGGCTGCCAATGGGTCCTATTTTTTGAGAATTTCAGTCACATTCAACAGATTTTGTTGTGCTCTGCCAAGCATTCTTTTCTTTTTTAAATCTAATACCATTTTTTGGAGTTCCTTTTTCGCCCAGTCCCAGTCTCCCCCTAATACTTCTCTGCGGAGGCCATAGGGTCCACCCTTAGATTTAACCCACTTCTCCAGGGTGGTACTAACATCCTCATATTTAAATCCTTAAATTCTTAAGTTGCAATCTTCATACTTAACCTACTCCAGACAAGGTGAACCTTGGTTTGCTCTGGGCTCATCACTGAAGTTATTTTACCTGCTCTGGATGAGTGGCAGCCGAGTCATGGCACCACTATTTTGGTGTTTCTTTGAGACTCCTTCCACTCGGTTCTTCAGGAATTCACTCTGAGTCCAGTTTCATTTATCTGGCATACAGCAAAGTTGTGCTGAGTTGATCAGACTCAAATACAAGGTATGTACCATAGACACCTTATGTTACACAGCAACTTCTTTTATATACATGTACACATTATATTTACTATACACGGCATTACACATTTTGGGATTGGCTTTCTTACTTTGTAGGAACCAATTCCCATGCACAGCATTGTCCATGCATAACTTACTCTCTACTTCATCTTACATTCTAGGCTTATCTTATCCATTGGGATCTTGTCCATTGTAAATGGTTTCCTGGGTGTTCCCCCTTATCCGAGCTAGTACAGACAGTCTGTTTCCAGCCTGCTGATCCATTTACCTCCCTAATCCTGTCTCCCAAGAAACAAGGCCTCACCCATGTCCAGTTACTCATGTCAAGCCTGGCCTACAAATACCAGGTGCTGAAATCAAGAACAATTTTACAGTCATAAGTCAAACACTGAAACTCCCTATTATTGTTGTTACCCCTCCTCCTCACACCTGCTTGTTTATCTCATTGACTTGCTACTGCGCCTCTTTCCCACTCCAAGCTCTTACCATTTACAGGTTTGTACAGTACTTAGTGCAGTGTGACCCTCCAGCTCAGCTAAGGTCTCTAGGTGCTACCACACAAAAACGACAAATCATTGTTTTCAGAGGAAGGGCAATATAAATAAATCTCAGCTATGAGCCGGGCGCGTGTTGATATTTACAGCCACTCTTGGCAATATACGGTCAGAGGACAGCGTCTCTGGAAATGTTTTCATCTCCTTTTCATTTAGATCTTCTTGCTTAATGGCTTCTGTACTGCTGCCCAGTGCAAAACTTCCCAGCTATCCTAATATCACTGCAATGCTGCTGTAGGTGTGAGGCCAAAGAATATCTGCCAGGAATGGGCTGTGACGGCTGCTAATTTAAATGATTTATAATTTACCCCTGCCAAGAAGTACACCCAATTAAATACCTCAAAGCACAAAACTCTTCTATGTGAGCATTCCAGTTGGAAAAGTATTAATGACATTGCTTTCACATTTATTCCAGCCTCATGGCTGTCTGCACCAAAGGATATTATGGATGCTGGCAATACAGCTGCACTAGGCCTGATTCTCCCATTGCTCAATGGCCTCTTTACCATGTACAGGGCTCATCAAGGCAGTGCTCTGCCTAGTGGAGGATACCGTAATGCTGCTTGCTGTTTGCCACCCTCCTCTGCATCCCCCAGCATATGCATGTGCTGGAGGAGTGGCCAGAACACAACTAATCCAGCAAAGGACTTAAGCAAGTGTCAGCAAAGGACTTAAGCAATCGTCACTGGAAGTATTCATGTAAAGTTAAGCAGATGCTTAAGTGTCGTACTGAATCAGGGCCTAAAATCCATATTAACACCATCTTTTTTAAAATTACTATATCATTTTCAGTTTACTCTGCTCCTCTCAACTATCTTTCCAAGGGTTCCTCCTGCTTTTAGATTACACAAAGAGCTATCCACAGAGCTGAAAATCACATGTGATCTGTGGCGGTGACACATGCCTACAAAAGTTTATCAAAGAGCAGGATTGATCCTGGAACAGGGAGCAGAGCTATATGTTTGAGTCAAATGTCCCTCCATAGCTGCCAGACTGGAGGAACAGAACAGGTGGACGTGGAAAGGGTGTTGCAATTGTTTGTTAACTTCGCAGGTGTTCTAGTAAATGAAAGCACTGAGATACAGAAGAGAAATGACAGTAAGCATAAGCCTCACTGGAGCTTGGTTTGGGCTTTTCTGGCACAGTGAATTTTCCACTGTCTTTTCCTTCTTAGTTACACAACCCACACTTGGTCTTTAAGGCTTCACACTACTCTCACTGAAGTCGATGGCAAATTTTCCACTAACTTCAAAGAGTGCAGGATCAGGACATTAGTAGACTGAGAGGTACTGAATATTTATTTTCTTAGGAATTAAGAAACCCAGCAGCACCCCACTACTATTGTGGCCAGGCACTTAACATTGTCTAATCATTCCGGTATGCCAGTGTTGTTGTCTTCTAAATACAGAATAACAGCTGAACCTAATCAAACTAGACAAATGCATTTTCCAAGCTCCTCTTGCAGAATTATGGAGCTATAATTAAGGCTGTGTCAGCATTGCCATTATTAACCCCTATTTCTGAGGGTTCAGTAACTTGGCTTTCAAACGTCCCTCTGAATAGCAACTTGACACACAAGGACTTAACCTTAGAGCGAATTTATTGTGGCAAATTGAAGGGGGAAAAATTACAGTGCAGCACTTCCCAACTATGTAATGAAGAAAATGTTTAAACCCCCCTAAATTGACCTGTTTCAGATGTATTTCTGGAGTTTATTCATAAAAGCAATGTGCTGGGTAACAAGTGAGATCAAATAAAACATGAATAAAGGGATAGATCTTGCTCACGCTGAGATGAATGGTAAAATTCCTATTATTTCAATGATGCAGGATTGGGCCTGATATGATCAATTACTTGTGGTATTTTAAACATCTTGTAAATGCCCAAAATATTAATCTTTAAAACATGGTTACTCCTCATCCTGTGAGCTGCTAAACATCCTCGCATCCTACTTAACTCAGGGTGAGTAGAGGGTACTCAGCACTCTGCTGGGCCAGGGCCTTTTCAGCATAGTAATACTTTTTTACATAAAAGTAAAGGTACTTCAGCAGTGCCTTAATGCAGTAGCAAAGAGAAGCTAGAATTCATATAACTGGAGATTATCAGTAGCAGTGGAGGTACTGGCAATCAGCACCTCTCTGAGTCATGGCCTATCAAATGCTCGGAGCATGTGCACATTATCTTAATGACACTGTCAAGAACCCCGATGAGAAATCTGTCAAAAATCAGAAATACCCAACTTTTGGTTTTAGTTTAGATGCGCTGATTCCAGCAAAGAGAGGCTTTTCTGCAACCACTGTGGGGCTTAGTTGGGTGAATGCCTGAAGCAGCACACAGATGTGAAGCAATGGCTACCAACTATATGCTTTTGGGCCTCCTTAGTGTTGGTGTCACTAAGGATAATCCTAAGTAACTTAAAAGGTAAAAGGCAATAAGGATATACAGTCTCCCTGTTTAGGCCTCAGATGAGCAGAAGCTCTTCCATGTTTAAACTCTAATTGACCTAACAGGCCAATAAATAGAAAAGGCCAGGTGCAATGTCCCTTATCAGTTGCCATACAGCTCAAACTGGTCTAAAGCAGAAGTAATGAGGCCTGTGCACCTTTAGCAGAAGGACAAGATAACTTGCAGAAGGAAAACTTACTAATGAGCTGCCGCGGCCAAGATTACTTAATGCACCTGCGCTTACGTAACTGCTACAGGGGGAGGAAGGAGAAGAGGGAGGGGGAAGACAAAGAAGTGTGTGAGAAAAGAATGCTGCAGCCGGACAGAAGAGGGAGGGGAAACGGGGGCTTGCTTCTCAGCGAGAAAAGTTCTCATGGATATAAAGGAACAGACTGCTTGTTTTAGGTGTGCTGGATTTGAGGCATGTCAAGTCTCCCAGCACCACTTTGAGATCTCAAATAAACTTGCTTTGCTTCTCTACCCTGGTGTGTTTATTGGCGTGGTGCACACCGGGTGACGGACCCCCCTGCTGTTGCCCCCCTCGGGCACTTTGTGCCGGCAACATTAGCATGTTAGAAATGCTTAGCTGTCTTTTCCATTTTTCTCAGCCTATGATGGCACAAGTGACACTCATAACCAAAGGCCAAACTCCTGTAAATACAGATGAACACATTAGAAACTTCCCTTGACTTTTTCATGGCCCTTGTTACTTACAAAACACTGCGGGGGCAGCTCAACACCAAGAACTGGATGAGCCAAATTTTGCCTTCAGTTGCATCCCTGCAACTCAGACTTCATTCCATCCATTTTGACTGGGCAGAACTTGACCCAGGATATTGTATGGTTGTTTTGCTGTTTTTCAATAGTGGGACCAGCACATATGGAAAGCACTAAAACACTGGATCAAACTGCTGGCATTTTGTGACTTTTTTAAGAGCACATTTCCGTATATTGCTCCCTCCTTCCAGGCGAGACCATGATTAGAGAGGAAAACTTCTTGGATTATTAACTCAAGCAAGCAGATTGCCTTCTAAATTAATTCCCCTCATTTCTTTCTGCACTATTTCAGTCAGCCTACTAGGTTCCTGGAAAGAACAGACACTGAAAGTATTTTCATCTATATTAATACATGCCATAAATAGCTGAAATGGTCTGCTTTACTCAGGATCTCTCTCAGCCCTGTCCATTTGGCTTCAATCATGCATCAAAAGAAACAGCAAAGCTCTGCTTTAGAATAGCTGTTACTTGCTAGTCATAATATTCCGTTACAAATAAATGGGTAGGAAAATACTGATACCAGATGGTGTAATACTGAAAGGTGCTAATAGCTGATTGGTGTTGGATTCAGAGACAATCACAGACCTCATTAAGCCCAATGGGTGCCAAGCCCTCTCTTTCAGGCTCAACAGAATGAGCAGTCAAGCCCTTTATCTAGTAAAAACCGCTGCAGACATTGGGGGTTACGAACCAAGGCACAAGGCCACATGAACAGAGCAGCACTAAACCTGATTGGGTTAAGTAGGGTTTCCCTAATTGCGAATGCAGATGCTAGGGTATTTGTTGTAGGTTGTGTGTATTGGAGTTGTGCGACTGGAACAGAGTGGCTTGGATGAAATTTTATTTGAACACTCCAAGAGGGAGAACTGAGGCAGGCTACCTTCATGGTGACCCTAGACCATGAGGAGGAGAAGGGGAAGCTATTGGCCCAGTGACAGTGACTGTAAGAGAAAGCAGAGGGACAGAACTTCTTGGGCATAGAGTGTGCTGGAGCGGCAGACTTAGGGATTTCAGTGCAAGGAAGGTGCCTGCTGTTTGTTTCTACTGTGTTCAGGGAAACTGGCTTTTCTGTAGGTTTTCTCTAAACACTATCAGGCCAAGAATATACCTGACTTTTACCTTCCAATTTTCATCCAAATGGAAACAAGCCTGCAAGGCCCTGAACTGAGGCTAACAGCTTGGAACAACAATGTATTCTGCACACACAACCATTTATACAGCAAACAGTTTGCTTACAAAATCCTTTACAACAAACAGTAAAGCAGACCGTTATGAAACACTACCACCACCATGCAGCCAGCAAGCTGAGGATGCCAATAGGAGCAAAGGTGCCTATATGCATAGCTGCACCCTGGACTAAACCCTGCAAGGTGCTGCGCAATCTGTGATGATCGAGCAGAAACACGACAGCATGTGTTTTGTTGGACTGATTTAAGAGTGCTCAGAACTGTGCATTACTGGGCCACAGCACAGGTACTTTATATCTTCTGACCAGATTAAACAATGAAAGCCAAATCTTAACAGCCCTCTGGAAGCAGAATACAAAAGCAGCAGAAATGCCACGTTTCTCCTCTTCCTGAGGGTGATGAATTGTATAACCCTTTCCTGGTTAGAGGGTTAGATGATTGGCCTATTTACCATTTTATTTCCTATTTTGGGCATTTTCTGGACAAGTCACCTATACAATTCAAACTCTTTTGAATCAGATGGTACTGTTGCTCTCTCTGGTTATTCCACAACTGCCAAACAATCAGTGGGGGCACTGGATGATCAAGGTGTTACAGGGGCACCCAAGGAAGGCAATGGTGTTGTGGAGAAGCTAAATTAATTCTTTGTATTGGTTTTCACTGTAGAGAATGTGAGGGAAACTGCCATAAGTGAGCCATTCTTTTTAGGTGACAAATATGAGGAACTGTCCCACACTGGGAGGCCAGTAGAAGAGAATTTGGAACAAATTGATAAATTAAAACAGTAGTAAGTCATCAGGACCAGATGGTAAACGGTGACGTAGCAAAGTCTGCAGATGATACACAATTACTGAAGATAGTTAAGTCCAGATTTGACTGCAAAGGGATCTCACAAAACTGAGTGACTAGGCAACAAAATGGAAGATGCAATTCAATATTGATAAATGCAGAGTAAGGCACATTGGTAAACATAATCCCAGCTGTACATACAAAATGATGGGACCTAAATTAGCTGTTACCACTCAAGAAAGATCTTGGAGTCATCATGGACAGCTCTCTGAAAACATCTGCTCAATGTGTAGGGGCCTTCGTTTTCAGTTTTTATTTAATTGTTCCTAGGAATTTATCAGTGTTTATTACCACAACAGGTGAAAATCAGTATAAAAACGATTAATTTTTGAGGGTAACTATTGGGGCTTATTTTGGTGGATGGAAAGACAAAGGGGAAAAATATTCAGTACATTAATGCTTTACATTCCATTCATCAATATGGCTTGCTGCAGAACTAAAACAGAATTCAAAACACAATGCCACCTCTGAGTTTAAGAAAACTCTCTAATCCTCAAATAAAACTTTTAATTTGAATCAACAGTTTATTGTTGTAGACTTAGAACTATTAGCCAATCACTATTTACATTTAATAAGTGGGCCACACCATTTGCAGTGCATACACTCAACTTCATCCTTTTCTCCTGTTCTTGTTCTTTTAAAAACTTTTGAATACTTCCTTGTGTTCTGAAACGTATTTTGATACAGATTTTCATTGTCTTCCCATTTTAGTGTGTCAAATCTTTAAACTGCTATCTGCTAACAGCTTGAAATGTGTACGTTGTGGACATGAAATTCATCAGTATGTTCAGATGTACACACGTCAGAGCTTGTGTGCATGCCTGTTTGTTTGTTATGTGTATCTTCTAGACCAGTGGTTCCCAAAGTGAGGTTCGCAAACCACTGGAGGTTCGCAGAATGTTACAGGGGGTACGCCAGAAAAATTTCACTAATGGCAGCCGGAGGACCCCAGGCATTGGAGGCAGCAGGTGGAACCCAGTTGTAGGGCAGAAAGCCTGAGCCCAGGGAGAGCGAGGCAGGGCAATTTGGGCTAGTAGCTGAACCATCTAGCACCAGACACTGTCTGTAGAGAGGACACTGGGCTAGATTGACCACTGGTCTGATCCAGTATGGCCGCTCTTATGTTCTAACTTTTATTTTTCATGGTATCCAGAACTTTGGCTGGCCCCAGCCCTCACCCTCGGCCATCTGTTGGCCGCATCCTCAACTGGGGCCCTTGGTTACTCCAACACTAACCCTAGCTTGGGGGGCCCCCCATCCCTAACACTTGCATGCAGTCCCCATGTCAGAAACATCCCTAACCCCAGCCAGCTCCAAATGTCATCCTAGCCTGGGGCCTCCAGCCATAACACTAAACCTAGTCTAGGGTCCCATGTCAGCCCTGGGCCCCCAGCTGGGCCCATTCCCAGCCTATGGTCTCAGAAGGCACCAAACCTAACCTAGCCCAACCTAGGGCCCTATGCTGGCCCCATCCCTAACCATGGGACACCACTCTGACCCTTGCCCCTAGCCAGCCCCAAACCTAACCCTACCTTTAGGTCCCCTGGTGACTGCTAATTTACTCTAATTGTGAATTTGAACGTAAAAAGTCTATGTAAGTTCATAAGATGTTCACAATAATCTAGAACAGCCAATGTGGATGGGAAAAGATACAAAAGGGAGACAACTAATGTAAACAAAAAGGTCTATAGCCATAGCTCAAGGCATGTGTTAAGATCATGCTGGTAAACAAGAGAAATGTGGAACCAGAAATTAGTGAGCCAAAACTGGTGTGCTGGAAACTTGCCCTAACGGGTGGACAAAATACTGACGGGATGGGCTATTCCACACATCACTTCCTTTTGGGGGTCCTTAAAGACTTTGGGAAAAACACTGGCTACTGAAGTGAGCTCCACCATCATGGCCACTACCCCAGTTGGCCCTGACCCTCATCCTAGTCAAGAGACCCTGCCCAGCTCCATCCCTGACCTGGGTGCCCTAGCCACCCCCAACCCTCATCTTAACCAGGTTCCCATTCCAGCCTCTACCCTCATCTTAGTCCAGGTATGCCAAACCCTGTATCTCAGGGCCCCCTGCCAACTCCAACCCTATCAATAACCCCAGACCCTCAGCCATTCCCACCCCTAACCCTACCCCAGGCCCTCTGAGAGCCCCAGTCCTAAACTTATACTGGGCCCCTGCCCATTCCCAACCTTTACCCTAAGCTAGCCCCAACACTCACCCTTGCCTGGGGGCCCCTGCTGACCCCTATCTAGAAGGCAGCCCTAGGAGACCCCAAATCTACCCTAGCTCAGGGCTCCCAGCCAGCCCCAAAGCTAGTTCTAGGTCTCTTGCTGGCCCTGGCCCTGGCCCTAACCCTGGGTCCCTATTTATGACCCGAAATCTAACCCAGAGGCCGCTGCTGGCCCCAATCCTCATCTGGGGCTGATGGTAATGTAGGAATTTTTTTTTAAAGATTTTTATGAACTATATTTGTGTCTCTGTAGCTGTGCACTATTTATCCATATCCAATATGGCATGAAAAGTTTATTTCCTCTCTGATACAAGGAAGGGGTCTGTTTTATGAATGTTCCCTGGATTAGAACCAGACAGCTTATCAAGAATCTTCTGGAATCTATGCACATGTATGGAAAATCTTGCAGCGATAACGGAAGAGCCAAGGATCAGGCTATTACTGCTCCTCCTAACTGTGCAAGGAAGGAAAGTGAAAAGACCACAGCTGGAAACAAAGGAAGTTCAGGTGTGAACAGACTACTCTTACAGTTCTGCTGTGAAAAGAGCAAGGACATACAAGGACAGAGATATTAGTTGGATCTCAGCAGAGCATGACATCTTGTGTCATAGCTCTCACCAATACAAACTCTGTCTGAAATGAACCTGAGCCAGCCTAACCTAGGGACTCTTCCATGCAGCATTCCAGATGACTAATAAATGCTACTTTGTTTTGACAAGGCTGTCCTGCATCCATCCCAAATACTTTCTGCATTACTCGCTAAGAAAAAGTCTCAGCAAAAGTCAGAACTAAGGGTATGTCTACACTTAAAATGCTACAGCAGCACTGTTGCATTTGTGCCACTTTAGCGCTTCAGTGTAGACACCACCATGGCAGGAGTGGTTCTCACATTCCTGTATTTAATCCACTTCACTGAGCAGCAGTAACTGGGTCGATGGAAGAATTCCAGCACTGTCGACGCTGGAGGGTTAGGTCAGCACAGCTAAGTTACATCTCTCAGGGTGTGGATTTTTCATCCTGAGAGATGAAGCTATGCTGATGTAAGTTTTCAGCATAGACCAGCCCTGAGTTGGACTTACAGTAGGAGCTCATGATGAGAAACAGGGGTTCTAGAGCCCAAAGGCCCAGTCCAGCAGTTGTTGAGGCCATGTAGCCTGTCTTTGTGGAAAAGTGCAGGCCCTTGGGGTCAGACACTGGTAAGGGGTTACTCCCAGGAAACCGATTAAAGGCTGAGGCTTAGCACAGACCTCTGTGGAGCTATGACAGCTCAGAGAGCCGGTTCAGCCTGTTGCTCCTGGCCCCAACCCTAGCCTAGGTCCCCTTAGATGGCTCCTACCCTAACCCTGCCTTGATTTCAGGCCCCAGTCAGCCAGCTCCTACCCTGACATTAGTTCTGGGCACTCTCAGCTAGCCACAAACATAAGCCCAACCCTAATCAGGGGACAACCCTCAGCCACCTGGCACCGGCCCCATCTCTAGCCCAGAGGCCCCCCCTCAGCTAGGCCCAACTCTAAACCCAGCCATAGCCTGCACATCCTCTCAGCTAGCTGGCACTGGCCCAGTTTTAACTTAGGTGATCCCCATAGCCAGCCCCAAGCACAGGGGTCCCTTCAACTGGCCCTAACGTTAACAGTTTGCAATCTCTTGATCATGGAATGTTTATTTCTGAATTCTTATGAGCTACTGATTTCATCGTGATAGGTGTGTGTGGGAACAGGTGGACAAGGCCGTAATTTAAGATTTTCTTTTTCTGCAAGTAAAGTGGGTTCGAGTTAGCAGGTTGCAGAAATTAATCTAAACAAACAAATTCAGTATTGCAGTGAAATCTGGCATTTTTTAAATACACTTTAGAAGTTTCTAAAGTGATTCCAGGATACAAAGCTGTCAAGTCACAGGCTGCATCTCTGTACAGAAAAATACAGTGCAAGAAATTAAGGGCTTAGTCCTTTTCTGACAAGACTCCCATTGAAATTAGTGGATATTTTGCTGGAGTAGAGGCTGAGCACCAACTCTAAAAGGTGCTGAGATCTGCCAACCCCAATGGACTGTGGGAATAGGAAGTGAAGATATTCAGCACCTCTCACTGAGGATTCAATCCTGAGTAAGAGACTTGGGGTCTATAAAAAAAGCTCTCTAGTAAGCAGCATGTTGATCAAGAGGGGAAAAAACCAAAACCCAAACAAAGGACAGACTATGATTGCAAAGATCTTTTTCCATTTGTAAACAACTTAAATTCCCTTTCCCCTCCCAGCCCCCCGTCCCCAAGGACTAAGGATTTAATTGACAAGTCTGATCTGTTACATTTGTAGTAAAAAAGAAAAAGAATGATTGTATCATTCAAGTGTTTCTATATGATCTGGTTCATAGCCATAAAAGGAAGATTTCCTTTGGGTGGATACTCTGATGTACATTTAGGGGTCTCTTGTGTTGATTACCGCTATTACAGTAGTGTATAGATGATTTTTTTTTAAAAAAAGTGAAACAAAAACTAGGATTTTACAATCTTATGTAAATAATGATAAAATATAGCTTTAGCCGTTTCACTCCTGGAAAATGATTGGTTTGGCTGAAGCAGATGTATTGGCTAGGATCATCACACACTGCATCTTTTGTTACATATTAGAACGAGTCAGCCAGTGAAAATCCTGGAAGCAAAAAAACAAAAATGAAACAGACAAGTAGAAGGTGGATTAGAATACAAATATGTATTTACTAACATACGTTCCTGCCCTTGTGGAACTGTGTAAGACTGCTTATGGAAATATAATTTTATTCTCAATTTCTTTGGTAGGAGATTAGAGGAATGACTTTTGATACTGTGACAACACTCCTAACAATATTATCAATAAATAAGGCCCGTTAGGAAAATGTAAGGAAGGAAGACGGTGAAGTCGAAGGCCCTGATACTACAAAGAGCTGAGCATGAGTGGATCCCTGTAGCTCCATAGATCCTCGCTGCAGACCAGCACCCTCCCCACATGTCCCAACAGAGCTTCAGGAAGATACAGGGGGTCTGTCCATCAGAACATGAGAAAAATGAAAAAAAAAACAAAAAACCCCACATACCTGCTGCTTTCTGTCAGCTTGTGGGTCGATCATTACATTGATAAGGGAAGGCACTTGCTTCTCTGCCAGGCTTGCTTTCAGGGCATTTTGCAGTTCCTCTGGTGTTTTTACAAAGTATCCTTTACCCCCAAATGCTGACATAATCTGCTCATAGTGAGAATTTGGCAGGAGACAAACTGGGGGTGCACTGAAAGAAGCAAAGAGGTTTATGGTTCATAGCAGAGTTAAAATTGTAAGAAATGACCAACTAGGATTATGCCAATTTTAGTACTTTTAAATGACTAGATGGTCATTATGCTGGCCCGCTAAGTTTCTCCAATGCTGGTGGGACATGTAATTCAGTTCCTCTGAACTTAGTTGTGTGTAACTGGGCATGGTGATTATGTAAAAGTATATATTTGTTGCCATTTAGTTACTGATCTGAGACCACAAAGCTTTTCACTTCAGCTTCTAGTCTAGAACAGAAAACACTAGCCATGAATAAAAAGACCCTCTTGGTCGCTTCGCAGTTAATTAAAAGCACATAGGTTAGAGGTACTCACCACACAGTTGGTTCTCCAGATTTTAACATCTCCTTCCAGGAATCTGCATCCAAACCACTGTATATCCCATTGTTGTTTACTATGATAATTACAACTGGCAAGTTATACCTGCAACCATTCATAAACAAACAAAAAAAAAGCTTGTGGGAGAAATTCTAAAGAATTGCATCTTTCTGTGAAGCGCTAAAGGGCCACTCTACTTCTGTATTAAAGTTCTTATATCTACTATTGTTACACGTGACACAGATTCACAGGGTCTGGTCTACAGTCTGACCTCTAACCAGTCTGCTGGGAGCGAGACCCAAGGATCTCTTAGCTTGCTGGACCCGAGGATCCACAGTTTCACAGGGCCATGACTCACGAACTGGCCTATCAGGCTCCAACAATCCCCCTCTCTCTCTCTCCATAGCTCTTTGTGGTGAGTCCAGATAAGCCACACTTCTGTGAGAGACTTAGTCACCTCACTCCATTCGGGGTGCAATGCTTTTCATTCAGCATCTGCAGCCTACACCAGGCACCCTTTGGATCTTTATTAGTTACCTGGAATCTAGAATCTGTAAATCTCTGAGTTAGCATGATAATGGTAGCTTAGTACAGAGTTCATATTGGTGGAAGCCATGGCTTTGCCATGTCCTCCTCCTCTCAGCCCCATCTTTGCTCATCCCACTGTCTGTCTACCTCCTCTGCCTTTGCTTTCCTGCTAGGGCTTTTGCCCTGTTTCCCTGCAGAGAGGTGGGGGTGCTGGGAAATAACTTGCTCTGAAGAGTTAATATTCAGTCACTGAGGCTTCCATTCAAACGTGTTGATCCCAGCCCAGACAATCCTAGTAGCTATATTTCTCAAATACCTAGGCTGATCTCTCATGTCACTGGGAGAAAATAAGTTCTTCCCCTTTCCTTCACAAGAGGAAGCAACACCAACAAATAGCACCTAATACACTGCTCTTCAATTTTTGAGAAGTCATCTGCTTCAGAGATAAAATGTGGTATTTATTATGTATTTTGATGTGCTCAGTTCAAATATGACAATTAAAACAACTGATTGGCTACTGTTTCTAAGATATTTAAGTTTTTACATTTTATTGTCTAAGTAATTGTGTAGATGTAAAAAACAGAGTTTTATCATAAATTGTAAACCTAAGGTCTTTTCCAAATGTCTTATGGTGCTTTAATATAATTTTCACCTGTCTGTATGTAACTACTTTAAAAGAAATCAGCAAAGTATATAGAATAAAATTTATTATGAAAACAAAGGCTAAGAACACTATTATAGCGTTAGTCCTATTATTCTATCGGCGCGTTCTTGTCTTTGTCTGATAGTATCATTAATATGGAGCATCTTCTGTCACTGTCCGCATAGTCGACAAGCATTGAGGGCTCCATTTGCCTGGATAGCGTTTCTCATTGTTGCAATGTCCTGGGAATCGCTCACGCCGTGTTCGCGCTCACGTGCTCTGCAGTTTGGTGGAAAAAAAAAAATCTAGATGAGATGGGAAGAAATGTATCTTTAATGACATGTTGCAACCAAGGCTTTTGTATGCCTTGAGGAAGGTTTACAACAACAACCTGTAGTTGTCTGCTTCTGTTCCAAGAAAATTTATTGCCCCTGAACTGGAAGGCTTTCCATGACGTTTTTCCTTGCCACACAGTACATGGTCAAATGCATCGATCTCGAACGAAGTTCACGCATCTGAGAAACAACGCCCCTGTACCTTTGATCTTAGCTTCACTTAACTTGGAAATTTTCACGGAGGTACTTTGAAAGCTGCTGTGGTTTGATCAATGCTTGACAAAGTTCTTCATCAACCCACTTGAATGTGTAAGGTGGAACAAAATCTTTCCCTTGAATTCACAAAGTGTGGAGCTGGAACACTTTTCCCGGTCTTCCAAATGCTGTCGAGTGGCAAATCTTCTTGAGGTAGTGGGAATACTCTTGCACGCCGACTTCGCAGAGAAAAAGCAGTACTTTGTGTAATCCAAGCTGCAAGAGAGCAACAACCTTGAAAATCACACAAAGCTGCCACTGACTGTATTGGTCATAGTTTATGCCACCTCAAAAGTTGTTTCATGTTGCAATAAGTTCCTTCCATACTGACGTGCCTGCGACAACTGGAATTGATGCAAAACATGCCATTCACCATGCCAGCTAAAACAGCTTTAAAACTCAGTTCGATGAATCAAATGAAACAGTCCTACTCATCTGATCGTGGAAGATGTTGAGGGCGCCACACCACCAGCGATGTGTTGCAGCTACAAGATCACCTCCATGAAGAAAAATGGAACAAATCCTTTGACCGTCACGGAACATGGAAACGCTAACATCATCTGCCAGGAGATTCCACTGCTGTAGTCTGGAGCCCAACAGCTAGACTAGAGCCAATCAACAATTTTAAGCATCATTTTTGTTCTCAGTGACCCAGAATTAGTAAAGTTTGACTACATTTATTTCAGAAGCATTTTGGCTATAGAGCAGTGATATTAGTAGGACAAAATTATTTTTCTGTATTTTTTCAGTTTGTTTTCTTTGCGCATTTGATTACATTTTGTGTATAGTCGGTTTCCCTGATCTGGATAGTCTGTCAGGGATAATAAATTAAGATGGTTTACTTGATCTAAAAAAAACAAACAAAAAAAAAAAACACTTTACCTGCAAATAGTTTCCACTTCCATGCCAGAAAATCCAAAAGCACTGTCTCCTTCTACACAGATCACTCGCTGCTCGGGTGTCTGATCTTTAGCCACCATTGCAGCTGCTATAGCAAAACCTAGCCCAAGTCCCATTGTTCCAAATGTACCAGCATCGAGTCTACCGATAAGAAAGTAGAATTATTGCCTATTTCTTCACTGCATTATTTTTCCTGTACAGCCAGGTAAACATTTCTAAAATTGTCCATGACAGTTTGTTCTTGGCTTGTAGTAATTTTGATATGACCCAACTACATATAAAACAGTATCTGGTTAGTAAAAAGGCATTTGACACATGTATTGCTATATTACATTACACACCATGGGTCTAAATAGGCTTAGTTTTCATATAGGAATCTGATCAAGATTTCATAATACTCTAATGAACACACATATAAATAGAACTTTTCAAAAATGAGTTGACTGGAATAAGAGATGCTTATATACTACCAATTACAATGTACTGTATTCCCCGATTGCTTTCAGTCTACTGGTATTTCAAGACATCTAATTAATATGTAATCAGATGTTTCAAGTGGTAGTAAAATAGTTGTTCTATTGAATCTTGTATCCCAAAATGTCAAATAGGCTACATGAAATCTTTTCTACATTTAACTCCCTGGAAATCCAACTAGAAGCCTGAAAACTTTCAGGCAAATAATGCTATTCAAATTCTAGTCTTCAGGTTCAACTTTTGAAATCAAATTGCAAGCTGTAATTAAATAAGACCATTTCATCTAGGCAAATGCAGAATACATAAAAAAAATGCACTATTGTAGGCCTAACTTTTCTAATTTGCCCTCTTATGTGCACAACGCTATGTGCAAGGAAAAAAACGTGTAATAGTCACCGTGCCACCCTTTAAAAAAAAAAAAAAAAAATATATATATATACACACACACACACACACACTCCCATAGTTAATTTTAAATTAACTTTATTTAATCTCAAATATGTTGTTAGCATGATATGTCACAAATGAACCTGTTTTCAGAAGGAGGTTCTAGACTCCACAGTCAGATCTGAAGGGTCACCTCAGCAAAGATTGTCCAGTTCTCTCTCATACAATCTAATCAATACAGACTAGCTCTAATTTACAGTCATTCTGTAATAGCTGGCTTTAATAAGAGTCACAAATCAGAACTTCAGAATTTGTCTGTCTACATTCAGGCATCTGAATTCCAATGTAGATGCCCAATATATGGCCTGCTTTCCAAAGGTGCTGAAAACGTGTAGCTCCCATTGATTTTAAGTGGATTCTGCATTTCAGCACTTTGCGCGTGTGAATCTGCTTGCAGGATAGGACCCTAGCCTATTTATTTTAAAAATTGGGAATAAAAAAGTCCTTACATTTTTAGGCACAGATTCACACACTAAGTATGGGACTCAATAATATACTCCCATCCCAAAAATAACCGAGATCTCTGCTAAATAACTTTCACCTGCTTGAAATATGGCCTTTTATTACCATTGTACTATGGGCTGAAGTCCCAGACAAATCAACGTGTATTCAGTATAAAAATCAATGACAAGGTATGACTAAAAAGGAAAAAGATAATTTACCTTAACAAGAACAAACCCACTCCAAAGACACATTATATATTTACTTTACTTAAATAACTTTTTTTATTTAAAAAGAGACATAGCATCAGTAACCTATAACCCAACTGTGTGGAAACATATGCAGATAATTGTTGCATCACGGCAACAAAGAAAATACTTTACCTGTGGCGAGGAAGATAGTTTGGAAGCATAGTGCGTCCAATGTCCATAGTATTAGCTCCCTCGCTAACCACAATGCAGTCCCTGGGTAACAGTTCTCTGACATGATGGAATACTGTATAATAATTCATAGGCAGGGACTTTTGTAATGCCAATGCCTTTAAAAAAATAAGAGACTATAAATCATTTCTATACGTACTGCTTAGCATAAAGGCAACGTGCTTTGCCATGTGTGAATATTACCACTGAAGTCAGGGACTATTCTCCTGAGTAAAGGTTGCAGAACTAGACTCCCTCCCAGTGGCTGAGATCAGCAGAGCCACTTTCGCCGACAGTGCCTTTGTAATTCTGAAGACAGGCAGTTTTCAGCAGAGGTTCCCGCAGGTGTGCAGCCTGCTCCCTCTACTGGTGTGCCATCATCCACAGTTTAATGACCTTCAGAGCAACGAGCAAGGCACATCAGTTTGTTCAAACATGATTATAACTATAATTATAATTTATTATTTGTATTGCCGTGTACCCACTCATGGGCCAGAACCACATCATGCTAGGTGCTGTTCAAACACAGAGTAAAAATGTTGGACTATTTCTAATCACAGATGAGCTATGTCATTTGTGTGCTGGGGTGGTTCAGGAACAGCTCCGGTTTGTGCTGTCTACTGAAAGGAATCTAATTTAGGCTCCAATCCTGCAGATACATATGGACTTAAACTTCCAGGCATGAACAGTCCAATTCATATGCAGAAATTTAAGGACATCCATAAGTATTTGTAAGGTTGGGACCTTAATGTGTCATTTGCTTTTAATGTACATCATTGTCACAATAACTGGCACATCCATAAAATAAAATAAAAATAAAGGATCTACCTCAGCAAAATTGAGCTGTCATATGCTAAGAGTAACACCACATCACTTGCAAATCAGTTCTGTTACTATATCATCTTCTACACAAGGGCTTCCTTCTGGCACTATGGTCCTGATCCAGAGCCCAATGACTTCTATGGGGTTTGGATGACAATTAGCTCTTAAGCCCAGTCTGTCCATATAGTAGATAAATCTGAAGACAGTAAGTCTACAGGAATCTTCTGAAACATTTTGATATCATTCAGAATTTAGCAACTTGAAAGTTCTGATTAGTAGGGAGACTTAATACAATAATGTCAGGAATATGACTGATATTGTGTCCAGAAAAAAGGATCAAAAGTCACTTTTACTGAGCAATAGTATTACCTTGGATCTTTCTTCATTGCTCTTCATTTTCTCTCTTAATCCCTTCCACCACTCTGAGTAAGAAGGATGTTTCCATTCCATTAGAACAAGTTGTTCTAAAAGCTAACACACACACACACACGATTTATTCTCTTTCAAAACATAAACCTCGGAATAATTTCTTCAAGAAAATCTAAAATCAGGGGTCTCAAACATACAGCCCACGGAGTTATTTGCTGTGCCCCTCCTGCCCCCCGGGAGTTATTTCCTGCAGCCGCCAAGCTCCCCTCACACGCCACCTCCCCCACCCCCAAGCACGCTGCATCCCTGCTCCTCTGCCTACCTCCAGGTGCTTCCCACCACCAAACAGCTGTTTGGCGGTGCTAAGCGCTTTCCAGGAGGAAGGTAGGAGGAGCGGGGAGCCATGTGCTCAGGGGAAGAGGTGGAGAAGAGGCAGGGCCGGGGCAGGGATTTGGGAAAGGGGTTGGAACGGGGCAGGAAGAGGTGGGGCTGGGGCAGGGCCTCATGGAAGGGGTGGAGTGGGGGTGGGGGCAGGGCTTTTGTAACTTTATATGAAAAGGTATCAGTGATGCAGCCCTTGAGCCAAAATGTTCTAGTGCTCATGTGGCCCTCGTGATGATTTGAGTTGGAAATCTCTGATCTAAATCATACACCAAAATCCCAGCACAATACTACATCTACTTTAAAAT
Source organism: Chelonoidis abingdonii (assembly GCF_003597395.2). Classification (NCBI taxonomy): domain Eukaryota; kingdom Metazoa; phylum Chordata; order Testudines; family Testudinidae; genus Chelonoidis; species Chelonoidis abingdonii. The sequence continues at coordinate 69,156,804 of NC_133770.1, forward strand.
TTTAATTTTGGATTAGATACTGGATGCAAGCATAAATATATGGCATAAAAAATGCTTTTCCTGGGACTTTTATTTTTTTAGAATGTACTCTCTATCTACAAGTTAGAGGAAGTTATAGACACCTTGCAGTACATTACCTGTTCAGTTACGGCATTTATGTCACCTAATAAATTTGCTGCAGGTCTCACGTTATTCCCCAGCTCTTCTGCACAAATATCAACCTATTTTTAAAAAAATAGTTTTTAGACAAAAGAAGACTGAATCAATTAGTCTTATTGACTTAAAAATATTCCTTACACTGTAAAATAGAAAATACTCTTCTAACAACCTCATTAGCCCTCACTTTGGCTCTAAGAGTAATTTCCTCTAATCTTTACCGGAAGTGCTATTCAGGAGATGATTTACTACAAGCAAAAACCTACTGCACATTCCCATTTTCAGACGTTCATCTGTACCCTTAGCACCGACTTCCTGCTTCTCTTACACCTCTGACACACAGTACTATATATAATTTTGTTAGTATTAGCGTGAAGAGCACAAGCTGGACACCTTTGGAGACCAGACGAGACTAATTATGTTTCAGACTCCTGAAAGCCAGCTAATCAGAGAGCAAAACTGACTGTTGCCCTTGGACACATGGTTTACAATATTTTGAAATGGGGGAGGAGTAAAATTGTGTTTATGTCCTACCCTTCCTAACACAGACAGCTTGCCAGAAGTATTCATTTGTTAAGTAGCCTTTCCTCCACTACTCTCATTGTTCCCAAGTGGTCAGGCTCTGATAGTGAGCAGCGAGATCTTGTTTGCTTTGACTGTAAATACAAGATAATGTTTTTAAAGGACCCTATTGAGAAAGGGGTCCATTATTATGAACAATTCCACAATTTCAAAACTATTTGGTTCTGATCAAGGAAACTATAGTCCTATACGTGGTACATGTACATTATGGGCCTAATCCCTGTGCTACTGCCCTGAATAGGAGCTTTGCCATTAATTCAATGGGAGCAGCATCAAGTCCTATATGCTCGGAATAACATTATATTGATTTTGAAAATATCAAGGGAATTAAAAACAAATAAAAGTAATTATTTTGGAGAACTACAGTGATCACATACATTATACTGCACTGTCAATATGACAAAGATCATCACATGAACGAGCAGGCTATTACAGAGAGAGCTAACCTACAGAACATGCTGTTCAAATTATTTTCCTAGATTACCTGGATAATCATTACATCTGGTCGAAATCTTGGTGGAAGTCCAAAGTGCAAAATCCAGTTCAACCTGGCACCAAACAATATTATTACATCAGCATGTTGCAATGCCCTAATAATGGAAAACAAGAGAAAAACATGAAATGTAAATATTTTTATACATTAACTCCTTGCTTAACGTTGTAATTATGTTCCTGAAAAATGTGACTTTAAGTGACACAATATTAAGAAAATCCAGTTTCTCCATAAGAATTAATGTAAACGGGGCAGGTGGGGGAAGGGGGGTCTTCGGTTCCAGGGAAATTTTTTTTACCAGACAAAAGACTATCTATATCTATATCATGTATGTGTGTGTGTGTGTAGATATAGATATTTTGTCTGGTGATTCTCATACACACACACACACACAGTATAAGTGTTAAACAATTTAATACTGTACACAGCAATGAAGATTGTGAAGCTTGGTTGAGGTGGCGAAGTCAGAGAGTGGGATATTTCCCAGGAAATGCCTTCCTGCTAAATGATGAACCAGCACTCGGCTGAGCCCTCAAGGGTTAACATATTGTTTATGTATCCTCACACTCTACAAGGCAACACAAATGGAAGGAGGGGAGACAGCATGGCAGACAGAAACACACACCCTGTGTGTGAGAGAGAAAGATGCACATTGCCCCTTTAAGTATGCTGACCCCACTCTAAATAGATTGTCTTTTTAAATAGATCAGCAAGTTGAGACAGCAAGTGCTGCTAGTAAGCTCTTGACATCCTGAGCCCTGTTGTGTCCCCCCCTGCTCTATGGAGATGGTGTAAGTGAGGGGGAAGAGCAGAGGAGAGGGGGAACGCCCTGACATTAGCCCCCCCTCTTCCCCACCCTGACACAACAAGCAGGAGGCTCCAGGGAGCAGCTCCAAGACAGAGGGCAGGAAAGCACATCGCAGTGGGGCGAGGGACAGTTGAACTGCCAGCAATTGATAGCCTGCTGGGTGGCTGCTGCACAGGGAATTTAGGGGAGCGGGGAGCTTATAGGGGGCTGCCAGGCCACCCAGGTTCCAAGCCCCCACCAGCTAGCTCCAGTGGGCCGCTCTTTCGGTAAGCAGTGGACAAAGCAGGTGGCTGCCTAACAACATTGTAAGGGAGCATTGTGCAACTTTAAATGAGCATGTTCTTCCATTGATCAGCAACGTAACAATGAAACAACGTTAACTGGGACGACTTTAAGTGAGGAGTTACTGTATTTAATTGCTTTTCAAAAATGGTAATAGTTCCAGATAGCACAGCACCCCTATCATTTAGGAGAATACAATAACACATCTTGCTTCCCTCCAGTCAATATTTGTTTAGCTCAGCAAGCTAAAAATTTTTTTATACAGACAACTGTCCCTTAGTTTATATAAGCAGAAGATTTTCTGAATTTCCAAATAAAGCACTAAGGTCTCTTTCTAAAACAGTGTTCATTTTGTGAAAGTACTTATTATTAGAGCAAAAAACAAACAAAACAAATAAACAAAACCCCTACTTCAGAAGAATGTTGAGGTTGCAAAATCAAACACTCAAAAATTAGAAAATACCAGAATGAAGGTTGACCATGCAACCTTAATTAAGCCCTCTGGTGTGTATGCCCAATTTGGCTCAGCTGCTGAGCAAAGTACCTCAGGTGTAGTTTTTAAATTCTCAGATTTATTAAGAACATACTCCATAAAGATGAAGATATTTGCTCAACACATAACTTCGTTTAAGTATATAGGAGTTTCAACTGCAAAGTAAGACCACTGTACACACATACCTACAAGTGCTCTATAAGTAAGTTCACATTAATTTGTCAGTGACTACAATTATTTTTTTAAACATAGTCTTCAATATAGGTCTCTTTGATCCAATTAAAGGCTTTACAGAGACGGTAGTTCAATTAAACTGGAATGTACTACAAATGCTATCAAAGGGAGGCTGCACAAAGCAAAATTTGAATTGTGATACTCCATTTTATGTACCACTTTATAGGCTTAAAGGTCAGCACACTGCATATGCCAGTAGTTTTCTGCTACATGTAATTTAACTTGGTTACATACTTCATTCTGTGCTATAAACTACTATATTGTCTGATAAAGACTTAATATTTATACAACAAAACGTAACTCAAAAGAATTCAGCCTACTCTTGCCAAAAATTTCTAGTGACTCCTACACTTTCACCCTGGACCCAGTTCTAAGCAGCATTTGATATTAGCTGTGTAAAGCTACTGGCTTTATCCACTGCCATAAAATGGCACGAAATGTGAAAAACTTTTTTTGCATTAGGCCTTCCACAGTATTTGTAATACGTTGCAATTTGATGTATCTTTAATGGTATGTTCCTATTAGTTTCCCAGAAGATAGGATTGGCAGCAAAGCCTTGGTTTATACTGACCTGGATCTGGCTGCAGCTACACAGTTTGGATGGTTGTCAGGAACAACTCCTTTCCCCATTGGGGTAGGCAGAAATGGTAGCCCACATGTGTCTACCAACTTTTTGATGCTGTTTTCAGCACGTGAATAAGCAGCTCCTATAGGAAACAAAGTACAAAGAATGGTTTCATGTGATCTATAATTATGCCTTTTCATAGCCCCATTTAAACAAGGTGCTTAAGTAAGGGCTTAACTTCAAGCATGTGAGTGAATAGTCCCACTGACTTAGAAATACTCATGTGCTTAAAGTTACATATATGCTTAAATGTTTCTCTAAAACAGGAGAACAATATGTTCAGAGATCACACAGGATACACATACTCTTCAGTTAACCCAAACAAACATATTATATAGATGGGGCTGGTAGTACTGCCTATTATTAAGGCTGCCTGACACTTCCCATTATAAAACCCTGCTTTCAGTTGCCTGTAACTTGCCAAACTTAACTGTTTGGCTGAGCCTTTTCATGGCAGGTGTCTGCCACAGGCAGAATGTGTTCAGAAAAATTTCCACCAAAATGATTTAGCTGTTTCTGAGAAAGAGGATGGGGAAAAATACATTGCCAGAATTTTATACCATTGGCAAAACAATCTTTTCTCTGAGAAGTTCTAGCACCCCCATGCTTTGGATCAAGGACTGGAAATTTGGCATGGGGAAGAGATAGGATTCGGACACAGTCTGTCACATTGCAGGGAATGGGGCGGAAGGGGTCAAAAACTTGGGGTGTATAAGTAGAAGAGTCTGTGCCCACTAGAGCACACTCGTCTCCAGAGCCTGGAATGGAACCTAAGATTCACGAGCCTCATCACTCCTCTGCTGCCAACAAGCATTTGTGAAATCCACTGCAAATTGTGTCTCTCATCTGGTCCACACAGAGGATGATCATCTACTACTGCTATAGTTATTCCATTAGCTCAAATGGCAGAGGTCTGTGCGGTGGATCTAAAAGGTTCTTCTTACCCTGCTTATGAACCAGATGCACGTCAACAGGATATCACATGATGGAATTTCTGTTTTTCAATTTGTTTTTTTTAAATACTTAGGAAATTACATACACAAAAACTATGTTAAAAGAACATTACAGCTGCAAGGTCAAGCACTGGAAAGTTAGGAAATGCCAGAATGAATGTTGCCTATACAGCCTTAATTCAGCACCCCCGTGCATATGTATTACAATGAAGTATTTAACTACACAATCACACGCTATTTTTTCCACTGCACTGATCTCAGTCAATGCACAAAATTGATGGCGCTCACTTAATGAGCAGCTATGCACTACTTTATTTTCTCCTCACTGTTCAATGTGTGGCCCTAGTCCTTATTTACTGTACATTATTCAAGCCAGGCTCTGAAAACAGATTACTTTCCCAATGGGTTTTTCTATGATGCTTGTTACTACAGTATCTGAGTGTTTCACAAACACTATTTTCACAGTGAGATGAAGATTTTATTCTCATTTTAAAGACTAGTATCTGAGATCACAGACATTTAAAGTCAATAGTATCCACTAATTTTGGTTGCCCACTTTGTAGCACTGGGGACTTCATTTTTTCAGAGTATATACATTCATACATTCAAAGCACAGCTCCCATTGACTTCAGCTGCAGCTGTAATTGCTCAGCACTTATCAAATCAGATTTCAGAATCTCAAGTCAGGCACCCAGAAAATGAGGGACACAATTATTGACCATCTGTGAAAAGTTCTCTTTAAGTGATTTGCATAGGATCATATAGGAACTCAGTGGAAGAGGCAGAGACGGAATCCAGCTCCCCAGGGTAGCATTCAACTGCCTTAATTATGAGACCCTCCATTTTCTTCCTGCAATCCCCTGCCTCATTCACCACACACCTTCCAACTTTTGCAACGAAAGAGGCAAGGGTCCTACAGATAACGGCCTTCTTCACTACACAACCCTGATTCATTCCCAGGTCCGTCCTGTGCACTGAATGAGTGTTTAAAAAAAAAAGTATGTGATCATGTAATTAACAACTGTAATGCATACACACAAGGCGCCGGAATTAAGGATGCACAGGCAATCTTAATTCTGGCATTTCTTTTAAGTACTTGATTCTGCAACCTTAATACTGGCCTTTTAACTTTGTGTTTTTGTGGGTAACATAGTAATTTGTGTGCGATGCTTTACACTGAAGCAGTTAAAAAGACATCTTTACCTAACAGGAATTATGAGGGCTCCCAATGACTGAAGCTTGGAAATAAGGTTCTAGATATTTAGTATACACAATAGAAAGCGCTGCAATAAGATATTTTGATAAGTGACTTTAGGGTATCTCTTGGATTTTAGTCACTGACCATCTCCTAAGCACTTGAATGGACATGCAAACAAAAGCTCTGATTATTTAGTCATGTGCAAGACTTGTTTTCTAGTAATCAAGGTCCAATTTTAGAGGACTGGAGGACTCTAGTGATTGGTAGGAAGAACATAAAAATTGTACTAGTGGATCAGATTTGTGATCCATCTAGCTTAATACCTTGTTTCTGACAAAGAAGATCATCAGATGCTTAAGGGAAAGGTGCAAGAAATCCCGTAATAAGCAGATGTGGGATAATTTGACCCCAAAGGAGGTCATTGGCTTAAAACCTGAAGAATGAGGTTTTATATCCTTAGCAAATTTTTTGCTAGCATTAAACTACAACAACTCTGGATATGCATGTTATCCAGACAAATGTCCAATTTCTCTTTGAATTTTGCTGTATTTTTGGCTTCAGCAACATCCCGTGGCAATGAGTTCTGCAGTCTAATTATGCATTATGTGGAAAAAAGTATTTCCTTATATCAGTTTCAAATGTCCCACTATTCAATTTCATTGAATGTGCCTTTGGTCTTGTGTTACAGACTAGGGAGAAGAGAAGGCCTTAATTCACCTTCTCTATACAATTTACTATTTTATATACTATTATCATGTCACCTATTTGTCTCCATTCTATGAGTAAACAATCTCATTTTTTTCAATTTCTCTTTATGAGAGAACATAGAACCTCTCTCTCTCTGATATCAAAGCCTTTCATCTCTCATTGACCTGTTCATATTCAGCCAGCTCTCTAGTAACTGGCTAGCAATTCAGTGGCCTTTATTAAATAAATTGGTGGTTTCAGTTCAATTCCTGCTGGACATGTGTCTTCATCACAAAAAGCATCAGGACTGCTGACCATGCCCATTCAGTCATTTTGCTACTCTTCTAAGTGGAGTCTGAACTACCCTCTGATCCATAGAGGGACCATTTCTGATCTAGAGGTGAAGTGCACTGGCATAGTTAGTGGAAAGTCTGTAATATAGCAATGGCGGCAGCAGCTGTAGTATGGTTACAGAGTAGGCTTCGTGATCCAGGTCTGGTAGTCTGGCACATTCAGTGAGTACAAATCAAATAAAGATCACTTTGGTTTGGTGTGATGATTCTCAAACTAGAATGCAAGAGTATTATTAGACAGGTATATGTCAGAGAAGACACTTTTACAGTTTGACAAACAGGGTTTGTTTAAGTTTTGAATGGAACAGGCTTTATGCTTAGGATAATATTTACCCATTTGTTTTCCATATATATTCAGTGTATTGTATTGACTTGACTTACTCGATGAAAAAAATAAAGGGACAATCTAGAGCAAGCCAGCATATGTTCAAGATGGAGGGAAAAAATTATTCCAGTAGTAAAACAGATTTTAGTTCCAAGTTTAAAGATGCTATTTTACAAACAGTGAAAAGAAAAAAGATGTTTTAAATTTATGAAGAAAATTACTTTTGTCACTATTCTTTCCAACACCTGGAAAAGTTCAAAGCTACATCAAATCATGTTACCTTTGCCAATGATTAGGAGAGGCTGTCTGGAATGTGTAAGGATAGATGCTGCTTCAGATACAGCAGAGTGCTCAGCTGTGCAGAGAGGCGGGGGCAAACAGCACTTAACATATCTGGAAGACAGATAAGCTAGCATCTTCAAGGAAATGCAATGCAATGCAAAGCAAGCAATTCTCAAAAGGTAAAATCAGTCACTCACTGTAAAACAACAGAGTTTGTATTTAACAGTCCATGGTATTTGTCAGAACAGTAAATTTATTTTTAAAAACAATTTAAATTGCTCATCATATTCAAACCAAATTTTTCTAAGAACAAACCACTTCATAGAAGAAGCAAAATATTTAGCATGCTGCAAAAATAAAACCCTTAATTTTAATATCGTCTTATTTTATATGTGAGTTACACCGTGAACTAATAACTTATGCATATTTCTATTAACACATACATAGTAATTTTAAATCAAATTATTTGTTTTGGCAAAGCCTTGCATTCTGAAGCTTTCCTTCCTTTTCCCTCATATGTGGGCAGCTATCTCTCTGCATAAACCCCCTTTTAGACTCATGATAGCAATAAAACAGCTGCAAAGGCTGCCCACTCTAGTTTCCTCCCTACTGCTTTTCATAAAAGAAATGATATTTTCTTGAGAAATCTGACAAAGGTTCAAGATTTCTGCAATTGTCCTGGAGAGGGCAGCAGAAGAGGAGGAATGCAACAGAAACCTCCTCTACCACCTTTTTAATTGCAGGTTCTACCAAGTCCCCATATAAGCCTGCAAAACCTAGCACTTTATATCACAGGAGTGCCTCAATTAACACAATACTTGCCATTCAAATGCCACCCCCATTAAGTCAATGGGACTTCAACATGTATTTAACTGCTTTCCTGAATAAGAATGGGGCTAAGTACATGCTTAAGTGCTTTCCTCCTACCTAATGTAAACGGTCCCAGTATTCTCAGTCCCTCATCATATATACTGTATATACTCGTTCACAAGCTAAATATTTTTGGTAAAAACGTGACACATCAAAGAGTGAGGGCCGGCTTATAAACAGGTCTACACCAAAATATGATGATTTTAACATCTATGGAATCACTGAATATTTAATACTTTGTCGTTTTGTTTACCCGGAGCGTCTGCAGGCATGGACCCTTCAGCTCCCTGTGGCCACAGTTCATTGTTCGCCACTTCCCACAGCTCCCTTTGGCTGGAAATGGCGAACCGCCGCCACAGGGAGCTGAGGGGCTCCATGCCTGCAGATGCTCCAAGTAAACAAAACATCCAGACCCGCCAACGGCTTACCCTGATGGGCTGGGAGCCAAAGTTTTCCAGCTCCTGAAATATAGGGTCGGCTTATGAAAGCGTCATACAGTTTTTGCTATTTTTACCTATCCATTTTGAGGGGGCGGCTTATAAAGGAACAAGCTAATGAACAAGCATATACGGTAATATTTTTCAATGTCTCCTAGTAATTCATTGCCTATCATTGAACTCATCTCTTTCTCCTATATATCCCTAGTATTCTAGGTGAGAATGTGCCACTGCTTTACATAATGGCATAATAATACTGTCATAATATTTTACTTCTTATAAATTCACCCCTGCATGACATAATAGAATACTACATCCACAGGCTGGACTGCAAGTAATATAATTTCAATGTGTTCAAGCCCCTATGGTAGGTTGTGCAACCTTTCCTTAAAAAGAAAAAAGAAATATTACTTCAAACAGATTTTTTTTTACTAAATGCAATGACCAATGGATTAAAAGATCACATAGGAAAATCTCCATATCTAACAACATCACCGATGCAAGTAACTTGTACTTACTTGACAGAGCTCTTGTTCACCTGCAGATTTACAAAGTCTCCTGGCATGTCAACATAACAGGCACCTGGGCGACCATAGATACTGCACCTCACTGCCTAGATTTATTGCGAGAAAAGCACTACTTTAATCACTGTTTAAGAGAATTTTTAAAAATCTTGATACTTAAAAAATAAATAAATAAAAAAAATCAGAGTGTAATGAAGCAAATGAATTGTCTTATTCCCTATGCACCTGCAGGCAAAACCTCCTGGACACGATTTATAATGGGCTATTTTAACCTAACATTTTATGTTTTGTTAACTTTAATTCCCTCCCACCCCATTTAAGCCAGATAAAGTCAGTCAGTGGACAGAAGGTACTGGATTGTAAGTGCTTTGCCTCATTTACACTGAGGCAGCAACACTATCGTCTGTTAAATCAGCAGTTACGAAGTCAAAATTTCCTGCTGAATTTCTGTTTAAAGTAGCATGATCCCTGAAGCCTCCATCTTTTATTACTTAGGACCAGGGCCGGTGCTACCATTAAGGTGAACTAGGCAGTTGCCTAGGGTGCCAAGATTTGGGGATGCCAAAAAGCAGTGCTCCCAATTTTTTTTTTTAAAGCGGTTCCTCTCCGAGCGTGCGGTCACTGCTCCACTTCTCCTGCCTCCCAGGCTTGCAGTGCCAATCAGCTGTTTGGTGCCACAGGCCTGGGAGAAGAATTAGAGTGGGGCAGCGTGCTCAGGGAGGATGCAGAGCAGAGGTGAGCTGGGGTGGGGAGGTGATGCTTGGCTCCCTGGGGGAGGGGAACTGCCACGGGGGGGCGTGCGGCAAGGTGGAAGTTTCGCCTAGGGCGTGAAACTTCCTTGCACCGGCCCTGCTTAGGACACCAGTGCTCCTGTTCCATAGATGTTACTGTGCTGAACTGGCACTTCTGGAAACAGTATTGCTTGTGACAGGATTTAAGTTGACACAGCTAATGTGGTGCTGCAGCAGTGGCACGAGACTTTTCAAACCCAATCCTGGAGAGCTAAGATAAGGATGTGTCTGTAGAAAACCTAAATCTCACAATATGAACAGCTAGCAATACTCCTTCACAGCCAAAACTGAAGAGATAAAGCTGCATGTGCGGCATTCCTAACTCCTGCACCTCTGGCCTTGGCTACACTTGCAAGTTGCAGCGCTGGTGACGGGGTTACAGCGCTGCAACTTACTCGGTGTCCACACTTACAAAGCTCAGCCAGTGCTGCAACTCCCTGTCTGCAGCGCTGGCTGTACTCCTGGTCTGCTACGGGTGTAGCGAATCCAGCGCTGGTGATGCAGCGCTGATCATCAGGTG